>NW_028318199.1:3765416-4095833 GCF_062004578.1 Staurois parvus | reverse complement strand
TTCCCCTTATGAATCACCGCTTAACTTTTCAATGGCACCTAATTTCAGTACAGCGGGCTCTGTGGGTAAAGCTTGACAACCACAAAGAAGACCATAGTGCAGTACGCTTCTTTAAAATGGCATGTAATTTATTAAAACATATGCACTCACATGGTAATCAGTGTAAAAACACAATAAAACAACGACAGAAGCATTTGACTTGATTAAGTCCCGTAGTGCGTGACGATACACGTGGGGAGGAGTCGGGTGACATCAGCGCTCTAACGCTGATCTGACAGGCACGATTTTGCTCTTCACTGATTGCTTCTTCATTGTTTTTTTTGCATATTGCATATGCAATAATAAAAATACCATCCAGTGGAGAGAAGGCCATATATACATACACACACTATATTGCCAAAAGTTTTGGGACACCCCTCCAAATCATTAGATTCAGGTATTCTAATCACTTCCATGGCCGCAGGTGTATAAAATCAAGCACCTAGGTATGCAGACTGCTTCTACAAACATTTGAAAAGAATGGGTCGCTCTCAGGAGCTCAGTGAATCCAAGGGTAGTACCATGATAGGTTGCCACCTGTGCAATAAGTACAGCCATGAAATTTGCTTGCTACTAAATATTCCACGGTAAACAGTTAGTGGTATTATAACAAAGTAGAAGCAACTGGGAACAACAGCAACTCAGCCATAAAGTGGTAGGCCACATAAAATGACAGAGTGGGATCAGCGCATGCTGAAGTGCACAGTTCACAGAAGTTGCCAGTTGTCTGCAGAGTCAATAGCTAAAGACCATCAAACTTCATGTAGCCTTCAGATTAGCACAACAACAGTGCGTAGAGAGCTTCATGGAATGGGTTCCATGGCCGAGCATCTGCATCCAAGCCTTACATCGCCAAGTGCCATGCAAAGCGTCAGATGCAGTGTTGTAAAGCATGCTGACACTGGACTCTAGAGCAATGGAGGCCTGTTCTCTGGAGTGACAAATCACACTTTGTCACTGGTGTCTGGCAATCCAATGGATGTGTCTGGCTTTGGGGGTTGCCAACAGAACGGTACTTGCCTGACTCCATTGTGCCAAATGTAAAGTTTGGTGGAGGGGAAATTATGGTGTGGGGCTGCTTTTCAGGTGTTGGGCTTGGCCCCTTAGTTCCAATGAAGGGAACTCTTAAGGCATCAGCATACTAAGACATTTTGGATAATTTAATGCTCCCAACTTTGTGGGAACAGTTTGGGGATGGCCCCGTCCTGTTCCAACAGAACTGTGCTCCAGTGCACAAAGGAAGGTCCATAAAGACATGGATGAGCAAGTTTGTCATGGAGGAACTTGACTGGCCTGCACAGAGTCCTGACCTCAACCTGACAACACTTTTGGGATGAATTAGAGCGGACTCTGCGAGCCCACCCTTCTAGTCCGACATCAGTGCCTGACCTCACAAATGTGCTTCTGGAAGAATGGTCAAACATTCCCAGAGACACAATTCAAAACCTTGTGGACAGCCCTCCCAGAAGAGTTGAAGCTGTTATAGCTGAAAAAGGTGGGCCAACTCAAAATTGAACCCTACGGAGAAAGATTGGGATGCCATTCAAGTTCATGTGCATGTAAAGGCAGGCATCCCAATACATTTGGCAATATAGTGTGTGTATGCATGTATGTATGTATGTATGTATATATATATATATATATATATATATATATATATATATATATATATATACACACATACTGTATACGAGGGTTCATCAAAAAGTTTCCGCTCTTTTTTTTAACACACACACATATAAGGTTCGAACTCCTAGAACCAACTGCAGAATAGTGCTGCAGGGGAGCATTGGGAAGGTGAGTATCAGTGTTTTGGGGGTTGTTCCATTAGGATGTTGTTACTTTGCCCATTTCTCTAATTTGGAAAAGACTGTCCTTTGGAGGGGGGGGTTAAAACACTGCATATAACAGTTATAACCATTTTCCACTCTATTACTTAGTAAAACTCAGAAAATAATACAGTTAAACATACAGGGCTAGGACAAACAATATGGAAACACTACATGATTTGCAGGTGTGAAAGTGAGGACATGTTTCACGTTGAATGTGAAACTGGTGTAACATTCTTTTGCTTCCGCTGTGTGATGAGACACTTAGCTAGCAGCTGGGAAGCCTCACTTTCATCATTCACTGTGTGCGCTACTAGTAATATGGAATTATGTCAGAGCTTACTGAGCTTCAAAGAGAGCAAATTGTTGGTGCCTGCTTAGGTGGTGCTTATGTGACTGAAGTTGCCAATTCATTTGCCATGTCACGAAGGTACAGGTTATGACAGCAGATACCATTTCCTGAGAAAACATAATCTGATAAGCGGCCGACATGGTCAATGGACCAAAAGAGACAAAAAAGACATTGCGGAGGATTGTGACCCAGAATAAGAAAACAACTTCTGCAAAAGTGACTGCAGAGCTCAATCTCAGTCCCGTGAAGATTGAGATTGAGTTCTGCAGTCATCAGGAGATGCTGATGTGTCCTCTTGGATGATAGGTATTTACCTGCTCCCTAAGAACCTCTTGATCATCTTTAAGAGGAGGGAGAAATCTGAAGGATCTATTGGTACATAGCCATTTTGAAAGCCAGTAGCCACCCCAATATGGCTACCTGAAAGACCTCAGGGCAGTTTTAAATGTGGACACTGTAAAATATGCACATATGTCCCGGCAGTTAGGGAATTTATGAACCCTAAGAAAGATTTCAGAATTTTACAATTGTTGTTCAGAAGAGGCTTTTATGTGTTCATGCCTGCTGTTATACTGCAAGTGGGGACCACCATTCACCAGTTTGGACATCATGTACTGTAGCATGGCAGGGATGTGATACTAAAGAAGGACAGGCCACAGACACAGGTAGCATAAGCATAATGGTGAAACTGATTGCCTGAAGTTCTGAATCATCCAACAAATGGATATTTCTCCTCAGATCAAGTACATCCTGTGGTCTGAATGAGGCATTTACCTACTTTCCGTTTGTGTGTGATTAGCTAATGACTTGCATTTATATCCTATAATGGAAATAGATAAACTGTGTGGTCTATTTTTGGGGTGGGACAGGCAAATGTGTGACTGCTTATTGAAAGTTGATATCAGTCTGAAACTTGATGAACTTGAGGATCTGAGCACTCTTCTGGCCAGTTTTGGCCAGTACTGTAGAAATCTGACAAGTTTATATTATTCTCAGTACTCCCCTGACATTGTGGAAAATACAGGATATGTCACACAGTGCCTAGTAGATAGCCTTCTCCTTTTTGTCCATAAGGTGGAGAAGTCCCAATAGTTATCATGCAGGAAGGGGCAGGCATAGCAGTCTTCTCTGGCTATAAATAGAGGAAAAAGTAGGCATGGCTGCCATTTTGCTGTTTGATGGCACATAAATGCCACTGAATTATTTTATTTTACTTTGTTGCACCCCTGACAAAGCTCTCCCTTTTGAAAGTGATATATGTTGGGTTATTTGGGCTTAGTTTATCTATTTATCACTATTATAATTTTGGTGTTGGTGAACACATGCTTTTTTGAGTAGAGGAATGTGGAATTTTTATGCCTACCTATATGTGAGCTCTAATTTGGTGCTGGGCCAGTTAAAGTGCTGGGCTCCAGGAAGCTTTTTAAGTCTTTCAGTATTCTCTGTGCCCTTTAGAATAGAGTCAAAGCCCTTATTGAGTACACAGGGGTGAAATATGGTAAACCCCCTTGGGGCTATGCAACACTGATGTATAGTTTTGTGAGTTAATTTGCAGAAATATAAATAAACTGACTAGAACATATGAGCCACAATCAGTGATGAAAGGCTTTATCTAAAAAGTGTGTTAGAACCCTAGCTTCCACTTATAAGTGAAGGACTGGAGATGTTGTATGCCTTTCTATAAGCGAGCTCTAATGTCGTGCTTGAGGGAAGCTATAATTACTAATAAACACAGCACATTGAAAATAAAGCCCATAATATTAAGTACTTTGTGCTTATGTGCTCCCATAGAGTATCACATGCTCAGAAGAAAACCTCCTACAGTACATTGAGAAACAAATAAGCTAAATATGTGATAGACTCCCCCCCCCCCCCAAAAAAAATAGGTACTTTTTTAGGTCAAGTAGGTTTCTTCAGCTGTGGAAGGTGTTAGCATCTAGAACAGTAATTAGTAGAACAAGGAGAACTGAGATTTTCCAATCACGCAAAGGGAAACGTTTTCAAGATCAAGAATTTATTATATGTGCGAGCACCCATGTGACTCACCTTTTAGAATGTCCTTGTAAATTGCAATATGTGGGGAGAACAACAAGGAAACTTGGAGTCCGTTTGAGTGTACATATTAGAAACATCAAAAAGGGATTTAGACATCATAGTTTATCCTATCATTTTAGAAAATTCCATAACAAGGATCCTACATGTTCGATAAGATGGAGACATTCTGGAGGGGGGTTAATTAAAGAAATCAATATCACAGAATGAAACTAGATGGATTCAAAAATTAGATACTCTAGTCCCCAAAGGGTTAAATGTAGAAATAGATTTGAATTGTTTCCTGTCAACTGGTAAAAAATATCCAAGTTCACCTAGATTATGTGTTTGGGGTGACCCACATGGTTGGTCCAGTCAGAATGCATACCTTCTGGAGCATATTTTATTACTCATAAAATGTATTAATATTTTCATTGTTTAATTTTTTTCATTATTATTTGTATGATTTTAATCTTTTTAACCATGAAAAACTATTTTTATGTTTTATGTAATATGGTGTATTCAGCAATCAGAACACAATAATAAACCATAGGTTTGAAGCCGGTATACCCTTTAGGAAGTATATTGGTAGGAAGTGAGTCACTAGGATGGAAGGTCCTTAGGAATAAGATATAAAGAAGACGGGAACCGGAGATTATTGTCTATGAGGATACCCTGTAGGAGGGGTGAAACGCAGTGATGTGGCGCCACTCCGGTGAGTGGAGTGCAGGCAAATCAGCAGTGCTTCGGAGCCATCTTGATACTGCTGTATTACCTTGGAGGCTACTCAAGGATTATACTTACAAGGCTATTGTATTATTTATGGAATGTGAGTGTCATACATACTGTTATTCATAGCTAAATGAATGGCATGACAATATTACACTATCAGTGTTCCTTTTGCTTCCCTTTATTATCTGCATGACGTTTAATGGAATGTATTGATGGATCGTACCTTTTATATTACAACCATGGGTCCAACACTTTAATGAATTCTGGAAATATCTGTGAGCACATTCAACCAGAAATAAGCATTTTTGACTCTTAAGCCCATAAAGCTAGGAGTCCACCACCATATCTGGTGAGTGTGGAGTTGACAGGGGAGGGGTATCACTGAGCACTATGTGGTGGAAATTTAGGATTTTTTCCTCTGAGCACGCAATACTATATTGGAGCACATAAGCACGAAACGTAATATTATGGACTTTATTTTCAATGCACAGTGTTTATAAGTAATTATTATGTGTTTGTGTAATTCACTTTTGAGCAGCAGCATTTTTTTCAACACAAATTTATGTGTTTTTTGTCCTAATTATTTTGGTCACAAATTGTTTAGCATATAGGAGCTCAGGTTATTTGTTGTTTACTTGAGGGAAGTTAGTTGCAATAGTGCAAATTTAGGCAGTGGCTGGGCCAGTTGATGTGTTGGGCTTCAAGAAGCTAGTTAAGCCCTTCAGTACTCTCTGTGCTCTTTAGAGTAGAGTCAAAGCCCTTATTGAGCACACAGGGTGAAACGTGGAAATCCTTTGTGCTTATGCATCTGCAACACTGATGTTTAGCTTTGTGAGTTAAATTGCAGAGATATACAGTAACACCCTGGTCACATCAAGCCAACTTTGAAATAGTGCAACTTACAATTAAGTCGCATGATTTCAAAGTTGTGGAACATGCCGATTTCAGGTGCAATTTGCAAGACATCTGACACGGATGTCTATGCAAATCGCACAAAGTAGTGCATGTACTAGTTTAGAAATCAGTGTGGCTCCGACTGAGTCAGAACCGCACCAACTTGACCATTGTAATTGCGACAATAGGATGCGACTTAACATACGATATGCAAATCGCATGCCAAGTCGCACCCAATGCAACCGTGGTGTACATAAGCTAACTGGACCATATGAACCACAGTCAGTGATGAGATGCTTTATCTAAAGAGTATGCTAGAGCCCCATCTCCTTGTGTTTATGCCTCGGTAATACTGATGTACAGCTTTGTGAGTTAATTTGCAGAGATATAAATAAACTGACTAGAAAATATGAGCCTCGGTCAGTGATGAAATGCTTTATGTAAAGAGTGTGTTAAAGTCCCAGCCTCCGCTTATAAGTATTAGACGCACACAATTTATGTTGGATAAGGCCCTTTTTTTAGGTAACTCTAATAAAAGTTAGGTTTTAACCCAGTGGCCTATTCAGTGTGTACCCTCGTTTGTTTTTTGAATGGTGGGCTGCCAGAGTGAGGGTTGCTATTGTTCATGTTAGGATTTATAATTTATGTATAAATGATGCTTATTGCACAGCAATCAAAACTCCCATGATGTGTTTGACTATAGCTCTGATAGATTTTGCAGTTCCACATTCGCATTCAAGCATGGTAATGGCCTCAATCACATATACTCTGAGACCACTAAGATCTTTCCCTTGGTGTAACAGGAATGCCTGTTACACCATGGAAAAGATCCTAGTGGTCTCAGTGCTCATGTGGATGAGGTCATTATGGAATCTATGCCCAAAGGTGAACACTTTAAAACCTTGTGTGCCAAAGAGTCCTACCGGATTTTAAAGTTAAAAGTGGAGAGTGTAAAATCTGGTAATGCTGTGTATGGTAACCAATCAGTTCCTAACTTCAGCTTGTTTAATTAAGCTTTGACAAAAAAACCTGGAAGCTGGTTTCTATGCAGAGCTGCTCCAGATTTTGCACTCTCCAGTTTTAGTAAATCAACCCCATAGTGTTTCCACTCTACAAATCACACTGCCCAGATGTGCTTCGCCCACAAGGAGCTTGCTCACAGGGGTAGAACAGGTACATTGTGTACAGAATTTTACGCAGGAGGGCAGTAAAAATGCATGCTCATTAACTCCATTGCTATATGGTTACCAGCCCCTTTTCAGATTTATTAACCACTTGCACTCTGCAAGATTTACTCCCCTTCATGACCAGGCCATTTTTTGCTATACAGCGCTGCTCTACTTTACCTGGAAATTGTGAGGTCATGCAACGCTGTACCCAAACAAAATGTATATGCTTTTTTCACATAAATAGACCTTTCTTTCGGTGGTATTTGATCACCACTGGGTTTTTTTGTTTTTTTGCGATATAAATGAAAAAAGACCAAAGGTTTTGAAAAAAAACCCAATATTTTCTACTTTCTGTTATAAAAAATATCCAATAAATTTAAATTTAATCATAAATTTAGGCCAAAATGTATTCTGCTACATGTATTTCATTAAAAAAAATATCAGTAAGTGAATATTTATTGGTTTGTGTGAAAGTTACAAACTATGGTATAGATACTGGAATTTACGCAGCTATTAGTTTCTGCCTGCCTATCACATTTCTTGAGGTGCTAAAATGTCAGGGCAGCACAACCCCCCCACCCCAATAACCCCTGTTCAGAAATTAGACACCCTAAGATATTTGCTGAGAGGTATGCTGAGTCCATGGAAGATTTTAATTTTTTCCACAAGTTTTTGGAAAATGACAAAAAAAAATGTGCACAAAGTTGTCACATAAATGATATATTGCTCACACATGTCATGGGTATATGTGGAATTACACCTCAAAATATATTCTGCTACTTCTACTGAGTATGGGGATACCACAGTGTGAGACTTTTTGGGAGTCTAGCCACATACAGGAGCCTGACATTCAATGACCTTTTGAAAGCCTGAAGGTGCATAATATCCTCATTTCACTTCCTCATTACCTATCACTGTTTTGGAGGCCCTGAAATGCCAGGATAGCACAATCCCTCCCCCCAAATGACCCCTTTTTGAAAAGTAAACAGCTATTTGCTGAGAGGCTTGTTGAGTCCATGGAAGATTTAATTGTATTCCACAAGTTTTTGGAAAATTACAATTTTTTTTTTACACAAAGTTGTCACTTGATATATGATATATTGCTCGCACATGCCATGGGTATATGTGGAATTACACCCCAAAATACATTCTGCTACTTCTCCCGAAAATGGGGATACTACATGTGTGAGACTGTACATATGAAATGCATATTGTCTGGCTGTGCAGAGCTTTAGGGGGACCCAAAACTCAGCGATTCCTAAGGGGTAGTTCTACAGTATATACATTGGATCACCTTTTGCAATATGCTTTTTATTAATTTTCATTCATTAGTACACATGGGGGTTGATTTACTAAAGTCAAAGAGTCTGTTCACTTTGCAAAGGAAGTTGAACTGTGCAAAGCAATATTTACTAGAGCTTAGTGAATGTGGAGAAATTCCAAAGAATACCCAATCATGTGCAAGGAGTCTATAACACAACATTTTTTCTAGCACACGATTGAATGGTGTTAGTCAGCAGAGCTTCACTTCATTTACAAAGCTCTGGGGTATATTCCTTTTTAAAGTACAAAGTCCCTTGTGAACTGAACATTTGCCTTTAGTAAATCAACCCCATGGACACAGTGGGTTTATTTAACTACCTCAATACTGGTCATTTTCACCCCAGTCCCTGCTCAGGCCAATTTTCAACTTTCATTGCTCTCACACTTTGAATGGCAATTACTCAGTCATGCAACACTGTACCCATATGAAATGTGTATTAAATCACAACTGGGTTTTTAATTTTTTGTACTGAAAAATTAATAAAGATGGAAAATGTTATTTTATTTTAGTTTCTGTTATAAAATGTTGTAAATAAGTAATTTCCCTTCATAAATTTTGACAAAAATTTATACTGCTACATTTCATTGGTACAAATAACCCAAATCAGAGCATATTATTTGGTCTGTGTGAAAGTTCTAGAGTTTACAAGCTATGGTACCTATCATTTAAAATGTATCACATTTGATGTACTGACTCATTTATTGATACACTAAAATGCCAGGGCAGTACAAATACCCTCCAAATGACCCCTTTTTGGAAAGTAGATATTCCAAGGTATTTAGTAAGAAGCATGGTGAGTTTTTTTAAGTTGAATTTTTTTCCCACAATTCTTTTGTTCACACATGGTATAGGCATACTTGCAACTACACAACAAAAAACACTTTATGCTACTCCTCCTGAGCATGGTGATACCACATGTGAGACTTTTTCACAGCTTAGCCACAGAGAGAGGCCCAATATCTAAGGAGTACCTTCAGGCATTATCTGCTTTAAGACCAGGCCGTCTGAAAGTTTGTGTTTACAAGTAAAAACTTGTATTTTTGCCAAAAAAATTAGTTAGAACCCCCAAAAAGTATATATCTTTGTTGGCAGAGGCCCCAGAGAATAAAATGGTGGGTTTGAATTTTTTTATGTCACACGGTATTTGCGCAGCAGTTTTTTTCATGCAATTTTTTTGGGGAAAAAATACACTTTAATTAATTTAATGCACACAAACACAATATAATACCCAATTTTTGGTAAAATATAAAATCTGGTGTTGCACCAAGTAAATACATACCAAACATATTATGCTTTAACATTGCGCATGCTTATGGGATGGTGCCAACCTACGGTATCTAAAAATCTCCATATTTGACGCCTTATAAGCCTTTACCGGTTACCAGTTTAGAGTTACCGAGGAGGTCTGGTGCTAAAATTATTGCTCTTGCTCTGATGTTCAGGGCAGTACCTTACATGTGTGGTGCAATTACAGTTTACGTATGTGTATGTTTGCAGATGTTGATGGGACACAGGTACACTGTGACAGATGTTTTTGTGCTCTGCTACACTGTGACAGATGTTGATGGGACACTGTGACATATGTTGATGTGAACAGGGACAGATGGTGCTTGGTGTACTGTGTGGGGATGGCTTACTCTCTGTGTACTCTCTGTAGCTTAACAATAAAGTCATCAGCTACGCAGAGACAGAGAGCTGTCACAAGCTGCAGCATACTGCTCCCCCGCCCAGCACTGAGCTCTCTCTGTGCTCAGTGGGGAAAACTGCTACAGAGACACGTGTCTCTGTTAACATTCAGTGATGGCTATGATTGAACACAGCCGTCACGTGATCGGGAGGGCCAATCAGAGTGCCCATATCCCGTTCTGTGATGTGCTGTGTCCAAGGGACAAAGACATTACAAAACTGGGCTGCGCGCAGGAACCCATTCTGAGGGACGTGTGGGTGTGTCCACTCAGAATTGGGAAACTCCCACCTGGCTGTTTATGTACATTGGCAGGGTGGAAAGTGGTTAATAAAGTTGGAGAGTGAAAAATCTGGTTTTAATGCTACATAATACCTGAACTAGCTGAAGTTAGAAGCCTACCATGCACAGCTGCACCAGATTCTGAGTGCACCAGTTTTAGTAAATCTTCCTCGGTATCTTACTACTTTTTAAATTTAATTTGTAGGCCTGATGAATAGTGTTGCCCTGAAAGGCTGGCCATACATGAATCATTCTTTTTTATTGAACCAGCAGGCAGAACGAAAAAAAAAATGACCTGATTCCGCATTTTATGAGTATGGGGAATCACTCCCACTAAGGTATTGTACAGGTATTGTATTTTGACAGCTGGAATACTTCTCCACTGTTAGAACACAGTGATCAGTGTTGCCAGCTTTAGTCAGGCTTTTTGTACAGAAGTTGATCAGTAGATTTGTGAGGAGAATGTGTCACCTAGACCAAAGTGATATCAAATATACACATTAGATCCGAATTAGATATGAATTGATCCAAGAGTTCACATCAAGGTCCTCTAAAGTACAATTGTGCTTTTGCATACCATTCCGTATACCTTAAAGAAGGCATTAATTGCACTCCTCCCTGTCAAAAGAGTTTTCAATATAATGTCTCCAATGTCTGAAGTAGTGTTCTATTTTCTTTTAAATTTCCGCATGTAACTTTTCACATAAGAACAAACATACAAAGTCTTTTTTAGGTCTTGGACTGTTGGGGGAGGGGTGGAGATCCCAATTTTAATTGTGTGTAAAATGTATGTTCTAGGTTAAAAAGATTGTATTAATCTTTAAAAGCATTGTGGATGTCAGGATTTTATGAACCAGGTCTTTATTGGGGGGTTTAAGTTAAATATTATTTTGTTGTAGGCAAAATAACATGTGTATAGGCATGCTAGTGAGAAATTGCATTTATTACTGTATTCGTATGAGATTTTTAGAATGAAGTCATGAAAACAGAAAAACAATTTGGTCACATAATTTTAATACATGATTTTGAGTATTTGAAAGCTCTTCTGGGTTAGAGAATCATAATGGTGCCTGATCAGTATATGTAGCAACAGGATTGTGTTACCCTGGAACCCAAAACCCAACTAAATAGCAGATAACATTCTTATATTTAAACAAATAATATAATATTAATATTTTAAAATCACAAACTAAAGCGAATACATTATATGATCTTATGAGAACAAAATGGGTGAGCTATTACAGGATGAAAACAGTAGCAAACAATGTTGGTAATCTGGGTTTAAGGGTAGTAGAGAATTACATCAAGCTGAGGAGAATTATATTACATATTACATACCGATTAGTATTTTGACTAACCGTATGACACCTTATTAGTTATAATAGTGGGAAGGTGCTTCTTTACGGACTGTTGTATCATGTCAATGTTCACAATTGGGCCCCGCATTTCTATTAAATTAACAAATAACACCATAAACATATAGCTAAATGTAATAAACAAGCTAAGAGAGTTAAAGCCTAACTGAAAATGATAAAATCTAAAAATTGTTCACTAGGGTCTAGGAGGGAAGGGGTTAGAAAATCTCAAAATAAGCAACTTGATTAAAAGATAAGTTCATTACATGTAACATATTACTTGTTACACCCATATACAGGTGTAACATGTAGCATGTTAATTTCTTAGCAGCCCCCCCTCTCCGATTCCTTGTTGGGATAGCAAGCATGGGATCTTCTCCCTGCACTTGCTGCCACAATTTAAAAAACCGCCCACCCGACCGTGGTATCCATTCACAGAGTTCTATAAATGGGAGAACTACAAGTACAGATAGCCTCTATCAGCTTGCAGTGCTCAATGAACTACCAGGGCACTGTTGAACATTCTTGATAGTTCATTGATGCTCCCTGTCAGTGTGTAACTGCCTGCTCATATGAGGTATGAGCAGACAGCTTATACTGACAGTGTGCAAGAGCCATGCTTTTCACCTGCAATAAGCTCCAATAAAAAAAATAATAAATTCACATTTTGTTTTACCTGCAAAAAGATGTGCATTTAATATTTTTTTTTTACAAACTGAACTTATTCTTTAAAGGAAAATCACCCTGGAGGATTGGTAGCTTTTAGGCAAATATCTGGTAATACCAGACTGTTAGTGATATAAAATATAATTAAGAGGCGTCTCTATCATTGTTTACTTGGGTGGCAGGCTTTCTTAAACTTGTCAAGTAGATTTGTTGGTCTGGTAAGATGGGTAGTTGGGTCTTAGGTAAATTGATGTTGGAATGTGTACTTCTGGTTTCATAATTATAAAGCAAAGCAAAGCATAGTGGTGACATGCAATAGAACATCTTTGCTTGGTATTTGAACAAGTTGTCTTCTTGAGTGGGCTAGCATTAAAGCTGAGCTAAAGGGATCAGCCTGTTAGCAACTTATTTTTTGATATGATAGATGAATCATACTAAGGTTTGTATGTCAATGTTTTCTATAGTTTTTTATATGCAAACAAACCCTGATGTTTTTTCTCTGCATAAAATTTTCTTGATTGTCTAGGACAGTGGTGGGCAGACTTTTTTTTCAACTGAGCCAAATCTCGCCAAAACCACGATTGAAATTTATTTTGAGAGTCACATTTTTAAAACTGAAAATACATAGGATGGTACACTGTTTTTAGTTTCAATAAGTTTTTATAGTAATTCATCCCCCATAGTAATTCATCCCCCATATAGTAATTCATCCCCCATATAGTAATTCATCCCCAATAGTAATTCATCCCCCATATAGTAATTCATCCCCCATATAGTAATTCATCCCCCATATAGTAATACATCCCCCATATAGTAATTCATCCCCCATATAGTAATTCATCCCCCATAGTAATTCATCCCCCATATAGTAATTCATCCCCCATATAGTAATACATCCCCCATATAGTAATACATCCCCCATATAGTAATTCATCCCCCATAGTAATTCATCCCCCATATAGTAATTCATCCCCCATATAGTAATTCATCCCCCATAGTAATTCATCCCCCATATAGTAATTCATCCCCCATAGTAATTCATCCCCCATATAGTAATTCATCCCCCATAGTAATTCATCCCCCATATAGTAATTCATCCCCCATAGTAATTCATCCCCCTATAGTAATTCATCCCCCATAGTAATTCATCCCCCATATAGTAATTCATCCCCCATATAGTAATTCATCCCCCATAGTAATTCATCCCCCATATAGTAATTCATCCCCCATATAGTAATTCATCCCCCCTAGTAATTCATCCCCCATAGTAATTCATCCCCCATATAGTAATTCATCCCCCATAGTAATTCATCCCCCATATAGTAATTCATCCCCCATATAGTAATTCATCCCCCCTATAGTAATTCATCCCCCATATAGTAATTCATCCCCCATAGTAATTCATCCCCCATATAGTAATTCATCCCCCCTATAGTAATTCATCCCCCATAGTAATTCATCCCCCATATAAATTCATCCCTCATATAGTAGTAGTAAGTAAGTTGCAAGTAGTAAGCCAAGTCCCCCCTGTGTCAATTCACTTACCTTTGCTCCGCGCGTTCCTCTCGCCATGTTGCCGCGCCGTTCCAGTCTTCAGGGCGTACTGTGAGAGGAGCCTAGTTCCTCTCACGTTCGTCACGCTGTCCCGCCTACACACATCCTGACAGCCAGTCACTGGCTATCAGGATGTGAGTGGCAGCGAGACTGGCCAATCATTGCATTGAGTGCGCTGCCCTGGCTGGTTTTTTTTTTGATCACGCTGCAGAGTCCCTGCCGCCCGAGAGGAGGGAGGGGAGCGGGCGCCCGGCACACAAGAGCCACATTAAAGCGTGTAAAGAGCCGCATGTGGCTTGCGAGCCGCGGCTTGCCGACCACTGGTCTAGGAAAACAAGGTTCTGGAAATGGGTAGATTGTAGGTTAATCACTGTCTGGTGTTTATCTGGTCTGTTGAGGATATTGTCTTTAATTTGTTTCTATATCCTCCAGTCTGTTGCTAATCTGTAAGATCTTTTTTAAAAATTTTGTTTGTTCTGTAGGTTTCTTCAGTACTGAAGACATACCTCTTCAAGTCTGTACATGTGGGCAGGGAGATTGATATAGGTAGATGGAAATCTATTGTCTGTTTCCTGCAATACTGGGGAGAATTGTCCAGGGTCTAGAGGATCTTTTAATAAGGAAGTAGGTACAATTGGCAGGGTGTGGCACTGAAAAGATGTAGTTTCTCTACATGTGGATGTCAGGTCTAAAATGGGCCCCATATTGGATTAGATCAGACTGACTTAGCTGGAAAAAGTTGTGTAAGTGATGTGGGGTTCAGCTTCAAGTGGAGAACTTGCAGAGAGGTAATCCAAAAACCAAAGGGTTCTGGGCAAAATTAATTCATTGGATAAAAAACATCTGCAGGGGAAAATCCCAGGATTCTTACTGTCCTTAGACATATATAAAGCCTTTGATTCTCTATCCTGGGAATATCTGCGGTTTGTGCTGTCTCGTTGGGGTTTTGGGGATTCTATTCTTTCTTAGATTCAAGCCTTGTATTCTTCTCCTTCGGCTTCCGTTAAATACGTTGGGTATTTCTCAGATCCCTTTCCTATTTGGCGAGGGACGAGACAGGACTGCCCCTGTCCCCAGCGCTCTTTGTCCTGGCACTTGAGCCGCTGGCTTTAGCGCTCTGGACCGATTGTAATGTATCGGGTGTTTCATATGCGGGACAGGAGTTCAAGTTTAACCTTTTTGCGGACGATGCCCTCTTGACTCTCACTAATCCCCTGACGACGCTTCCAAATTTGCAACAGGTTCTTGTGCGCTTCTCCTTGATTTCGGGTCTCCATATTAATTTTGATAAGACTGATGCTCTCAATATTACTTTGGCCTCAGATTTGGTTTCACGCCTACAGTCCCACTTCCCTTACAAATGGGCTTCCTCTTCTCTTGAATAGCTAGGCATTCGCTTGACCCCTACCTATGGCTCGTTGTTTGCTGCAAATTATTATCCATTGCTTCGCTTTGTGTCCTCTCTTATGCACTCTTGGCAATTTCCACACCTGTCTTGGATAGGACAGGTTAATTCAGTGAAAATGACCATCTTGCCGAAATTGTTATACTATTTCCGTACCATCCCAGTTCCTCCTCATTTCCTTCGGTTGATTCAGGGGAAGATTATCTGATTTATCTGGGCCGCTAAGCGTCCCAGAGTCTCCAAAAATAAGCTTTTTGTTCATAGACTCCAGGGTGGTCTTGGGGTGCCTAATGTAATTAAGTATTATCAGGCGAGCCAGATTGCGCCGCTGTCTATGTTACACGCTTCCTCAAACGTTCCTCTCTGGGTCCTGCTGGAACTACCTAATTGTGCCCCTACTGGGACATCGACACTTCTATGGCTTCCCTCTGCCCTACACCCTATGGCACTGAGTCTGATTTTTCTCCATGACTTACAAGTGTGGGACTCGGTACGTTACTCCAGTGGCCTGATGTCACCTTTCCTACCTTTGCTCCCAATTATTAACAACCCTCTCTTTCCACCGGGTTTAGATCAACCAAGGGTGTTTTCTTGCTGGGTGGCCAATGGTTGCAGGTGTGACACTTTATGACTTCTCGGTCCTTTCCCACTTGGAATTCTTTTTGGGAGTCAAGGAATGTCCCTTCGATGGAATTTTTTCATTACCTTGCGGCATTGGCTGACCTCACTGCGGGGCACTTCCAATTTCCTGTACCAGAAATCTGCCTTTGAACTGCTGTGCCAACAGCGTCCGGGTGCCCCGGGCCTTATTTCCCTTCTTTGTGCAGCTTTGAACAGACACTCAACGTATACTTCTCTCTCGTATGTCGGTCAGTGGGAGCGAGACCTGGGGGCAGTCGTGGATCTGGAGGACTAGAATAGGGCCTGGTCGCTTATAGCTAAATCTTCATTTAATACAACCACGCTGGAGGCGGCATACAAGGTATTGTTCTGTTGGTATTAGGTTCTGGCTCGTTTGGCCAAGGCGAACCATGCCTGCAGTGGTTGATGCTTTCGGGGTTGTGGCCATCGTGGTGATGTATTGCATATCTGGTGGTCATGCCGGAGACTGTTTCATTTTTGGTCTTGTGTGTTTGGCCTCCTTTTCAGCTTGTTTCATCTCTCTATACGCTGGGATGCTCAGCATGCTTTGCTTCATTATCCCATACCGGATACCAGACCTCTTGGCTCACCAGTAGAACTTGGCTTCCTATTTGTTTTTGTCTGCCGCTAGAACAATTGGTCAAGCCAGGAAGAGCCCGTTTGTCCCTCTTCAGGGGGTGCGGGACCATATTACCACTATGATGCTCAATGAGCAGATGTTGAGTATCTGTAATGACTCTCAACAGAAATTCTTGAAAATATGGGAGCTGTTGTTGCAATATGACTTTCACACGCTCCCCCCGGCTAGTCTGGGGTTGTGATATTGCTCGGTATTGGCATTCTTGGACCCCTGCTCTTGGTCTTGTTATCTCTTTCCTTTTGTACTCCTCTTTCCTTTTCTTTTTCTGTTTGTTTTTGGTGTGGCAGTGGATAGCTGCCTTTAGTTTAATTTTTTTATATGCAATTGATAACCCCTGTGTAGGCGTGCCTTGTTGTTCCTGTTTTAAATTAATAAAAACATTGAAATACAAAAACATCTGCAGGGGGAATAATCATAGTCCAAAATCCAACAAAAGTTACAAAAGTTATATAGCCTCCTGGCTAGTATTGAGACCACACACGGTGCGTTCCATCACAGCACACATGCATTTTTACCCAACAACACTGATTGTCCCAGGAAGAAGATTGATTATACTCCAGGTGGGGAGCCCACTGTATATTGCTGCAGACCTTTCAATGCCACCAGTTTATTTTATGAAATGCCAAAACCTACGCAGCAGGTACCCTCCAGGCCAATTCACTCCACAAAAACACACTCTTGACACATTCCAGGTGCGTTTTTGCTTACAGTTTACACCACACTCTGTTCCAGAGCATTTTTGATACATTTTGCTGTGTTTTAGTACAATTCTGTGCAGAAAAAATGCAATATGTTCTACTTTTTTTTTCTGCACCGGAAGCTAACTGGAACTGTCTGCACTGGTGTGATTCAGGGATTTTGAAATACATGGAAAAAACTGTGCTTGCAAACAGTTGGTAGAGCCCACTCCATGTGACAAGTGGTTAATACAACAGCAAACAAGGCTTGTATCAGAGTTTGTAGTTTTAAAAGGATATTATTTATTCATGGCAAAAATTTGCAATGCATAAAAATAATAGTGGCACACAGTGCTCAGTAGCCACAACACATACATGAAGATACAAACAGATAAACCACCTCCCGCCCACCATATAGTAATATGACGGACGCAAGGTGGTTCTCTCATTCTGGGAGGACGTCCCTCAGACACAGCGGATCACCGATCAATGGAAAGAGCTGAAGATGTCGGCTCGGTCATGTGATCAGCTGTGTCCAATCACAGCTGCTCACATGTAAACAGGGAAATGCCGGTTATCGGCATTTCTGTTGTCTCGAGCTGTCATGCTGAGCAAGATGTGCTCAAACCAGAATTTTGTAATATGATAAATTATCTATTGCGTAAATAACATTTTAATGCATGGCAATAATCTGCTACCTTTGTCTGCTGCAGCTTGGCATTGCATGCTATTGCTCAGTCTGAGATCCTTTTCCATACTTGGTACCCCAAATGCATTACCTTATATGTTTTTCAATATTAAAGTATATGTAAACTCTCACCTTGTAAAACAACCCATTCAGTTTAAAATAGAAATGAAAGGCAAAACATTTGTGTATAGATATAAAAACAAAATCATTAAAAACACTTATTTCCCTTTCTCATAAGAGATCACATACCCTCTGTTCTCAGCTACAAATTGATCTTACCAGTGAAAGGCTGTGCAGGGGAACTGTGTCAGTGTGCTCTCTTCAAATGATCAGAATTGTCCCAGCACAGCTTGAGCACAGCTTGGGAACTGACCACAGTGTGCTCTTCTGCTTAGTGTGGTCAGTTTTATTTTCGCTTTCCTGAGCGATTAACATATTGCTGGCAAGTTAAAGGTTAAGAGTAAAGTATTTAATGAGGTGCGCTACTGAAGTACTGCTTCCTAAAGATGTCTGGAAAATATGAAACGCATTTGGGAAGAGTCATTTTCGTTTGAGGTGGAATGCTCACCAACTCCTTGGTGAGCAAAATGGAGCAGTGGGGCTCCCCCTAGAGGAGCAAGCAAGGTATTCTAAGTGCCAGATGATAGGTACAGAGTATGTGTGTGTGCAATTTAGTTTTAAATTATTTGATGGGATTTTAATAAATTGATGAAGTTCTTTTTTGGTTTGTGTTTTCCATACTAACCTGGCAGAGCTAAGGGAAGATATAGTGGAGAAGGATTCTAGCTAAGGAGAGTTTATGCATGATTAGCTGGTCTATTCTGGGGAAGCAAGTGATCAATCCACAGGGAAAAAAAGCTGTACACAAGAAAGCACTTATTGACCTCATTTCTAAGGGGTCATATTATTCTGGTGAGTTATTTATTCTAGTGGGGTAAACGCACCTGAGCACTTATATGCGGCACTGAAAAAATGTGAATGTTTCTGCACTTTATTTATGGAGAATTTTAGTAAATGGACTTGACGCTAAAGAGACTGATTGATGAAAAAATATACTTAAAAAAATGATATAGTTATTTATTATATAGTTTATATTTATATTATAACATTAGAATTTAAGCAGGGCACTCTCATTCTACTTGTACCTATTTGTATTTACAATACAATGTAATGTATGTCTTCATTTTGTAAAGCGCTGCGCAAATTGTTGGTACTAAATAAATCCTGTATAATAATAATATACATGGAGAATGGAGTATTATTTCCTTGCAAAGAGCTGCCTAAAACCCGAGACTGTACAGTGCATCCAGAAAGTATTCACAGCGCTTAACTTTTGCCACATTTTGTTATGTTACAGCCTTATTCCAAAATGGATTAAATTAATGTTTTTCCTCAACATTCTACAAGCAATGCCCCATAATGAAAACATGAAAGAAGTTAGTTTTGAAATCTTTGCAATTTATTAAAAATAAAAAAACTAAAAGAGAAAAAACAAAACACATGTACATAAGTATTCACAGCCTTTGCCATGACACTCACAATTGAGCTCTGGTGCATTCTGTTCCCACTGATCATGCTTGAAATGTTTTCACAACTTGATTGGAGTCCACCTGTAGGAAATTCAGTTGATTGGACATGATTAGGAAAGGCATAAACCTGTCTATATAAGGTCCCACAGTTAACAGTGCATGTCAGAGCACAAACCAAGCCATAAAGCCCAAGGAATTGTCCGTAGACCTCCGAGACAGGTTTGTATCAAGGCACAGATTGTATCAAGGCTGTGCAGCTCTTTGCAGGGAAATAATATTTCGTTCTCCATGTATATTATTATTACACAGAAAAATTTCTGCAGCATTGAAGGTCCCAATGAGCACAGAGGCCTCCATCATCCATAAATGGAACAAGTTTGGAACCACCAGGAATCTTCCTAGAGTGGGTCACCTGACCAAAATGAGCATTCGAGGGAGAAGGGCCTTAGCCAGGGAGGTACCCAAGCACCGATGGTCACTCTGAAAGAGCTCCAGTGTTTCTCTGTGGAGAGAGAAGAACCTTCCAGAAGAACAACCATCTCTACAGCACTCCACCAATCAGGCCTGTATGTAGGTCAGACGGAAGCCACTCCTCAGTTAAAGACAAATGGCATCTCGCCTGGAGTTTGCCAAAAGGCACCTGAGGGACTCTCAGACCATGAGACACAAAACTCTTTGGTCTGATGAAACAAAGATTGAACTCTTTGGTCTGAATGCCAAGCGTCATGTCTGGAGGAAACCAGGCACTGCTCACCACCTGGACAATACCATCCATACAGTGAAGCATGGTGGTAGCAGCATCATGCTGTGGGATGTTTTTCAGTGGCAGCGACTGGGAAACTAGTCAGGATCCAAGGAAAGATGAATGCAGCCATGTACAGAGACATCCTTGATGAAAACCTGTTCTAGAGCGCTCTGGACCTTAGACTGGGGCAACGATTCATCTTTCAACAGGACAACGACCCTAAGCACACAATGCACATTGTGAATGTCCTGGAGTGGCCAAGCCAGAGCCCAGACTTGAACCCGATTGAAAATCTCTGGAGAGAGATCTGAAAATGGCTGTGCACCGACACTCCCTATCCAACCTGATGGAGCTTGAGAGGTACTGCAAAGAAGAATGGGAGAAATTGCCCAAAAATAGGTGTGTAACATCATACTCAAAACTACTTGAGTATGTAATTGGTGCTAAAGGTGCTTCAACAAATTATTGAACAAAGGCTGTGACTACTTATGTACATGTGTTTTTTTTTTCAACATTTTTTATTTATATGAAACTTTTATAAGAAGTGCAGGAAACAATGAGACAATTAGATGGATGCCACTGGAATAGACATCAAACCAGGTTCAGTGAGATACATAAGAAATCAATTGCAACATCAAAACAGCTTGAATAGCCCGTGAAACTAAACATACGATAGCAGCATGCAAGTCATAGAAAATAAAAATAAAAAGAAGAGAAAAGAGAAGAGAAGAGAAGAGAAACAGCAGATAGCAAGAATGGAGAAAGGACTTCAAACCACCGAGTGTAGCAAGGATTCATATTCACTGGAACAGGTAAAGAGAGACCAATGGACCCATCGCTGATGAAACTTATCCTTATCCTATGCAGGGGGAGCCTCTGGCTTCCAGAGAACTGATATACAAGCACGAGCAGCATTGATGAGGTGCACCAATAAGGATTTTTTAAAATGTTTCTAGGAGAGGTCTGAGTGGAGCACTAGATACCTAGCAGGGTCGTCCCCCAGATCAAACTCTGTCAATATAGCAGGTGAACTAGTTTTGAATTTTTTTAAATTTCTATATAAATAAGATGCTCTACTATATCCCTTTAGTTAAGTCACAACATGCTGGAAAAGTGTTCTTGACCCTCTTTGCGTAGGAATTTAAATTAGATAATCCTGGTGCTATCCACACACTGAGTACAACAATGTACCAGACTTAAAATGTTTGTAATGGGACTACTCCTGGCAAAGAAGCTTTTTTAATTCAAATGTCATAGGAATCTGCAAGATATACTGTACATATTTAGTGCTAGATGTACCTTTGGCTATGTTTATGCATTACAGCAATTAAAGTAGAACTATAGGCAAAACTTTTTTTATTTTGGATAAAGCAAGTATTAACCGTTCTCTTCACTTCCTATCCCATAGCCAAACAGGATGTGAGAGGAAATCTCTGCAAATTAGGGGAATTCCATAGGGACCTCCAGATCAGCAGAACTAGTGTCCCCATTGGAAGGTTTCCCTTTTATTACTTTTCTGGGGACAACCCAAAATGTGGAATTTTCTTTTACTTTCACTTTCAATAATAATAGTAAACATGACAAATAGGGAGGGGAGAATCACCCTAACAGGGGCACAGACAGCAATAAAATCTGGCAAGCGTTCTAGTCCTCTTACACTCTATGCAAAACTAAACAAAAAGTTTTGCCTTTAGTTATATTTTAACTGTATTTTAGATTTCATCAAAGAAATTAGCACATGGAAAGAAATTTTCTGTTGAGTTGCTCTTCAACTTAACCACTAGGGGACCGCCCGCAGTAAATATACTGCTACAAGGCGGCCCCTGTGCGCAGGATCACATATATAAACGCGATCTTGCATTCCAGGGTAGGGGGCGAGCGAGCGCCGTACCCGCAGCACCGATCGTGGCCACAGATGTCAATCACCGGGTCCAGGCTGGTGATTATCCGCTGGAGCTCAGCGATTGCCTGCAGTCACTGACAGAGAGGAAGGCTGCATTGTTTTCAATGGAGCTTTCCTCCCTGTCAGTTTTCAGCTCAGTTTCAGGATCGCTGGTCACAGCCTCCCGGAACAGTGTGTAACAGAGCAGTACACGTCCCCGCCCGCTAGTAAAACACTCCCCTCACACAGTTAACCCTTTTGATTGTCTCCAAAAGTTAACCCCTTCCTCCCCAGTGCTATTAGTACAGTGTCAGTGTTTTTTTTTTTGCACTGATCACTGTATTGGTGTCACTGGGGATGTCAGTGACCCCAAGTCAGTTCCCCCTCAGTGTCAAAATGTCCGCCGCCGTCCCGCAGTAGTTTGCTGATTGCCGCCATAATTCGCTGATTGCCACTATTATTAGTATATTAAAAAATCCAGTATATATACCGCCATTTGTAAACGCTATAACTTTCACGTAAACCAATTAATTTACACGTATTGGGATTTTTTTAAGCAAATACATGGAGCAGAATACATTTTGGCCGAAATTTATGACGAAATTTGATTTTTACATTTTTTTTACTGGACATGTTTTGTAGCAAAAAGTCCAAAATATTGTTTTTTTTCTCAAAATTGTTGGGCTTTTTTTTTATAGCGTAAAGAATAAAAAACGCACAAGCAATCAAAAACCACCAAAGGAAAGCCCAATTCGTGGGGAAACAAGATGTAAATTTAATTTTGGTGCAGCGTTGCATAGCTGCGCAATTTTCAGCTAAAGTAACGCAGTGCCGTAACACAAACCACTTATGTAACCGCTTCCTGACTGCTCTATAGCAGAAATACTGCTACAGGGTGGCACAGGTGCGCAAAATCACACATATATATATATATATATATATACGTGATTCACGCTCCCGTGGTTTTCACGCCCCTCCCAGATGGCGTCAGATTGCCCTCAGTACACCAATAATCACATTTAACTCCTTGATTGCCAGGAACACGCTCATGCACAATAAACCTCCATTGCTAGTATAGTGTCTGAACGGATCAATATCTTTGATCAGATCAGCACTATACCAGCGTTCACATTAGTATAGCGTCCCCAAAAACGCAGCGTTAGCGGGATCAGCCCCGGCACCTGCCAGCACCTGTGTTTAGCTACTATGCTTACCCCCCCCCCCTTCTCCCCCAGCAAGTGCAGTGTCAGTAGGTCACTGTCACTTGATACATTGCACACAAAACCGCAGTGTTTCGCAGAATCAGGCCTGAGCTCTGTTAGCACTTGCCGGTAAATTTTGATGACTCTCATATGCAGCAGAGTGCCAGTACTAGTGCCGCGATAGCATTTGGTGAACTGGCGAACACCAGCGGTCTAGTACATCCTGGTCTTTCACATACCTCTTAGATTGTAAGCTCCAAGGATCAGGCCCTCCTAACCCTCTTGTATTGAACTGTACTGTTGCTGTATTGTCTCCCGTTATATTGTAAAGCACTGAGCAAACTGATGGCACTATATAAATCCTGTATAATAATAATAATGCCAGCACTGCAGTATGACTTGGCGATGTGGCGAGTCCCATAAGTACAGTACAAGCTGGTGAGGTGGCGAGCACAAGTATTGTCCCGCAACCAACAAGAATTTGCACACAGGCTTGTAGAGCCCCTAGTATCCTTCCGATTGGCAACCCACAAATGCTGCAGTATCTGTACTTCCCCCATTCACTGCCCAACCCGGAATTCAGGTGGAAATAGCAAATTTAACTCCTCCCCTTGATTTTTTGGATGTGTTTTTCATGGAAGATCTGTATGCGTTGATTGTGGATCAAAGCATTTTATATGCACAACAATGTATCACTGCCAACCAAAATTCAAACCTTGCCAGACCATTCGCATCGAATTTATATTTTTTTGGGGCCTAACCCTCAACATGGGTATTACTAAAAAAAATGAATTGCGGTTGTATTGGTCCACAGACCCGATTCATCGTATGCCATGTTCTCTGCTGCCATGGCCAGGCATAGATATGAGAGTATAATGTGTTTTATGCATTTCAACGACAATACACTCTATCATCCTTGAGGTGACCCTGAATTTGACTGTCTCCACAAAATTCAGCCCCTTGTAAATCACCTTAACCTAAAATTTGCAGATGTCTATACTCCCCAGCAAAAAAATCTGCGTTGATGAGTCCCTCATTAATATTTCTGGCTGCCTTGCATTCAAACAATTTCTCCCCAGCAAGCGTGCCAGATATGGGGTCAAGATGTAGAAGACCTGTGAGAGGACAACAGGCTATACTTATACGTTTCGGATTTACGAGGGAAAAGATAGTTACGTGGAGCCCCCCAGATGCCCAGACTACATGGGGAGTAGTGGCAATATAGTTTGGGACTTGGTGTCATCCTTTTTCCATATGGGGAACCACTTATACGTGGACAATTTTTATTCAAGCGTGCCACTATTTAGACATTTGTACAATCTTGGAACTGGCGCATGTGGCAAAGTGTGACCTAATGTGTTCCCATCATTAAAAGTGGGTGGATGCAGGGCAGTATATTTTAATGGTGGGCATACCACACACTTTTTTTTTTGGCAGAGATTTCTTCTCTTTTTTTCATTCAGTCCACAGACTGCATACAAAAAAAAAAAAAGAACATAGCATATATACTCAACAAGGATCAGCGATGTACTGGTACATTACTGGACTTTGAACAGTTATACCAGGATGATGCCTGCATCATCCTCGTATCATATATTTCAGCTGGCGATCAGCTTTCATGTAAAAGCAATCCTAGTGGCTAATTTGCTGCAGGATTGCTTTTACAAGCAGTGGGAGACAATGCCCCCTCCTCCGCTGCCTTCCACTATCATTTCGGGCAGTTCCGTGCCATCGGGGGAACCTGAGAGTGCAGCTGGTGTTTCTGCCAGCTGACCATAGAGCTGATTGGAGACCAGAATGGTGCCAATCATCTCTATAGCCTAAGAAATCATCAGCTACGAGCATGTCATCACTTCAGTTTCACAGGATATAAACAGCGCCATTTGTAAACTGGGAAAGCATCTGATCACACCGATCTTGGTTTGATTAGATAATGTAAGGGCAGAGGAGATATCTACAGTCTGATAGAACCCAGATTTCTGAAAAAAGAATATATAACAATGCCCATTGAAGTTATAGGGGATATTTGCATTTCCTGTGATAGCATTAAAAGTGATAAAAAAAAAAATTAAAGGTACAGTGTAAAAATAATAAAAAAAATCAAAATAACTTAAAAAGAAAAAAAAAACTTGCCCCTCCCATGTGCGCACACCTGTGTGCACAAGCATTGACCCTGTGCCAGTATGTAAACAGCGGTTGTGCCATGTGAGGTATCACCATGAACGTCAATACAAGTGCAGTAATTCTAACTCTAGACCTCCTCTGTAATCTAAAATGGTAGCTTTTAAAGGCCTTTAAAATGTTGCCTATGGATATTAAAATGTATGCAGTTTGTCGCCATTGCACGGGGCATGAGCAGTTTTAAAACATGTCATATTTGGTATCTATTTACTCGGCATACCATCATTTTTTATATCTTACCAAATAATTGGCCAATATATTGTGTTTTTGTGCATTAAAAGTAAAAAACAGTGTATTTTTTTAAACAAATTTGCTTTTGAAAAATTGCTGCGCGAGTACTATGTGCCATAAACAATTATAGTACCCACCATTTTATTCACTAGGGTGTCTGCTTTAAAAAAATATATAATGTTTGGAGGTTTAAATTTCCTAGCAAAAAATACTGATTTTTTTCATGTGAACAAAAAGTGTCAGAAAAGGCTTGATCTTCAGGTGGTTAGAAGAGTGAGTGATGTGTGGCATAAACCTCTAATGCTGGGCATAAAATGCCCCCACCCCCCAAAACAACCCCTTTTTGGAAAGTAGACACCCCAAGCTATTTGCTGTTAGGCATGTTGAATCAATGGAAGAATTTATTCTTTTACCACAAGTTTTTGGAAAATTACAAAAAAATTGAATACTGTCTGTGATACTTTTTTTTATTTGCACTAACATACAATTTTGAGGACAAGCTTTCGGGCAGTGTCCCCTTCTTCAAGGTCCAAGCCGTACTATACAAATCACAAAGTACTATACAAACTTGCTGTGTCTTATCTCTAGCCTCTTTTTTTTTTTTTTCATCTCTTCTAACATTCTACTAAAACTTTGTGATTTGTATAGTACTGCTTGTGTAAGAGGTGTAGAAAATAGGCAGCCCCATAAAATTAAAATCCAAAACCTAATACCTAATATAACTGTAATCTATCTTTGTCAATAGAAGATATTAGAGATTGCATTTTTATTGCATCATCACAAGAGGGCAGAACTACTTCCTGTGATAATAGGAAGACACAGTAGTGGGAACTAAAAATCTAACAATTTGTTTATGGCAGGACAGTGATTACAGTGAACATATCCAGTCACATGTAATTAAGAGCTTTCTGTGTTTATTACAGGCAAGCAGGAGGCTGTTTAACATGATAAATAGGATAAAATGATTTAACATGTACCCTGTTGGTTAGTAAATGTCCCTGTTACTATTATGCAATCAGACTACTCGCAGCATGAATATGAATATATATTGCAGCTATGCGATTTGGCGCTAAGATACAGGTAATGTGATTTCTCTATTGTAATAGGCTATTGTTATGCAGAATAGTTTACTAGCATATTTGCAGAGATCTAGATATTCAATATTGTGATTAAAGATGTTTATTAATGCATATTAAAATACTTATTAATGTATATGGAAATGTTTAGTAGTGTATAGAGGACAGTGATTACAGTGAACATATCCAGTCACATGTAATTAAGAGTTTTCTGTGTTTATTACAGCCATTCCTAATAAAGCACTTCTGGTTTCACCCGACCCATCCTTCTTACAGTGGAATTAATTACCGTATGTGCAACAAAATTGGCGCCCAACGCGGGGCCGGGTGAAAGGAAGTCCGAAAGGTCACGGAAGTGAAAAGGAGTGACTACGCTGTACGTGGTGAAGTTACAGAAAAACATTAGGAGTATGGATATCGAAAAGTTGCAAGAAGAAATCAGTGAACTCCTGATTCACATGCCAGTTGATGATCTCATGGAGACTTGCCAGTTTATAAAGACCTCCGAAGCAAGCATGGCAAAAGGAAAAACCCAGCGCCCTTACATGCGGATAGTGAATGAGGCGTTAGATGAACTGGTAGAGACTGAAAGTGAAGAAGTGGTGACACAATTTCTGCAGGCAACTAAGAAATTAATTGGTGAGTTAGAGAAGAGAGATAACATGGAAGCACCAAGTGATAGTGGCAAAGACCCTCAAGCAGAACAACAGTTAAAGGATTTAAAACAGCAATACCACAGTATACAGGAAAAACTTCAAAAAACGGCCAAGATGATAGAGGAACAGATGAAAGAACTTAGGACTAAAGACAAAGACTCAAAAGAAAGTCCTGCAAAACAAGACCCTAATCTAGTTGCTCAGAGACTTTCCCATACTAACTTGCCAGAGGTTACAATCAGAAAGGACTTTAAAATTGTTGGTCAGATAGGTGAAGAGAAACAAAAAGACAAGCTGTCTTATACTAACCTCATGCACCAGATTGACATGGGACTGCAAAAGGGATATTCCGAGTCAGAGCTTGTGGAAGCTGTGGTCAAAGTCATTAGTCCCGGGTCAAGCCTCAGAGGCATGCTAGAGCTGAAGAGTGGACTGACCCTAGTGCCACTCAAGAGAATCCTAAAAAGTCATTATAAAGAGGAGAATGCTTCCGAACTATACCAACAATTTATCAATATATCACAGAATAGTAAAGAGACTCCCCAGAACTTCCTATTTAGGGCCATTTCACTGAAGGACCATTTGCTGTTCATTTCACAAGGGGAAGGTTCAGATGAACACTTCGGGACTGAATTTATACAAAAGAAATTCTTAAGGTCGGTTGGCACCGGACTGAGAAGTGACCATATCATGTTCCAACTAAAACAACACTTGGACAATCCTACAGTCTTAGATGAGTTGCTCATAGAAAAGATGAATTAGGCTACAAACATGGAGATGGAAAGGGAGCAGAAACAAAAGAAATCTCAGCACAGTAACCTGACGAATGGAAGAGAGTGCCAGGCCAACATCTTCCATTGTTCTCAGGAACCAGGCACCCTCCCTTTGCCTCCACCACAAGCAAGTAGCCTGGCAATCCAACAGCCTTCAAAGAGTAACTCTGACCTTGAAAAGATAGTAATACAGTTGCAACAAGAAATGTTCGATATGAAAACACTTCTCCAAGATTCGAGAACTCAACAAGAGCATGGCTTTAGAGGACCTAGAGCAACGGTTGGTCAAAGGACAGGGGCTTGTCACTCTTGTGAAAAGACTGATCAGAGAACTGCATGTGACCATTGTTTTAACTGTGGTCGAGCTGGACATAGGGCGAGACAATGCAGAGCGCCGAAACAAAATCAGTTAAACGGGAGAGGGTTTCTGTTAAGGGACCGACAGTAACCTGTGCCAGAACCAAACCTGCGTCCCAAAGTGCAAATCATGTCAGTAGTAAAGAAACCAGTCCCCAACCTACCATCAGAGCCCCAGCTGGAAAGTTAAATTCAGACTACTGGAGGAAAACGCCAACCTGCCCTGCTCAAAGGCTATCCCCGACAGCTGAAAAATTGCCAACCAATGTGAATTGCATCATCTTGAAAAAGCACAACAAGCTACTGGGTCTTATTGGAAAGAGATGCCTTGTGAACTGTGAAATAGACAACACTCCTGTCAGGCCTTATGGGATACTGGCTCTCAGGTTAGCAGGTCATAGATAGTATTCCTACATTACCTGTTGACTCTAGCTGGTATTTCAGTTCAGAATGTTTTGCTGAAGACTATAGAAGTTGGTAGAAGTGATTATGTTTATTGATCCACTGTTTACTATTTGGGACACTATACCAAAGTTAATTACCAAAACCAGAATAATTATATGCTACTTTTCTGATGGTTAAAGTAAGGAAAAATGTAATTGCATTTGTACTGCAGATATTGTAGGTCAAGCAGAAACAGTTTTAGGTGAGGGAATTAGATGTTACAAAGAGACAGAGTCGGCCGATAAAAGTACAGAGAAATAGGTGGCAACTTTATGCTGCATTGTTGATGTACAATGGGTATTCCGCCATTATGATATAAAAAGGTATAAAAGTAATAAAATGTTCCCCAGTTTCTCACCTTTGTCTAAACTTAGTAACCTATACAAATATGTATAGAAAGGAGTTTTACTAAATAGTTGGTTACATGCAACTATATCTTGCCAGGTACTATAGCGCTGTGGGCCTGGTGGGAAGCTGTGATGTAATAGGGAGTAGATGCCACAGGGAGGATGTTTCCTCAAGTAACTTGGTTACTACTTACCACTGGCTTCCTATGGTTACTACTAGACAAGTAAAAGAATGTTTTCTTAATAAAATTCTGCGTATGTCAGGGACAACATAACAATTTTGTGGGGGAGAGTGTAAGAGGTGTAGAAAATAAAGATTGCATTACAGCGCAATTGTCCGTTAAACTAGCGCAGCACTGTATAGCAAAAAAATGGCGTAAATTGCAGTATCTATACCAGGGGTCCTCAAACTACGGCCCGCAGGCCACATGCGGCCTGCCGAGGACATTTATCCGGCAGGGGTGTATTTGCCACGAGGAAGGGACACTAAGTACAGGGGCGGGCAGGGGGCTTCTGTATCTTACCTGGCTCCGTGTCCCAGTCCCACGATGATCCAGTCCAGGAAGCTCTGCTCCTTCATTCACTCCGGCCACTCCCTCACTCGATGTTCGTGCTGCCGCTTGGCCCCGCCTCCTCACTGTTGATTGGGCGCCAGAACTGTAGCTCAGGAAAGGCACACAGGCGGCCAATCACCTGCGAGGAGGTGGAACCGAGTGGCCCCACGAACATCGAGTGAGGGAGAGGCTGGAGTGAAGAAGGACAGCTGACAGGTAAGTGTGCCATGCAGATGGTGCTGCTGCAACCAGGTATGCTGGCTGCAGCAGCACCATGCTGGAACAGGGGTCAGCAAGTTAAGTGTCATTGGTGTCAGTGGGAGGAATAGTGCCCCATCATTGGTGTCACTGATACTAATGATGGGGCATTATTCCTCCCACTGACACCAATGATGGGGCACTATTCCTCCCCCCAATGACACCAACGATGGGGCACTATTCCTCCCCCCACTGACACCAACAACGGGGCACTATTCCAGTCCCCACTGACACCAACGATGGGACACTATTCCTTCCCCCACTGACACCAATGATGGGGTACTATTCCTCCCACTGACACCAATGTTGGGACACTATCCCCCCCCCACTAACACCAATGACGGGGCACTATTCCCCCCCCAATAACACCAATGGCGTACTATTCCTCCCACTGACACCAATGATGGGACACTATTCCTCCCACTGACACCAATGATGGGGCACTATTCCTCCCACTGACACCAATGTTGGGACACTATCCCCTTCCCCCACTGACACCAATGACGGGGCACTATTCCTCCCCCCACTGACACCAACAATGGGGCACTATTCCTCCCCCCACTGACACTAATGATGGGGCACGATTCTTCCCACTGACACCAATGATGGGGCACTATTCCTCCCACTGACACCAATAATGGGGCACGTTTCTTCCCACTGACACTAATAATGGGGCACGATTCTTCCCACTGACACCAATGATGGGGCACTATTCCTCCCACTGACACCAATGATGGGGCACTATTTTGCTCCATAAGACACACTTGGAGGGAAGTGTCTGTGCGTCTTATGGAGCGGCCAGCCCAGTATTCCCGCCGCCGTTGTATGTCCGCAGTCTCTGGTCATCTCCTGTACTATGTCCGCAGTCTCTAGACATCTCCTGTACTGTGTCCGCATTTGTTCATAGTTTTTTTCTTTTAAACTATAGTCTGGCCCTCCAACGGTCTGAGGGACAGTGAACTGGACCCCTGTTTAAAAAGTTTGAGGACCCCTGATCTATACCATAGTTTGTAGACGCTATAACTTTCACACAAAGCAATCAATATACACTTATTGGGATTTTTTTACCAAAAACATGTAGCAGAATACATTTTGACCTAACTAACTTTGAGTTTACTATATATTTTTTATAGCTGAAAGTAAAAAATATTGTTCTTCTTCAAAATTTTTGGTCTTTTTTTGTTTATAGCCTGAAAAATAAAAAGCACACAAGTGATCAAATACCACCTAAAGAAAGCTCTATTTGTGTGAAAAAAAGGACGTAAATTTCGTTTGGGTACAGCATTGCATGACCGCGCAGTTATCAGTTGAATTAGTGCAGCGCCGAGTAGCAAAAAGAGGCCTGGTCATTAAGGGGAATAATTCCTCTAGAGGGCAAGTGGTTAATAAATTAAGCTAATAGATGTAGAATTTTGAGAAATGGATTACCTCTCAGCAGAAGGCCCTATGCTAAATTTAGCAATACCACGGGAATAATAGATATTTGGTATAACTTTATTATGGAGTAAACATTGAACTTGTAATAAAAGTTGCCTGTGACTTTCCGATTGTAGTTTGTGACTGCTGTAAACTATTGTTCTAAGAACTTATTTATTTTGCTAAATGAGATGTTATGTTTGATGTAAAAAGCATAACACAATTCTCTTTGCAGTCTGGCTTGGGGAAACCATAGATGGGCAAGTTATGCAGCTGTTAAAATTGTTTCACTTCTACAATAAATTTTGGTCTAAAGATTATATTGCCCTCTTTAAACCGAATGCACACTATGAAATTAAATGAGAAATAAAAAGGGGTTTACATTTAATAGCCTGTTGGCTAGAAACAATGGTTTAAGATGGTATGTAGTTTAAGGTCATACAGTATCTTAGTTCCTAATATTTTAGATTTTTCTTGGCTGATTCAAACATACCCAAGATTTTATCAATTACCTTTGCAAGCAATACACATACATTTCTTGCCCTATTTACTCTACTATTGTGTGCATATTCCAGGTTTTAAAATGGAATAGGTTCATCTACGGTGCAATAGGCATTTCAGTATTTCTAAAGGAGGTATAAAGGTTTAAATTTCCCTCTGCTTTATTGTTCTGTTTGTTCCAGTGATGGTTTTAAAGATACGCTTTTTAAAGTGTTCTATCAGAATTTATTTTGTACCAAACTGCACCCACTTAGCACTTCTTCTGCACCAGATTACTGCTTTAGACTTTGTAATACTTTTTTTTTTTTAAACTGTGTGGATTAATCAGTAAATCTATACTAAAAATACATATTATGCCATGTATGTAAACCCAGTCAGTTTCATTATGCAGAGATTGCAGAACAATGATGATTTGCAAAGTACACTATCTTATAACAACTACATTTTTATAGTAATCAGGCTTCATGTGCAGTAATTTTTAGCCTAAATCTATGGAAAGCTACTGAGTGTGTGGCCAGAGCACAGAAGCTTTGGCAAAATGATTTAAACAAATTCTGAAGACCACAGTTGTGAATCCAAGGTAAGTATGTATCTGAAAAGGGGGAAGGTGGAGACCTTTAGCTTATTGGTGAGGGGGGGTGTGGGGGGACAAAAAAATATAAATGTTATTAACCTCCCTGACGGTATTCCCGAGTGTAGCTCGGGTAAAGTTTCAGTACCAAAAGCGGTAACCCTGAGCTACACTCGGGCTTACCATGCGGCGCTGCTCCGGCATCTGTTCTTCACTTACCTTGCCCTGCGCTCCTGCGATGTCCCTCCTGCAGTGTCCCCTGTAATGTCCTCCGGCGGATGCCGGCATCTGTTGTCTGGGTTCCGTTCCCTGCGACGTCGGGACGTACGGGGAACGAAACGGCGGGAAATTTGAAAATGACAAAAAGTGACATTCACTAAATACACTAAAATCACATCGTAAAACATTACTGTATTAAACCATTTCACATACATTTTGTCCCTAGTGGTTTGTCCTGTGCCTTGCCTGCATTTTTACTGTTCTTTCTGCCTGCAAACTGAGAAACGTCCATGGCGTCCATAAAGCGTCCCTTTAGGTCAAAATCAGTTTTAGACCAGCTAGAGAACAGCGATAGTAAATTAGAACTACTTGCAGAACTGAGTGATAATGATTTGTGGGGGGAAATTCGTCATCAGACACTGAAAACGATTTTGCGACTTTGCTCAGTGATGTGCAAACTTGGCGCTATAAATCAAATTCCAGTGTTTTTGGTTTGATTATATTATTGAATTAAATTTATTATTATTATATTATTATTTTTTATGATTATTTATTAAATTATAATTTATGATTTCGTGTTTCAAATTTTATCATACCAGGGATGTTTACTAGACTCTTGTTCGGACAGATTTCAGTGAGTTATTCTTAAAAATGACATATGATAAAAAATGGTAAAAATTTTTTTTTAAAAAAATGATAAAAAAAATACATATTTCCATGCAAAAAAATTTACCGCTTTGAGCACAGAAATATGGACATAATCAGACCGCTAGGGAGGTTAAGTACAATAACACTCACTGTTATTTGGCAAGCAATAACATAGGTCTTATTTCCCGCTAGTACAAGCACCATTCTTGTAGTGACCTCAGGGAGGAGTTTCATCTACTTTTGGGTCCCTGGTAACTTGGCAACACTTTTTGGGGACAGACCCCTTGGTCAAGCCTCTTTGCCTTGTTGTATAGGTGCAAAGGAGTGGATGTTTTCTCATCCCTGAATTTGCTACCAAACAACAAAGTGCCATAGTTCCACTGGGAAACACATAGTGCATGGTCCAGTCCATGGTTGTTGGGCAATAAGTCTGTACTTTAGTCATTACAAGCGCTACTTTCAAGTCTAAGGTTACAGTATATAATCCCTCCTCTTGTAAAACAACCCATTAAGGTTAAAATAGCTATGAAAGGAAAAATATTGGTGCATACATGTAAAAAAAATTAAGAATATCTTTTTTTCCTTTTTTTAAGTGATTACATACCATCTGTTGTCAGCTACATAAGGAACTTAGAGAGCTGGGGGAGGAGAAGCAGCACACTGATCTTCTTAATGAATGGTTGTGGGGTGAAGGGGGGGGTCAGCAGATGTTTGATTATTGGAGGAGATCTGGTTCAGTTATCAGCACAGCTAGAAAACTGACCATGCTTCGCTCTCCTGCCTAGTGTGGTCAGTGTTTATTGGAAAGCAGAGGGACTGGTAGGAACACCAGGAATTTCGCAGTAATACATTTTCATACAAGTATTTGGTACAACTCATCAGGAAAATTACATTTTGGGTTGACATATTATTTACAATTAATTTTATACTAATTAATTTAAAGCTCATGAATTCAGTCTGTGTTCTTTCTTTCTCTTGTTTTTTTCTGCTACAGTTGCAGATTATCCTTGTATGCTAGAGAGTTTCAGAACTTAGGTGGTGACATTCCCTCTACATCTTGCTATAGACTAAAAGTTACTATACTGAATATAGCGTCTGGATTCTGAACACAAGAAATTTGTTTTCTTTTATTCCATTCCTTTAATTATTCTGTGCACAGGAGTTAACAATTACTTTAATTGGTATAATATATTAAATTGGAGTGCGCATGTGTGCTGCCTCAGAGACGGACATGAACTGACGAAGCTCCGCACACTGCCGGTCATATCACCACTATATTTAGCTGTACAGGTTTGGGCATTGGCACCGCCACTTCCTGCCGGGCTTCCTGTTCACAAGATGCAGTGCAAAGCAGCAGAACAGTCCAGGAAGCAGCTGCACAAGCAGGGGAATCAGCCAAGATCGGCGACCCCTCACCTGGGCAGACTTACCCCTCTAACATGGTGCCAGGCAGGAAGCAACCAAAGATTATTTCAGCCATGGTTTCCTCACATAGCATCCACATACCGGTCAGTGGCCGACTGGGACCCATTCCTCTCTCAGTCCTCGGTTGAGCAGGAAGCAGTGCATCAAGGTGAGCCATCTCTTTTTCCTCCTTCTCCTTCAACTCCCCTGGGCATGCATGAGTCTGAGGGGTCCCCAGGGTCTTCCATGGACAGAAACATGGCTGAACTAGTGGAACTAGCCTTAACCTTCCTAGCGGTATGATTATTTCAATATTTCTGTGCTCAAAGCAGTACATTTTTTTGCATAGAAATATGTCATTTTTTTATTGTAAGCCTGTAATTTTTAGGAATAGCTCACTGAAATCTGTCTGAACAAGAGTCTAGTAAACATCCCGGGTATGATAAAATGTGAAACACGAAATCATAAAATATAATATAATAAATAATCATAAAAAATAATAATATAATAATACATTTAATTCAATAATATAATTAAACCAAAAACACTGAAATTTGAAATATAGCGCCAAGTTCGCACATCGCTGAGCTCAGTCGCAAAATCGTTTTCAGTGTCTGATGATTCGTGTCCCCACTAATCATTATCACTCAATTCTGCAAGTGGTTCTGATTTACTATCGCTGTTCTCTAGCTGGTCTAAAACCGCTTTTGACATAAAGGGACACTTTTTGGACGCCATGGATGTTTCTCAGTTTCCAGGCAGAAAGAACAGTAAAAATGCAGGCAGTGCACAGGACAAAGCAGTACAGTAGCTAAATAGTTAGCACTTCCGCCTGGCAGTACTAGGGTTGTTGGTTCGAATCCCAGCCACGGCACCACCTGCCTGGAGTTTGCATGTTCTCCCTGCGCCTGTGTGGGTTTCCTCTGGGAACTCCGGTTTCCTCCCACCCTCCAAAGACATGCTGGTAGGTTAATTGGATCCTGTCTAAATTGGCCCTAATATGTGTATGTATGAATGTAAGTTAGGGACCTTAGATTGTACACCCCTTGAGGGTTAGGGAGTGATGTGAATGTACAATATATATGTGTAAAGCGCTGCATAAATTGACGCCGCAATATAAGTACCTGAAATAAATAATAAATAAATAAAGCAGTAGGGACAAAATGTATGTGAAATGCTTTGAAAAAGTAATGTTTTACTATGTGATTTTAGTGTATTTCGTGAATGTCAGTTTTTAAAATATTAAAATTTTCCGCTGGTTCCGGCCCCCATACGTCCCGACGCTCGCAGGGACCGGGACCCAGAAGACGGATGCCGGCATCAGCCGGAGGAGATGGCCGGGGACGCTGCAGGGGCGACATCGTGGGAGTGAAGGACAAGGTAAGTGAAACAGGGAATGCCAGAGCAATGCTGCAGGATAATCCCAAGTGTAGTTCTGGGTTACCGCTTTTGACACTGATAATTAACCCCGAGCTACACTCAGGAATACCGCCAGGGAGGTTAAGCCAATCTAGCCCTGCTCATGCTCCACCTGAGCTACATACTGCAACTTATTCAGGAGATGCTGTACTTATTTGCTTATTTTTCTACCTTACTGCAGAAGGAGTTATGTAAGGCTTGCTCCATCATTACCACATATCTCAAACAAGACTTTCAAAGCCTTGGAGACAATTGAGTACTGTCCATGATACTTTTTTTATATTTGCACTAACATACAATTTTGAGGACGAGCTTTCGGGGTATGTCCCCTTCTTCAAGGTCCAGGCAGTAGTACTTCACAAAGTTTTAGCAGAATGTTAAAAGAAATGTTAAAAGGGGGAGAAAAAAAAACACACACACAAGCAAATGTACACACAAATACCCCGAAAGCTTGTCCTCAAAATTGTAAGTTAGTGTAAATATAAAAAAAGTATCATGGACAGTATTCAATTGTTTCTATTGCAAGTGCACTAATACAGCTACAGTCACCTCAAGCAAAGCATTGGAGACAAATTGGACACAATATAATCTAAAATGGATGGCACTATTTCCAGGGTTAACCAAAATTCCACAATGCTTTCGAAGCTCCACTTAGATTGGACTCTAAAATTGAGGATCTAGAAAACAGCTCCCGCCTTTATAATGTCCACATCAGAGGCCTTCCGGAAACCATTACTGACCAGAAGATTTGATTCCAGACATTTTACATCATCACCTGGAAGTGGACAGAGTCCACCACGCCTTAACTGCCCCTCGGTTTGACTGCCTACCACGTAATGTTATTGTCAAGCCACATTACTATCGGACTAAAGAAAAGTTAATGACTGCTGCTAGAACCAAATCTGATATCTCGCTGCATGGCACTACCATTCAACTTTTTACTGATCTAGCTCCATCTACAAAAGCATCAGAAATTGAAGCCACTGCTCTAACAACTGATGAACCAACAAATCAAATATCCTTGGTCCTTTTCTTTTCGCCTCTCCTTCACCTACAGGGGCAAATTTCACTCATTCTCCACATTCCAGGAAGAAGAAGAAGTTTTACTGAGTTTGGACTTCATCTACACCATCAAAATCGCCACGTCAAGTTGATTGCCCCCAGTTGCCCATCTGGTCCAGCCAGTGTGAGTCATCAGTCAGAAGATCTCCAATCATTTGAGCGACTGTACAATTTTCTCTTGCGTGCAGTCCCTGGTATCACTTTCCAGAACAGTGAGTCAGTTGGTGATCATTTATCTTACCTTTTTTCCATTCTCCCTCCCTTTCCCCAATCCATGAGGGTTTGGAGGTGCATTCTCTTGATCCTAGAGGTGGATATCCCTTATTTCCTTTATGGTTGACTGTACATTTATTCCAAAACAATGCAGATATTATCAGTATCTTTAATAGAGCCTCAGGTCTGGTCTCCTGTTTCTATATATCGATTTGTATTCCCACATACTCATAAAAAGATTAGCTACTGAGGGTGCATATTTTGCTCCCTTCGCAAATCCTGTTTTCTGTCTATAAAACTTTCCATTATGGCAAAAAAAATTATGGCTCATGGCTAAATCCAAACTTTGTACCAGAAAATCTTTTTGTTTATCCTTTAATTGGGTATTCTTCTGTAAGGACCACATTACTGCTTCCAAAGCATCATTATGCCTGATGTTCGTGTACAGAGAGTTTACATCTATGCTTGCCATAACACACTTATTCTCAATTCTCACCTCCTTCAGGATATTTATAAGATCTCCACTATCCCTGAGATAAGCTGGAGATTCTTGAACAAGGGGTTGGAGAAATGTATCCAGATATTCCCCCATCCTTGCAAACAAAGAATCCACCCCACTCACAATGGGTCTTCCCAGTTTTTTTGGGGGGTTTGTATGTATTTTCGGTAACTGATAAATCACTGGGGCAATAGGAGCATCAAGGACCAAGTATCTACTTTCTTATTTGTTTAAAATACCTTCTATGTCACCCAATGTAATTAATTTTTTAAATTTGGCTTTATATTTGGTGGTGGGGTTTCCCTTTAATATTTCATAGGTTCCATAATCCCCTACTAACCTATTTAATTCTTCATTATAATCTTTTTTATTTAGAACAACCCCCCCCCCCTTTATCTGATGGCCTTATTACAATTTCCATATTTTTTTTAGTTGTTCTAAGTCCTGAATAATATCTCTTTTTTGCCTAGTGTAAGGAATGGTGAGAGTCTCTAAGTCATGTTCAACCATTTTTTAAAAGTGTCAACACAGCAATTATTGCTGATCTTGGGATTAAAAATTGATTTGTTTCTTAAATCTGTATGTCAATATTCCCATTCATCCTGCCTTTCAATTAATCCTTTTTTATCCCAATATTTAGCTTTCTGATGAATTTTTGTAAAGCTATGTATGTATCCAATTAGAACTGTATGCTCCAGATAAAAATTTAGACAAACTCGAGAACCTTTGATTCTTCCTCAGTAAATGTGACATCATTGAGATTGAATATACCTTGTTTTACACTTCTCTCTTTCTTTTTTCCCTTCTCCCCTCTACAACCCCTTCTTTTCTTTCTCCATTGTTTATGTAGGGTGCTGCATACGACACTGGGGGACCTTGTCTCCAACCCCCTCTTCCTCTCACTGGAGGGAAATAAGGGCCCCCCTTCCCCTGAAATGGGGACCCCCCCTTGCCCTCCACGGAGGGCCTCCATGCACTCTCCTTTGAAAATCCCCTTCTTGTGTGTATGGATATGACCGCGGTGATAGCTGATTCCAACCCCTAAGGGGTTTGAACCTATTTTGAACTGGTACCCTGTAGTACGGGGTTTGTTCTTGATTGGCTGTTCCCCTCTCTCTTTCTAGAGGGGTATTTATTGACCTTCTTTTTGGAATTTTGTGATTGTGAATCCCTTACTTTCAGGGTAATAGATGAGATGCAACAACGTAGTTTCCGGTTCCAGCGAAGCCTCTGTGACGTCACATCCGGTGAGTGGAGCGCACACTATCTGTTATGATCCGCCAGGTGGTGCCTCCGGCTGCCCACTTGACAGACCTACCCAAAGAGTGGAGTCTAAGTCCCGGTCTGTGCTTTCACCAGGGCCCCTGATGGTGGGGATGGACTTGTAACAGACCAGGACCAGGTCACGACCTCTGAGCAGGCCCACCAGTGGCAGAGGGAACCTCCGGGGATGTATAGGTACCGGGAGAGCCAGATGTGAGGAGACCGGCAGGACCTAGCAGGATGGGTCACGCGCAGTGGTCCCGTGGGGTAAGAGAGGTACAGAATCAGCAGGCGGAGAGTAGTCAGGGTCAGCAGGATAAGTCAGTCCGCAGATAGGTCAAACAAGCCGGGAGTCAGGAGGGGAGAAGGCAGAGTCGTCAGGGCAATCCGGGTCAAACACAGGAGAAGGCAGCATAGTCAGGACAATCTGGGTCAAACACAGGAGAAGGCAGCGTAGTCAGGGCAATCAGGGTCAATATTACAGGTACAGGAACTCAGGATCACAGATAGACCTTGCGGCAATCTGTGACAGTGCAGGGCATCTTTAAATATTGCGCCCTGCACTGTCATTGGCCGCCCAGGATGCGCCCCCGGGCTGTCATTGGCCGCCCGAGGCGCGCCCGTGGCTCCTACTGCGCATACGCGGCGTCCTGTCAGCTGTGGCCCGCCGGGACCTAGTGCTTGTGTCCCGGCGTGAGACACCGCTAGTGCACGTGTGCCGGGGGAGCGATCCCTGACATTGCCCCCCCCCATGGGCACCCTCCGGGAGCCCCACTAATCTCTCCACCGCGGGTGGCTACGAAAGAATTCCCGGATGAGCCTGGGGGCGTGAACATTCTGGATGGGTTCCCATGAGTTCTCCTCAGGGCCATAACCCTTCCATTTTATCAGGAACTGCGTCTGGCCCCCCTCTTTTGACAGCTGAGAATAGTTTCTACTTCATACTCTTCCTGTTTACCTATTGTGACTGCCTCGGGAGGTCTGGATTCACGATCCGGGAAGGGATCCGGTCTGGATGGTTTCAGGAGTGACACATGGAACACAGGGTGTATCTTGAAGGTTTCCAGAAGCTTGAGTTCGTAGGCCACCTCGTTGATTACCCGTTTAATTTGGAACGGGCCAATGTACTTCAGTCCTAGCTTCCTTGAAGGACATAGCATCTTCAAGTTGGTCGTAGCCAGCCAAACCTGATCCCCGGTTGGAGCAACAACTCTCCTCTTCTTTTCCTGTCGAACGCCTTTTTACTGTCTTCTTGGGCTTTTGTGATGGCCTCCTGAATCGTTTTGTTATTGACAGAAAAGAAATTCGAGATGTCTTGAGATGCAGGTACCGGATTTTCGGGCATCAGATCAGGGAGAAATGTAGGATGAAATCCATAATTGGTAAAGAACGGGGATTGTCCCGTAGCTGAGTGGTTCGAGTTGTTGTAGGCAAATTCCGCGGAAGGCAACAGTGTTAGCCAGTTGTCCTGAAGGTAGGATGTGTAGCATCTTAGGTACTGTTCTAACGTTTGGTTGGTCCTTTCCGTTTGCCCGTTGGGCTGGGGATGGTAAGCGGATGAAAGAGACAGCTTGATTCCCAACGCTTCACATAAGGCTTTCCAGAACCTTGATGTGAACTGGACTCCCCGATCCGACACTATATCCTCGGGAACCCCATGTAGCCTCACTACTTCTTTAATGAAAATCCGTGCAGTCTCCGGCGCCGATGGTGTCCTTTCCAGGGGCACAAAATGGGCCATCTTTGAAAAGTGATCTACGATCACCATTATTGCAGTGTAGCTGTTATGATCCGCCAGGTGGTGCCTCAGGCTGCCAACTGACAGACCTACCCAGAGCGTGGGGTCTAAGCCCGGGATGTGCTTTCACCAGGGCCCCTGATGGTGGGGATGGACTTGAAACAGTCCCGGGCCAGGTCACGACCTCCGAGCAGGCCCACCAGCGGCTGAGGAGGCCTCTGGGGACGTATGCAGGTACCGGGAGAGCCAGATGTGAAGAGGATGGTGGCCCCAGCATGGTGGTAACGGATCGTGGTCCCGTGGGGGTAAGCGGGGTACCGAATCGGCGGGCAAAGAGTAGTCGGGTCACACGCAGGATCAGCAGGGTAAGTCAGTCCGTAGAATGGTCAGGGCAATCCAGGTCAATCACAGGAGCAGGCAGAGTAGTCAGGGCAATCCGGGTCAATCACAGGAGCAGGCAGCGTAGTCAGGGCAATTCGGGTCAATCACAGGAGCAGGCAGCGTAGTCAGGGCAATCCGGGTCAATCACAGGGGCAGACAGCGTAGTCAGGGTCAATCAGGGTCACTAGACGGGTGCAGGAACTCAGGATCACAGATAGACCTTGCGGCAATCTGTGACAGTGCAGGGCATCTTTAAATAGTGCGCCCTGCACTGTCATTGGCCGGCTAGGACGCGCCCCCGGCTGTCAGCTGCGGCTCGCCGGGACCTAGTGCCTGTGTCCCGGCGTGATCTGCCGCCAGTGCGCATGCGCGGGGGAAGGCGCCGCGATCCCGGATTCCGGAGCCGCAATCCCGGATTCCGGAGCCGCAATCCCTGACAGTAGCCTTGAGATGATGGGAGTTCGACTACGAAATCCATGGCTATCATTTGCCAGGCCCGTTTGGGTATTGGCAACGGATGCATCAATCCCCAGGCACTGCTTCTGAAGGGCTTGTTCCTTTGGCAGGTGGTACAGGTCTGGACATAGCGCTCGCAGTCCTTGATCATGTTTGGCCACCAGAATGAGCGCTGCAGTAGTTCCTGAGTTTTCATAACCCCGAAGTGGCCCGCCATCGGATGGTCGTGGCAGTGCCCCAGGACCAAAGTTTGGACTCCTTCTGGTACCACGATCCGATCTTCCTTCCAAAGCAGACCCTCACGGTTCTGGAGGGGCAACCCAGGCGGGACTGGCAGTCCTACGGAAGCGTCGATAAGTCTGGAGCGAAGTTCCGTTTGAAGAATGAGGAAGCTCCCGGAAGGTAAGATTGTGTCAGGTAACGCTGTATCGTCAGTGTCCTCAAACATGCGGGACAGAGCGTCTGGTTTCGTATTCTTAGAGCCAGGTCGGTACGTTATGTGAAAGACAAACCGAGAAAAGAAAAGAGCCCATCTCGCCTGGCGTGGTCTCAGTCGTTTTGCCGTTCTTAAATATTCGAGGTTTTTATGATCCGTGAATATTAGGATTGGGTGTGTGGCTCCTTCCAGTAGATACCTCCACTCTTCTAGAGCGGACTTAATAGCCAGGAGTTCCCAATCTCCAATGTCATAATTTCGCTCCGCCGGTGTCAGCTTCCTGGAGAAGAATGCCACAGGATGCAGTAGCTCCTTGGTACCATTCCTTTGGGACAGGACCGCTCCTACCGCGTTTTCGGAGGCGTCCACTTCCAAAACGTATGGGAGAGAAGAATCCGGATGGCAGAGAATGGGAGCAGAGGTGAACCATTTCTTGAGCGTTTCGAACGCAGTCTGAGGTTCGGGAGTCCACTTAAAGCGGATCCCTTGTTTAGTCAGTTGCGTGATTGGGGAGACCAGACCGGAGAAGTTCCTGACAAACTTTCTATAAAAGTTCGAGAACCCGATGAAACGCTGTACCCCCCTCTTATCGGTGGGTATTGGCCAATCTAAGATCGCCGTGACCTTCTGGGGATCCATCGCGACCCCCGCGGGAGAGAGGACCAGTCCCAAGAACGTGATTTTACGCTGATCGAAACAGCATTTTTCTGCCTTGGCGTATAGCCCGTGTTGGCGTAAACGTTCCAACACCCGTAATACGTGATTTCGATGAACCTCCAGTGAAGGAGAGAAAATTAAGATGTCATCCAAATAGACAACCACAAAGACATCGAGGAAATCACGAAAAACGTCATTGATAAAATGTTGGAAGGTGGCCGGAGCGTTACAGAGCCCGAACGGCATCACCAAATACTCAAAATGACCGAATTTCGTACGGAAAGCCATATTGCATTCATCTCCCTCCCTGATACGAACAAGGTTATATGCCCCCCGCAGGTCTAATTTTGTAAAAATCATCGCTGACGTAAATCTCTGGAGGAGCTCGGGAACCAGGGGTAATGGATAGCGATTTTTTACCGTGAACTTATTCAGATCACGGTAGTCTATGCAGGGCCGTAACAATTTGTCTTTTTTTTCAACAAAGAACAACCCGGCCCCGGCTGGGGACGTGGACGGGCGAATAAAGCCCTTCCGAAGATTTTCATCAATATACTCCCTCAGTACTCCTGACTCTATTTCAGATAAAGGGAAAATACGATCGAACGAGATTTCAGACCCGGGTAGGAGGTCTATGGGGCAATCGTATGAACGGTGCGGGGGAAGAATGTCTACTCCTCGTTTACTGAATACGTCTAGGAAGTCGTGGTAGGCCGGAGGAATAACCTGAGATAGATCTGTATCACCATCCATGCACAGAAGAAACTGGGGAGCCACGGACCCTGTGACGTGGCAGTGACTCAGACAGTATGGTGACTGAAATTGAACTGTTCCCTTCTCCCAATCAACCTGGGGGTTATGGGCCCGCAGCCAAGGGAGCCCCAAATTATTGGGAAAAGGGGGGATGCGATGGCATCCAGACGGAGAAACTCTTGGTGATGGTCTGCCATCGTGGTAAAAATAGGAGGTGTCTCCTGATCCACCACCCCTGATTTTATGCTAGACCCGTATGCCAAGAAGATGTTAAACCCCCTTTCTTTGGTCTGGAGAGGGATCTTTTGCCGGTGAGCAAAAGTAAGATCGATGAAACAACTACATGCTCCCGAATCAATGATTGCGGTCACCGACAAGGTTCTTTGGGGAGCTGTAAAGACACAGGTATTGCCAGGTAACTAGATTGATCACCTCTTTCTGCAGGTAAAGGAAAAAAAAAGGAAGCGGACTTACTCATTTTTGCAGGACAGGAGCGCACCTGGTGACCAGCTTCCCCGCAGTACAGACATAGGTTCTGCGATCGTCTCCTCTGACGTTCCTCGACCGATAAAGTGGAACAGGCCAGTCCTTGTTGCATGGGTTCCGAGGTGTCCCCTGGTTCCGTGCTCCGGGTATGGTTCCCTGGGGCTGGAGCTGCTTCTCTCGGTGGAATCCATGCCACCCTTTGACCCTGGCTGTTCCTTTCCAGCCGGCGTTCCCTCAGTCTGCGGTCAATTTGGATGGCCAACTCTATCAGTTTCTCAAGGGAGTCAGGTAGGCCTACTCGTGCTAACTCATCTTTCAGCGACTCAGACAGCCCGATGCGGAACTGGTGACATAGTGCTGCATCGTTCCATCTGGTATCTCCCATCCAGCGCCTAAAATCGGACGCATATTCTTCGGCTGCCCGGCGGCCTTGCCGTAGAGAGTATAGGGTAGCCTCTGCGGAAGCAGCCCGCTGAGGGTCGTCATATAAAACAGCCATGGCCTGAAAAAACTTGGTCACGGAATCAAGATGGGGATCGTGCTTCTCCATCAGACGGTGAGCCCAGTCCTGGGGCTCATCCTGAAGGAGAGAGACTATAAACCCCACCTTGACGGTCTCGGTGGTGAACGTGCGGGGCTGTATATCAAAAAACAAGGTGCATGCGTTCCGGAAGGCCCGGAAGCAGCTTCGGTCTCCACGGCAGGGGAACGCGGGGTTCGGGAGCTAGGGGTGCGGTAACTGCTCCGGATGCTGGGGTAGCGGGTGATTCCGCAGTTGGGGGACTCTGAGCAGGGGGAGTCAGGGTGGCTAACGTCTCCATGCGGTCCTCAAGACGGGTGCAGCGGCTGTGAAAATTCTGGACGGCCTGGGTCAGAGTTGCCAGGTGCTGGCATATATCCTCTAGGGATGACGGTCTTCTTCCTGGCTCTGTCATGGCCGCAAGGTACTGTTATGATCTGCCAGGTGGTGCCTCCGGCTGCCCACTTGACAGACCTACCCAAAGCGTGGAGTCTAAGTCCCGGTCTGTGCTTTCACCAGGGCCCCTGATGGTGGGGATGGACTTGTAACAGACCAGGACCAGGTCACGACCTCTGAGCAGGCCCACCAGTGGCAGAGGGAACCTCCTCCGGGGATTTATAGGTACCGGGAGAGCCAGATGTGAGGAGACCGGCAGGACCTAGCAGGATGGATCATGAGCAGTGGTCCCGTGGGGTAAGCAAGGTACAGAATCGGCAGGCGGGGAGTAGTCAGGTCACACGCAGGGTCAGCGGGATAAGTCAGTCCGCAGATAGGTCAAACAAGCCGGGAGTCAGGAGGGGAGAAGGCAGAGTAGTCAGGGCAATCCGGGTCAAACACAGGAGAAGGCAGCGTAGTCAGGACAATCCGGGTCAAACACAAGAGAAGGCAGCGTAGTCAGGGCAATCAGGGTCAATATTACAGGTACAGGAACTCAGTATCACAGATAGACCTTGCGGCAATCTGTGACAGTGCAGGGCATCTTTAAATATTGCGCCCTGCACTGTCATTGGCCGCTCCTACTGCGCATGCGCGGCTTCCTGTCAGCTGCAGCCCGCCAGGACCTGGTCCTTGTCTCCCGGCATGAGCCGCCGCTAGTGCGCGTGCGCCGGGGGAGGCGCCGCAGCGATCCCTGACACTATCTGCGGCGTTCCGGAGCCATATTTGTTGGTCTTTCACCTGCTAATGTGGGAGCACACACTTGCTGGTCTGAATATTCATTGATGTGGGAACTGTACAGTTTCTGGTCTAATACCCTTTGACGTGGGAGCCATAATTTGTTGCCGGACTAAACTTTTACTGATGTGAGAAAGTTTACATAATTTAAGGCTTCTTTTTATTTTGTGAAATGTGAGTGCAATAATGCTTTGGTTTTAATTAAATTAAAGAGTATTACAGTATTACACTATAAGTGTCCCCATTGTCTTTTTGCATCTTATCTGTCCTCTTGGTGGTCATTGGAGATTGTCAAGCAAGCAGTTCTGCTCTGATCTGGTTCATTCCGGGGAACTCACTTCACCAATAAAAGCTCATTTGACTCTTAAGCCATACAGGAAGGTGATCACGGCTGGTGTGGGGATATTGTTTAAGGAACACATTTGTTTTTTTGCCACCATTTCTCTGTTTGGAACACAGTTGCCACCATTTCTCTGATTTTTTTTAGGTGCGGGTTAATTTCATGTACGTTTATTGTTCTGATAATTGTTTTGCTCTTCTCTAATATTGCTGCAATGATTTTGTGACCCCTCCTCTCAATACTCCATACTCAGACCAAATGACCATGTAAGAGAAAAACGAGAAAAGCCTCAATGGTGCAGTGCTAAACACAATACTTTAGTGCCACAAATGAACTGCTACTTACAGGATAAATAGAAATAAAACGCCCAAAGATGCTGCACTCAATGTGCACATTAATGTAAGCTGAGCCAGTGCTCTCACCACCGCCGGGACACTACCACGTCACTTCCGGTTCCAGTTGCATCACTTCCGGTCACTGCACAGTCTCGCCCTAGGGAGTGATGCGACTGGAAGTGACGCGACCAGAACCGGAAGTGATGAAAGCACTATTACGCAACAATAGGCGCAACTGGAACAACTACAGATGGAACAGTGTATGTCCCTGCAGGTAGATCTTAGGTTCAAAGCAGTACATGCCATGTTAATTTTGTACCTGAGTTTCACCACCCAGGCAGAAAAGTATATTTGCTGGTCTACGTACCGATATTATACAATGGGTGATAAGCCTACCATACTACTAGCGAGGAAACTAGTTCCTCATGTCTTTACGCCAGCCTTGCCTAGACTACGATTAAAAAATGGCCAACCGACTCAAAAGCCTCACTTGGTCCTGTGGGAATTTCATGCATTTTACTCTGCTCTGTGACAAACCTGACTCTTTCCAGGGTGACCAGGCAGACAATTTTTCTCATGCTATTCCCCTGCCTAAATTGCAACAGGACCATATGGAGCTAATGGACGAACATGAAATTCGTATGGTGATTAAAAGCCTTAATCCTTCTAAAGCTCTGGTACTGGTCAGCTTCTCTGGCCATTACTATAGGAAGTATCATGAGATTCTGACTCTGCATCTGTGCACCCTTTTTAATGAAATCCAGCAGGGTATGCACCTCCCATCACATGAGAACCCAGCATTCATTCATGTTCTACCAAAGCCAGGGAAGGATCATGGGAATTGTGCAAATTATCGACCAAAATCTCTTATAAACGTGGATCTGAAAATTATGACAAAGGTCTTCGCGGCACAGTTGAATTCATTTTTAGCTGATTCCATTTCATACTACACAGTCCTTTCCCTTGTGAATGCGGGTAGAATTTTGCTCCTGTCCATCTATGGTAGACCGATTTCACACATACTATGACTGCAGCCTAAAGAGCAGCCCACTAATATGTGCCCTTCCCTATCATTTTCTTTGGGATATGGGATAAACCATCCAGGACCTATGCATTTAAATCCCCTCATGGCCCTCTGGCCTTGCTGCTTTGCAGTCCGGAGTTCACTCCAGGCCTTGCCCCCGAACCTTTGATTGGTGGGTCAACAAAGGATTTTTACGTATTGTGAATCTGTGTGCTCATAGAGGTGTACTGACCAAGCAAATCTTAATAGACAAACAAAACCAGAGTATGAGTTTTTTTTGCTGCTATCAGATAGCGCACTACATTCATTAAAATGCAACTCTGATATAGACATGACATGTATGGAATATTTATGCAATAAGTTTGATAAGCGTAAGGGCCAACAATCAGAAATATATGCTATTTTAACGTTTGATACCACTAAACAAGGTTATATGTAAAGATGAGAGAATGATTAGAGTGAATCTCTTGAATTAGATGAATGGCACTCGCTAGCTAATGAGGTTGTATATTGTCCCTGCATGACTGACTTCCTCTGTTACGGGGGCTTCTGCACTTTGCTTTTGTGGCTGTGGCCAGGAAGGGCAATGGCCAAGGTGAGGCATTTCTGGATTTGTATTTACAATTTCATTCACTCCCTCACCCAGGTTAATTTAAAAAAGTCCCTGAAACAAAAGTTATTGGGCAGCCCAGTGGAGAGTGTACTGAGACATTCAATAAGATTGAATAACTTTATTTTTGTGGTGGCTAAGATTGCTATAGCCAGATCTTGGAGGTCAGATACCATATCCTTTTATTTGCAAACTATCCAATGTTTGCTGTTCTGCACTTTTTATGCATATGCAGTTCGGGAGGTAGTGGGGTGGTCACCTTCTTTATGAGAAGTTTAGACCTCCTGTTCTCCACCTTGTCCTACTGTAACCATCTTATGTATATGGGGGGACTAGTGACATTGTATGTGTTGATTGCTATTACACAACGTTACTTGTATTTTCCTTTACTTTTACTCTTCATAAAAACTGTTGGAAATTAAAATAATACATTGATTCTGCTACAGCACTAAAAGCACTGCTAGAATCTTCAGCATCTGACACTTTTTTCAAGTGGCTGTAGTTTCAAGGAAACATTAGGGATGGAGCAGCCTACAGGTAGAACCCAATACAGGAACACAAGAATTTGACACACTGGAAGTGTTAACACATTATATTACAATCCCGCACTACCTAAGTGATGAATAAAATATGTGAATAATTTGAGTGGCTGCAGAAAAACTAACTGTATTCCCACAATATATCAGGAAATTAAAATGCTTAAAGTTTTGTTGTGCCTACCCCAACACTTTCATAAATAAGGGCATAAAAAGTGCATGTAATGAGAAAAAGTTTTTAAAAAAATATATAATAAGTTTAAAAAAAATACAACCATCTAAACAGTGCTGTTTGATGTAAGAAAAAATGTCCAATATTATAAACATGAATATTCAAGTCTCTAATGTTATATTCTTTATTAAGGGGACTCCCAATCCTCCATCTATCCATCTCTCAAGCAATATTCCATGGACATAATGTGTAGTAGCTCCTACCACCAACACACTCATGCGCTTACCTCCAGATATAGACCTGCCAGCAGGGGTGGACTGACCATTCGAGCACTCGGACACTGCCCGAGGGCCCGGCGTCAGCAGGGGGCCCCCATGAAATGCCCCTGGTACCTTTTATAGGCTTTTTTGGGTGTGCTTTAAGTGTGTCCAAGGAATCAGGGGCCCCATTATCCCCTATTGCCCTGGGACCCCATGAGTTGTCAGTCCACCCCTGCCTGCCAGTAATTCAGGTCAAATACGCTTTCCCTCTCTGGGACTGTTCCCTGGTTCCACTCCATTGAAGTGCCTCTCCACACCTCCTATGGACACTTAGGGTGGTGTAAACCAGGTGATGTATTTGCCGAAACAGGAAGTGATGCAGGAGTCACGGCCCTCCGTCTTTGTCTTTCAACTGCATTTCTTTTTAAACAAAGTATAGCGTGCTGATAACTATAAATAACAATATATCATAATACATATAATAGTTTGATAAGAATCCTTGATAAATTGATAAAAATATATCCAAAAAATATATATATAGTCCTCCAAAGAAACAGTCCACAGAATAACTTTCAGCAAAATGATATTCCAAAGTGTTTCTGGAGATCAGAACTCAAAGGAAAGAAAACTCACATAGTGTAATACCACAAATGTACATGGAATAAAAAAAACATCACTGCAAACGCATGTGAATCACACTAAACCACACATGATCACTAATAAAGGTGAGTAATAGTGTGAGCTTGTGCGTGAAAATGCTAGTGACACTTGCATGCAGTGTTCATACTGTGAAAGATGTGTCCACTTCTAAGTATAAGGATTAAATACCCTTACCAGAGCGTGGATTTAAACCAGCATGTAAAAATCCCAATCAAGAGACCGCCTTGTGGATTCAGCAAATGGAACACTAATCCTCTATCCATACATAGCTTCACTCAATGCCACTGAACAGCCTGTATTGGTGCAGTTCATAAAGACTCATCCAATACTACTTCTCTGTAAGCAGTTGACTCTGGATATTGTCACCAAAACCCAGCAATGATAGGCTCATTGATAATCAGATAAACTGTAATGAATAACAAAAAGTCATATAAAGCAATAAAACAGCCAGACCCTCTGCAGATCCTTAGAAGTGCTCCTTCTGCGTATCTGAATGAGGATTCCAGGATCCAAGATGGCCGTCCGGTAACTTCCGGCTATGCTGTGCATCTTGACGTCACTTCCCTTTGACGCATTTCGTCACCTGACTTATTCATAAAGGGTCAAGAGGGGGCGCATATTTGACCTGAATTGCTGGCAGGTCTAAATCTGGAGCCGAGCACATGAGTGTGTTGGTGGTGGGAGTCACTTCACATTATGTCTGTGGAAAATTGACCGAGAGGTGGATAGATGGAGGAAGGTTGGAAGTTATGTTATTAAAGCAAACAACATTAGTAACTTAAATATTCATGTTTATATAATATGCCCCCTCTTCTCCTTTTCATATTACTATCCTCTGTTCCCAAATCTCATGTCTTTACCCCTCTGCTCCACCCCAAAACTTGTACATCTCCCCCTCATTGCTATCATCTCCCTACTACTGCTCTCATCACCTCCCCAAAATGCCTCTTCCACTCTTCCTTCTCATTTTCCTCTCCTCCATTCCCAAAATCCATTCACTATATCCCTCTGCTCCTCCCAAACATTTGTATATTGTGTCCTCACTACTTCCTTCGCTCCTCTATGGCACCCACCACCTCCTCCTATTACTCCACTCTCCCACTGACCTGAACACCTCAACTAGTTGTTTCTCACGCTCCTGCACATCCCGCTCCCATGCCACCTTCCTCACCCTTCTTCTCCTTCTAACCGCGGGGGACATCTCCCTGAATCCTGGCCCTCCACCACCTCCCTCACCCACACAACACCCTCCCGCCTCCACGTCCTGCTGCAACCCCTGTAACTTAGTATCTGTCCCCCTGCTCCCTAAAATCTCCCCCCCCCGTTTTCATGTGCACTCCTGAACGCCCGATCGATGTGCATCAAGCTTACCGCCATCTACGACCTCTTTGACTCCCGCTCCCTCAACCTCCTAGCGATCACAGAAACCTGGATCCAGCCCACTGACTCTACCTCCCCTGCTGCACTCTACCACGGAGGTCTCACCTGGACCCATTCACCCAGGCCTAACGGTCATAAAGGTGGTGGGGTTGGTCTGCTCCTGTCACCGCACAGTACCTTCCGAGTCCTCTGAGCTACCCACCATTATCCTTGGGGATTTCAACATCCCTGTCAACCTCGACAACCCAGACACATCCCATCTCCTCCACTTAACCTCCTCCTTTGCACTTGCACAGTGCATACAATCCACCACCCACTCCAACGGTAATATCCTTGATCTCGTCTTCTCCAACCGCTGAGCTCCCCACAACCTCACTAACACCCCCTTCCCTCTCTCTGACCACAACCTGATTACCTTCTCTATCTCCTCATCCTCCAACGCCTACCCCTCCAAATGTCACACTACTACCAGCCGTAACCTCCGCAACCTTAACCGTGCCCCCCTCCACTCTGCAGCTGATCAACTCCACAACAGCATCCTCCCCCTGTCCTGCCCTGACTTGGCTATGACTGCCTACAACAACGCGCTGTCAACAGCCCTTGACTCACTAGCGCCTTTAACCACGCGCAACATCAGACCCTGACCGCTCCAGCCCTGGCAGACTGATCACACCAAAACCCTCAAACGACACAGTCGTGCTCTGGAGCAACTATGGTGCAAAACCAAATCCCAACAAGCCTTCACCCACTACAAATCTGCCTTCCACACCTACACCTCCTCCCTCCACGCAGCCAAACAAGCCTACTTCCTGACCCTCATCAAGGCCCTCTCCTCCAATCCTCGCCGACTCTTCTCCACCTTCAACTCTCTATTCTCTCCACCCCCACCTCCACCCAGCACCTCACTCACTGCCCTTGAGATTGCCAATCACTTCAAAAACAAGATTGACACAATTCGCAAGGACATCGCCGCAACTCACACGCCCTCTCAACCCGTCCCCTCTCACACAGCTACCCCCTCATCCCCCTTCTCCCTCGACATAACCCGCAGGGACTTCGTCGCTGCTCAAACTCCCTCCAACCCCGTTCCCCCTCACTCAACTACCCCCTTGTCACCCCTCTCCCACGGCCCCACCACTGCTCTGACCTCCACTTCCACCCCACCCTACATTCCTCATACTGAAGCCCCCCCAACACTCCGCACCTTTGACCTTACTACCATCGAGGAAGTCTCCAAGATCCTCTCTGATGCCCACCTCACCACCTGCCCCTCGACCCTATCCCCTCACAACTCCTACGACCTCCCTCCCCCTCCATCCTACGCTCCCTCACCCACATCTTTAATCTCTTCCTCTCCTCCGGCACTTTCCCCTCCCCTCTGAAACATGTACACATCACCCCCATACTTAAAAAGCCCTCCCTGGACTCCAATGACCCGAACAACCTCAGACCCATCTCCCTGCTCCCATTTACATCTAAACTCCTCGAGCGCCTAGTCTACACTAAGCTCTCACCTCAACGACAACAACCTCCTCGATCCCCTACAGTCCGGCTTCCGTCACCTACACTCCACCGAAACTGCCTTACTCAAACTCTCCAACGACCTGCTAACCGCCAAAGCTAATGGCCACTATTCAGTGCTCCTACTTCTTGACCTCTCTGCGGCCTTCGACACAGTTGACCACCCCTCCTCCTCAAAAAACTACACTCCCTCGGCCTCAGAGATTCTGCTCTCTCCTGGCTCTCATCCTACCTGTCACAACGCTCTTTCAGCATTACCTATAATGCTACCACCTCCCCCTCACTCCCCCTCTCTGTTGGGGTCCCTCAAGGCTCTGTCCTCAGGCCCCTTCTCTTCTCCATCTACACCTCCTCCCTTGGCCAACTCATACACTCTCACAGCTTCAACTACCACCTCTATGCCGACGACACACAAATCTATCTCTCAACCCCCCACCTCACCCCCTCGGTCTCTGCCCGAATCACACACCTACTGAGCGACATATCAGACTGGATGTCGCTCCACTTCCTTAAACTGAACCTCTCCAAAACCGAGTTTCTTGTCTTCCCCCCAGCCCGGACACCACCCCCCATTGACTTCTCCGTCACATCCAACAATGCCACCAACCATCAAACCCGTCCCGCAGGCCAGAGTACTGGGTGTCATTCTGGACTCCAACCTATCCTTCCAGCCCCAAGTCCAATCTTTAACAAACTCGTGCAGACTCCACCTCCGCAACATCGCCAAAATACGCACGTTCCTAACCCCAGAAACCACTAAACAGTTCATCCACTCCCTCATCATATCACGACTCGACTACTGCAAGTTCCTCCTCACTGGCCTGCCTCGCCGCTGGCTATCCCCGCTTCAGTCGATCCTGAATACGACTGCCAGACTCATTCACCTTTCCAACCGCTTCATCTCCGCCACCGCCATCCCCCTCTGCCAATCCCTCCACTGGCTTCCGATTGCGCAACGGATCAAATTCAAAATCCTAACACTGATGTACAAAGCTGTCCACCATACTGCCTCGTACTACATCTCTGACCTAATATCCAAGTACCGCCCAGCACGCACACTCCGCTCCTCACAAGACCTCCTTCTCTCTAGTTCCCTGGTCTCCTCCTCCCATGCCCGCCTCCAGGACTTCTCCAGGGTGTCACCCATCATCTGGAACTCACTGCCCCAACCCATCAGATTATCATCTACTCTCCTCTCCTTTAGGCGCACCCTAAAAACCCATCTCTTCAGGGAAGCCTACCCCACCCTCTGCTAACTTGCCGACCTCCTCCACTCTTCCTACCACTCCATCCCCCACAGCTATCTCCTCCTGTGCCACCATCCCCTCCCTCCTAGATTGTAAGCTCGAAAGAGCAGGTCCCTCGATCCCCTCATGTTTTGCATTGTATTGGTATTGTTCTGTCACATGTTCTGTCCCCCTTTGTAATGTACAGCGCTGAGCGAACTATTGGCGCTTTATAAATACTGTATTATAATAATAATGTTTATAATATTGGACATTTTTTCTTACAACAGTCATTGCACTGTTTTGATGGTTGCATTTTTTAAATCTATTTTACTTTTTCTCATTACATGTACTTTTTATGGTATTGCACTTATTATGGGGTTGGCGCAACAAAACTTTAAGCGCTTTATACACTGGAAGTGTTGGAAGTTGATTATTCCAGTGGCACTTCTACTTCTGCAAAGGAGCAAAGATTGGATTCACTACCTATGGACTCGGTATTTATTATTAATGTACTTTAACAGTCAATTTAAGGAGCAATTAAAAGCAACAGATGAAACACATTAATGTGGTACTAATGTTATCCAGTTAACATTGCATTTGTTCTGGTGTTGTCCTGATGTTCTAGTTGGGTGTTCTTGTAGATTATAAACTTGATAGCAGCATCCAATACCGAGCTGCAGATTCACAAGCAACATAATACATTCTTGTAGTAAAAGAGGTATAGACTCCAGAGAGATAAATACTTTTACCTCCATACAGAGCATTAGTAAGTCCCCATCTGCAATATGCAGTTTAGTTTTGGGCACCAGTTCTTAAAAAGAATATTGAGGAACTGAAGAAAGTGCAAAGAAGGGCAATCCAAGAGGCACGGAGGAGCTCAATTATGAGGAAAGATTAGCTGACCTGAATTTATTCTCTCTAGAGAAGTGGTAATTAAAGGGGATATGATCACCATGTACTGTAAAAATACATATAGTAAGTGGTCCATATAGTGAACTTGATGTTGAGTTATTCACTTTCAGGTCATTACAGTGAGCAAGAGGCACTCTATGTCTAGAGGAAAATAACTGCAAGGAGAAACAGGATGAGCACTGCCAGAACCCTACAAAATGACCTCCAGCAGGCCACTGCTGTGAATGTCTCTGACCAAACAATCTGAAACAGACTTCATGAGGGTGGCCTGAGGGCCCGACGTTCTCTAGTGGGCGCTGTGTTCACTGCCTGGCACCATAGAGCTCAATACCATTTGCCATTGAACACCAGAATTTGGCAGTTCCGCCACTGGCACCTTGTGTTTTTCTGAGAGCAGGTTCACCTTGAGCACATGTGACAGACATGAAAAGGTCTGAGAAAGCTGTGCTTGTGACATCATTCAGCATGACCATTTTGGTGGTGGGTCAGTGATGGTCTGGAGAGTCATATCCATGGAGGGATGCACTGACCTCTACAGGCTAGACAATGGCACCCTGACTGAGGTATGGGGATAAAATCCTTGGACCATTGTCAGACCCTATGCTGGTGCAGTGGGTCCTGGGTTCCTCCTGGTGCACGACAATGAATTAATTTTCTTCTGAGATAAGTTAAAATGATCACCATGAATAAATAAATAAATGGGTCATATACAGTAGTAAACTTGGTGCAGAGTTCATCACTTTAATTTAATTACAAAGGACAAGGGGCAAGCCTTAGGTCTAGAAGAAAAAGAGCTTCAACCTCCACATATGGAAATACTTATTTACAGTAAGAGCTGTGAAAACGTGGAATAGACTCTTAGGAACTAGTTTAGCTCAGTAGATTGTTAGTATAAAGAGCTGGGTACATTCCTATTCGCAAAAATATAACTGAATATTAAACGCACCAAGAGATAATTAAAAACACCAAAGATTGTTGATTCAGGGAATATCTGATTGCCTTAGAGCAGGAGTGTCAAACCGACGGCCCTCAAGCTGTTGCCAAACTACAAGTCCCATCATGCCTCTGCCTTTGGGAGTCATGCTTGTACCTGTCAGTCTTGCAATGCCTCATGAGACTTGTAGATTGGCAACAGCTGGAGGACTGCCAGTTTGACACCCGTGCCTTAGAGGGATAAAAAGGATCTCCCCTCTCACTGGAGCATATTGGACCATGCTTTAGAGGGATTATTTTGCATTCCTTTGGATCAACTGTGGGTATAGTATTCTGTATATGGAGGTTTTCTAGCTGTTTTTTCTATTGGTTGAACTAAACAATCTCAACCTGACTAACTACTGTATGTAACTTTGTTCTATAATCAGAATCTTTACTTAATGTACCCTAATGAGATCCTTTAAAGACAAAACTTCGGCATTGTGCCCAAGACATCGATACATTAGCTCACATTTTCTGGTTCTGTCCTGGAATATGCCCCTTCTGGGAGGATGTGATGGCCACAATTAAGCTATTGACGTCCGTGGACCTGAGTGGAAACCCGGCAGCCTGCCTCCTCCACCTGATGGAGACGCTCGTCCGAAAGTACAAGGCTTCCCTTACGATCCATTTGGTGAATGTGGCCAAGGCTTGCCTCCCAGTTATGTGGAAGCAGACACAACCCCTGACTAGGTCACTGTGGTATTCCAAAGTCAATGATATTCTCCATATGGAAGACTTCACAGCTACACTTCACAACACTAATGAAGCCTTCAGAGAAAGGTGGAGACCTGAAGACATTTTACCTCTACTGATAAATATTTGCAGGTCATGTCACAATCTGACCCTAACCTACCTTAAATCACCCTGTTGGGGGCTTAAAATATCTGTCCTCAAGGACAGGGATCCAAAGACATCCCTGGAAAGTGGCCTGTCTTTCCTCCCCCTCCCCCCCCCTTTTTTTTCTTCTCATTCTTCTCCGCCGTTTCTTCCTCCATACTCTCTGCTACTCTTATTTTCTTAGTTCTTAGTTACTTCGATCAAACCAGCTGTCTTGCCGTTGTAGGTATCCTGTGTTATGACTCTATGCAGTGTCTGTATTGACACCAAATTCAGGCAGCTTTATATGGCTAAGCTATAAGTAGAACAGTATGTTAGAATGTTTCTCTTCTCATATAACTTGGAACATCTAATTGAAGTATGCCGGTTTTATGACTTAATGTGATGTGATCGTCCTGTTCACTTACGTTTGACGAAAGTTGGAAATGTGATGTAGTTATCGACTCTATACCTCTGTAATATACACTGAGGTTTACATTATCCTTTGTAAAGAAGTATCCATATATAAATAAAGAATTCAATAAATAATTTAAAAAAGAAAAAAAAAAGAAAAGACAAAACTTCACAGGTCACCTGACACGCAATCTAAAGCTTTCTCTGTATGGAGCAGGGGCGGACTGACAACTCATGGGGCCCCCGGGCAATAGGGGATTATGGGGCCCCTGTTTCCTTGCCCAAACTCAAAAAAGCCTATGAAAAAGGTACCAGGGGCATCTCATGGGGCCCCCTGCTGACCCCGGGCCCTCGGGCAGTGCCCGAATTTCCAAATGGTCAGTCTGCCCCTGGTATGGAGTGTATATTTTCGGATTCTAGTCCTTGCTGGGTGTCTTTGTAGGTGTAAAGGATTCTTTGTACCTCACCCACAGCTGTGCAATGTTATTTTTTGTGTCTGTGGAAATGAACACCAAAGCTTGTGGGGGTGGGTCTTTAATTCTACTCTAATCAATGCCTAGGGAGGAAACTTTAAATTCTCTCATATACACCAATGATGGTGGGGTCTAAAACATGATATTAAAGGTTTGTTTTTTTAAATAACAAACATGTTATACTTATCTGCTCTGTGCAAGGGTTTTGCACGTAAGAGCTCCGATCCTCTTCTTCTCAGGTCTCTCGCTGGTGCTCCTGGCTCCTTCCCTCTGCCAAGTGCCCCTATAGCAAGAAGCTTGCTATGGGGGGCACTCATGCATGCTTTCTCCTGAGCCCCACTCTCTATTCTCCCACTGACACTAATCCTATAGAACCTTTATTACCCTCACTGACATCAATGTTGGGAGCTTTCCAAATCCCACTGACATTTATGATGAGGCACCATTATTCCTCCTGAAGCAGTGATGCAGGGCCTTTTTTACTCTTGCTGACCACTGATCTAAGGACATTTTTAAATCTTACTGATCTCCTTTACAGTCCTGTCCCTAAACTGTTTGGCATTAAACTTGAACCTTGTTTTACACATTTGGGGCTTCCTGATTTAGTAAGCAGAGAGAACTTTATGGTGCACTGCTGGCTCTTCATTGTGGTGCACATTTTATTAATGAGCAGTATTATGTGGGCCATATTGTACGTAACCCTGTGAAGTATAATAGAGAGTGGATAGAGATATCAGCTCCTAATTATAAATCAGCTCTTTAGATTTAAGCCTGCCATACATGGATTCAAATTTGGCCAGTTCAGCATGGACCAAATAAATTTCGATCCGTATATGGGCATCTTGGTTGTGCAACCACCCCTATGTTTTTTTATCTGAATATTCAGTGCTGTCGGCTATAGACAGCAACACTGATCATTGTGTTCTGATGGCAGGGAAGGCTCCCTGATGTAAGAACACAAAAGTGCAGCGGTAGTGATTCCCCCATTCTCTTGAAACGTGTGGATGGGGCAATCAGCACCTTTTTTTCATTCAACCCGCTGGTTAAATGAAAATAATTGTGCAGTGTATATCCTGCCTTAATATGTTTGATCAACATTTACCTTGGGCTGTTTTTTGAAGGTTCTACCTGACTGCAAATAAGTTTAACAAATTCTTCAGAAGGTTGGTGCCCCCTTGTGTTCTTTAGATAAGCATCTACTGTATGCTTTACAGTTACAGTATTGGTACATGTACTAAAATCAAAAACCTTATCCAGTTTATCTTAATCTCACCTTGGATATATGTATCTGAAAAAAACATATAAACAGTTACCAAAAATAGTGAAAAATGTGTGAACTGTGCTTAGGTAAAAAAAATGATAATAGATGAAATATCAATATTTTTTTCCATTTAATTTTTTCTATACTAATTTTGAATTATTTCCTGCTTTTTCCTTCATATTTATCTTTTTTTCTTTGATTTTCTCTTTGTATATTTTTTCATTATCTTGTTTGTTTTTGACCATTAGAGGGTGCCCGGTGATGGGGCAGACATTGGTCCAATACTATAAAAACTTTTAGGTACCCATACATTTTTCAATCACCGTTAACAAATTAAATTTTTCTTTATAGTTTTTGTTTGTTACTCTTAATAGATATCTCATAATTTACTCTAAGCCAAGTTTTCATTGATGAGGCAATTTGAGTGAACCAGCCCCAAAATATTTCTATTTTTTGTGGCCATTTACTTCCTGTTATGATATTTCCTGGGTCTTCTCCCCATTGAGCCTTGGTTCCCTTTCAGCATCATGCTAAAATGAGGCTAGGTTCCCTTAGGCTCGATGTACACAAGCTTACCCTGACTGCCAGCTGCGGTAAACTGCAAATCGTGGCAAAACCGCGGCAAAATGCAACAACCATTTTCCTGCCATCAGCAGTCAAAACGTTCCTATCCTGAATGCGATATTTCTGCATTCAGGAAAGGGAAGTTTAACCTCACCTAAATGCAGCAGCTCCTAAACTCTGATAAAAACCTATGTGTACATGGACACATGGGCTTTTATGGAGTTGAGTTTGGGAGCTTTGGCAAAAAAATGCCAAAAGCTCCTAAACTTGAGTTTAGAAGCTGCTCGTGTACATGAAGCCTTACAACGTCACGTGGAAAAGAGGTGTGGAACACAAAAGAATCCAAAGTGAGGCTTGGCTTTCCACTTCCTATATAAGTTGTGGTAGTCCAGCATGGCGTCCATGCTCCAAACAACGTAAGGTGTGAGGAAAAGTGGCTGGTGGAGGTTGCTGTGATGTAATCGTGCAACCGGACGTTTGCGGGAAGCCATCTTGATATTACTGCCCAATGTTTTACAAGCACTTTTACTTCATTTTAATGTGAGCGGTTTACTTTTATAAGTAAAGGGGTTAATTGAATGGTACACACAATGTGGAGCTTTTTGTTTTATCTTTGATATATCAATATCGGGACGGCAAGTAAATTGATGGATCTTTCCCAAGCGTCTTCTGAGATATATTGCCTTCTACCCTCTGATAACTACCATTAAGACCTGTGAATAATGTGCATATTGACCTTTATTTGACTATAAGGTCATATATTCCTGGAGAGCAAAGCCTTACCTTAGTCTTTGGTAAATTTCTTAGAAAGCTTTTTCAATTCCTGGAATGTAGACAGAGGAGCCAGTAGGACCCCAGAAACAGATTACCAGCTGATCTCATTAACACACACATCCTGCACATTAGTACACACTCTTCATCCATTAACTATTCATCCATCAACTTCATCCATCAACTATTTTTCACAGCCTCCCCGGGATCTCTCCTCATGTGCATTTGCCTGGCTACTGCAGCATCTCTACAGCCTGGCTCAGGCTGATCGATTCGATAGATGCTGTGTCCTCCTATTACGTTTTGGTAAATCTAAAGTAGATTGCATGGCGTTACCTGGTGGAGAATGCTTCTGTTTTTCTGGGAAATACTCCCATCCTACAGCTATCATTTGGAGTGGCACACAATCCATCACTATTCCAGCCTTTGGGACTTTAATACTTATTTTGCATTGCACCTACAATTGCAGTTTTGGACATTTAGTAATGTACATTGAGGAGCTCAGCTATGAGGAAGGATTAGAGGAACTGAATTTATTCTCTCTTGAGAAGAGGAGATTAAGGGGGGTTATGATCAACATGTATAAATACATCAGTGGTTCATATAGTGAACTCGGTGTAGAGCTATTCACCCTGAGGTCATCAAGGTGGCACTCTTTACATTTGTAGGAAAAGAAATTTAATATCCAAACACAGAAAGGTTTCTTCACAATGAGAGCTGTGAAAATGTGGAATAGACTCCCTCAAGAGTTGGTTCTGGCCAGCTCAGTGGATTGCTTGAAAAAAGGCCTGGGTTTTTTCTTAGATACACAGAATATAACTGGATACTAACATTTATAGGTAAAGTTGATCCAGGGACTATCCGATTGCCTTTCGGGGGATCAGGAAGGAATTTCTTTCCCTGCAGGAGCAAATTGGATCATGCTTTGCTGGGTTTTTTTGCCTTCCTCTGGATCAACTATGGGTATGGGATTATAACTTTTTCTTTTATGGTTGAACTGGATGGACTTTTGTCTTTTTTTCAGGCAGACTAACTATGTAACTATGTAACATTTTTGATGTTTAACACATTTGTATTTTTATATTAACAGTAAGAGAGAGTCAATAGGAGGGATAGAAATGTACTTACTTAATCCTGTGCTTTGTTATTTCCTCACTTTCTGCTCTTTACATCATTCACAGCTAAGTTATTATTATTTTGTTTTTATAAAATCCAGCTCCCCTGTGCACCAATATACCATTAATGTACATCAGTTGCAAAAATATTCAAATTCCATTTGATCTGGAGAGCAAGGCCTTACCTTAGTCTTTGGTAAATTTCTTAGAAAGCTTTTTCAATTCCTGGAATGCAGACAGAGGAGCCAGTAGGACCCTAGAAGCAAATTACCTGCTGATCTCATTAGCACACACATCCTGCACTGACCTCATTAGTACACACTCTGCACCCATCAACTCATTTTCACAGCGTAACCGGGATCTCTCCCCATGTGCATTTGCCTGGCTACTGCAGCATCTCTACAGCCTGGCTCAAGCTGAGCGATTGGATAGATGCTGTGTCCTCCTATTACATAGTTTTGGTAAATCTAAAGTAGATTGTACAGAGATTGTACAATCAGATTGTATAGTGTATGGCCATCTTTATACACCAAAAATTAGCTAGTTTCACTTTCAGTGTAATTGTTAACAGCGCACCAAACACAGAAACAAGTACAAGTTTTCCACATGAAAAAACAGATGACAAATGCAGCAAAACACGCAGTAAAAAATGTGCAACACGCATCATGCCAAAATGTCCCATGAAAAATGAGCCAAAAAACATGCGATCCCTCTACTCTCGGTGTGAATGGGGCCTGAAAGTGAAATTGGTGCGTTTACACAGAACAGTGGGGCTCCATTCACATCTGTGTGTTTCCAAATACATGTCAATCTGCACAGAAAATGCATGCTTTGCCATGCGTTTCAGAAACACACTGCATATATGCATCATGTTTATGTTGTTATTACATGTTAAAGACATCCCGAGAGCGGAAAACACAGAAAAAACTGTGAAAACGCACCATGATCCGCTCCAAAAAAAGTTCTGGAACTTTTCTGGGACATTTTTTGCATGTATGGCAGCCCATTCAAGTGAATGGGCTGCCCTATGCGTGTCAAGTGAGAACTCTCCAAAACACCCAAAACTAACACATTTGGGAATGTCAACAGGTCCCGACAACTAAGTGTCTCCATCTACTCCCTCCTATGTACTTGTATAAAGATAGCAATACACTATGCAATCTGATTGTACAATCTCTGTACAATTTCCTTTAGATTTACCAAAACTATGGAATAGGAGGACACACCTGAATAATTCATTCAATTTGTATCAAATCAGACAGGCCCTTGTAATACATAGCTGATGGAAGGAAGGTAGTATTGTAATGAGGGAGGTGTGGTCCAGAGTGGTGAATGCACCCTATCACGCCCTCTTCTGTGATGCAACAAGGAAGTGAAGGCTTCTGGGATATGGCCTACAGGAAGTGAATGCTGGGAGACCATCAACAGAAAATTATGCAATCTGAAAATCTATTCAAAATTTCATAGAAGCTGACAAAAAAATTAAATGTCCCGTGGATAAGGTATGTGAGAGAAAAGCACATTTGAATGGCTGGTCCAGAAATGGCATTGGAAAACGCTTCTGTTTATTATGAAAACTTAAATTGTGCCCTAAAAGGTGAATTTATCTTTTAATCACATTTAAATGTCCTATGCAGGTCTAGATCTGATTGATGGCTGTGAAAAACATGTTAGCACCGACATTTCTTTATATCAGGATTTCTGTGAATTAGAGAAAATAAGAATTGGTGTTCCAGGTTACAGCCTCACCAGAAGGAAAATAAAAATACAAATATAATTACATGTAATTTAGTTGCAATCTTTTTTTTACTGCAATTCACCCACACAGTTAAGAGATATGGTATGCTTAATGGTACTTATAGAATAGTACATTATAAATACTTCTAAATGTTTTTTCATGGTTTTTACTGTATGTTGGCCTCCATGACTGTTTAGGAACATTTTGTTAAAAATTTACAAGACTTGCATTAGTTAGGCAATTATGAACTGTATAAAACCACTGATGAAACACCATATTATGTATATGCTATTGTTGTAGGCATTAAGAAAATTTTGCATTTTTCACCTTAGGGCACAGTTTTTTTTTCCATGCACTATGACAATTTTTATTCAAACAAAATTGACAAATCTTACCTGAAAAAAGTATTATATTGAAATAATGGATTCTAATAACATAATAAAATCACACACATATATACACATACACAGACATAAAGGCATGCTTACACACACACACACTCTAAATCACCACAGATTTTTGCTTAATATTTTTCTATAACATTTTATACTTTGTTGAAATGATGAATGTCCCTACAAAGCATCTTTCTGAACTGTAAAACATAATTGCCACCAGAGATGAATATGCAGTCCAGTAACACTTTACAGAAGATGTACGAGTAATGGAAATCAAATTGCTGTTAGGATTGCTTTCTTAGTTGGCCAGAAATATAAAGGACATCTATTTCCTTCACTGTTTAATTCCATTTAGACTGTGCTAAACAGCAAGGGATTAGGAAGTCCAAGCCATGATAATAACATCAGTTTTGGACCAGCCTTAGTGTGTTGTTTCTTCCAGTGGAGCAATCCAATTCTTGCATTACCATGGTACAAATAATCTTTCCCATCCAGCTTTCTGCTTCTAAAACCAATAGTTTAAAAGAATGTGAACATTGTAGAATATAAAGAAGTTCATACTGCATAATCTTGTAGGCTGAGAAAGTAATTGGTAAATATAATGTAAAGAACTTTCAGAAAGTCATCAGGAAGAAAGAAAAGCATTTCTTCAAATTTATGACAATTCTAGATTTAATATCTCCAGTACATATAGCAGCGATAAAAATTTCCATACAGAATATAGGTTATATTTTTATTTTACTAAAACAGCTACAACATAGTAAGCAGCTGGGTTTTTTTTGAGTATTTTGTATTAACCATGTGTATAATGTAACTTGTAAGAGTGTGCCTAGGTTAATTGTGGTCTAACATGGATGTTTTTTCCACCGCAATACCACCCCATTTTTGCCAGCCCTTTTGGTTGCTAGGACCACTGACACTGTTGTCAGGCCACCAGCATCCTATAAACCAGCTTAGTAATGGCGTCCTGTGTATACTGGGCAAAGTTACTGAGCTGCAGTGAAGATGAGGTGTTCAGTATGGATACTTTAACCTGACTTCCGCCCAAGGTGGTAGCCTCACTTTGCCTTGTTGGGGACATGCTCTTGGTAACATGCTTGTATTATAGTGACCTTCTTTTGACAAAAATGTAATATTTTTCAGCTTACCATTCCTTAGTACTAACAAAGAACAGAATAATATCTGTTGATCTTGACAGAAATAATGTTATCAATCTTCCCAACTCTCTTTGTGAACTACAGAATACTCCTATGTTATAGAGAGGGGGAGGTTTTTGTAGTCAGGAGAACAGCCTAAGGCAACAACACTGCTCCTTCATAGATAATGTTTAGTGCAGTGGATCTTAGTAGTTACATTAGTAAAAGATATAGTATGTGTTACTGGAAGGATCAATAGATTAAAAAGGAAAAAGCTTGAAAAAAGAAAACCAATACAGCCACCACATCTATGCACTGTTAAGGTGCAATATATTAATTCTTTTTTTTAACTTAGATGTGCTGTAAGATTTAAATGTAATGAAGATCAAATGATGGATTTATAGTATTATTTACTGTAGTAGAGCTAATAGAACTTTATGATCCCAATGGAAATCAGCACTTGATGTTGCGGTTATTGTGACAAAAAGGGGGGAGGGTAGGTAAGTCATCAGGTGGGAATTCTCTTTCTTTGAGGTTTCATTGACGAGTCCACTATGTTTCTGGAAGGGTCATCAATGATACCTGGTGCCCTAGGTACACCCCCTCAGTTTCATACCCTCCTGTCTCATCTCTCAGTCCAGATGTTGGCTTTTCTTTAAATCCATATCCAATTGATACTTTAGCTCTTGCATTCAGTAGGAACTTGATTACTTGTTGGAGGGAACTACCCTTCAATCCACATGTGACGTGTCAATAAAGTGAACATAGAGATTACTTGTACACGTTAACTCAATGCAAAGTGTGTCCGAGTTTCAAGCCAAGGGCCACAGTGCTGCAAGGCATAATTGCTAACCATTAGGTCACTGTGCCACCCTTAATAATCATGCATATTATTAATTTTAGAAATCCTGTATATAGCCATACAGGACAGACAGTGCACAGTCCACATGTGTAATAATAATAAAGTTTATTTTATATAGCACCTTTCAAGGTATCTTCTAAAAGTGCTTTACAAAGAAAACACAAGAAATACACAGGATAAAACAAAGGAAAAAAATGATTAAGTGAAAACTTGTCTAAGGCTTAGTTCACACTAGCTTTGAAAGCAGGAAATTAAACTATGGGCAGCACACAGTGCTGTACACATTAGCAAAACACGAAGCGTTAGTGTCGTGTCGCTTCAAAATTGAAGCCTCATGTCGACTCAGGAGCAGCTGAAGCCTTTCAATGCCCCCCATTCAAGTCTATGTTGAAACTTCTCAAACACCTGGCAGGCATTTGCAACGAATTTGCAGGGCATTAATACCAGTAGAGTTTATTATAGGCGCTTGTATTGCAGTTTTAACTCTTGTAAAACGCCTCAAAACCACACATGGGGCATTCAGGGAGTGTTTTTAACGCTTGAAGAATGCCCATATTAAAGCTCATTTACGCCTGTGCAAGGCTATAGGGGCATTTTTGCAGAGTTAGAAATTTAGTCAAGTGGGAACAAGCCCTAAAGAAAAAAGTTTTTAGATTTGATTTGAGTGAGTTTAGAGAAGATGACTCTCTGATGTTCCTTGAATGAGAATTTCAGAGTTTTGGAGCATAGCAGGAGAAGCCTTTGTCTCCCATCGAGTGTAGATAAGTAGGGGACACACACAAAAGACCAGAATTTGAAAGGGGGGGGCTAAGTTGATAAACGTTCAGACAGATAATGGGGTGCCAAGCCATGAAGAACCCTATAAGTGAACAAGAGGATATTATAGTCCATGTGAAACCTGATAGGTAGCCTGTGCAAGGACTCCAGGATAGGGGAAATATGGTCACTTGTACCAGACCTAGTGAGGATTCTGGCTGAAGAATGTTGTACATATTATAGTCGATTAATAGGGGATTTAGGTACACCAATGAGTAGAGCATTGCAATAGTCGTTCTCCCTCTACAAATCCGCCTTCCTCGCCTAGACCTCCTCCCTCCACGCCGCCAAGCAAGCCTACTTCATAACCCTCATTAACACCCTCTCCACCTGTCCTCGCCGGCTCTTCTCCACTTTCAACTCCCTGCTCTCTCCCCCCCCCCCACCTCCACTCAATACCTCACTCACCACCCACGAGATTGCCAATCATTTCCAAAACAAGATTGATGCAATCAGTAAGGTCATTGTCAATTCACAATCTACCTCTCCACCTAGCCTCCCTCCCTTCCTCCATCACCCCCTCAACTCTCCCCTCCTCTGACCTCGCAACCGCACTGCCCCCCACCACACCTAACATCCCGCACACTATAACCTCCCCAACACTCCGCTCCCTCAGCCCTGCTACCACTGAGGAGGTCACTAAGGTCTTCACTGAAGCCTGCCTCACCACTTGCCCCCTGCACCCTATCCCCTCACAACTCCTCCGGTCACCCCCCTCCTCCATCATTCACTCCCTCACCCACATCTTCAATCTCTCCCTCTCTACTGGCGCATTCCCCTCCCCCCTAAAGCATGCGCACATCACCCCCATACTCAAAAAACCCTCCCTGGACCCCACTGATCTGAACAACCTTAGACCCATCTCCCTGCTGCCACTCACTTCCAAGTTCCTTGAGTGCTTAGTCTACAATCGCCTAAGCTCCCACCTCACTGACAACAACCTCCTTGATCCACTACAATCTGGCTTCCGTCCCCTACACACTACCGAAACTGCCGTACTTAAAATCACTAACAACCTGCTAACCGCCAAAGCTAATGGCCACTACTCAGTCCTCCTACTCCTCTACCTCTCCGCGGCCTTCGACACAGTCGACCACCCCCTCCTCCTTACTAAACTACACTCCCTTGGCATCAGGGACTCTGCTGTCTCCTGGTTCTCCTCTTACCTATCCCAACGCTCCTTCAGCGTTACCTATAACGCTGCCACCTCCCCCTCTCTCCCCCTCTCTGTTGGGGTCCCCCAAGGCTCTGTCCTCAGACCCCTTCTCTTCTCCATCTACACCTCCTCCCTTGGCAAACTGATACACTCCCACAGCTTCAACTATCACCTCTATGCCGATGACACACAAACTTACCTCTCCACCCCTCACCTCACCCCCTCACTCTCCACCCGCATCACCCACCTCCTAAATGACATATCAGACTGGATGTCGCTCCATTTCCTCAAGTTAAACTTTTCCAAAACCGAGCTCCTAGTTTTCCCCCCAGCCCACACCCCCCCCCATGCACTCCATCACGACTAACAACGCCACCATCAATCCCACCCTACAGGCCTAGGTGTCACCCTGGACTCAAACCTTTCCTTCCAACCTCATGTCCAATCACTATCAAATTCATGCAGGCTCCACCTCCGCAACATCTCCAAGATACGTACATTCCTCACCCCAGACACCACTAAACAACTCGTACACTCCCTTATTATCTCACGCCTAGACTACTGCAACTCCCTTCTCACCGGCCTACCCCAACACACGCTATCCCCACTCCAGTCTATCCTGAACTCAGCGGCTAGACTCATCCACCTCACCAACCGCTCCACTTCTGCCACCCCCCTCTGCCAATCCCTTCACTGGCTTCCCGATTGCCCAACGCATTAAATTCAAATTACTAACTCTGACATACAAAGCCATTCATAACGCTGCCCCAAACTACCTCACTGACCTGATACCCAAATACCACCCTACCCGTGCCCTTCACTCCTCACAAGACCTCCTACTCTCTAGCTCCCTGGTCTCCTCCTCCCACGCCAGACTGCAGGACTTCTCCAGGACTTCCCCCTTCCTCTGGAACTCCCTACCCCAATCCATCAGACTGTCACCTATCCCCTCCCTCCTAGATTGTAAGCTCGAAAGAGCAGGGCCCTCGAACCCCTTGTGTATTTTATTGTTACTGTATTATCTCATGTACTGTCCCCCACTTTAATGTACAGTGCTGAGCAAACTTTTTGGCGCTATATAAATACTGTATAATAATAATAATAATAATAGTCAAGTCGGGACAGTACAAATGTATGGATCAGCTTTTCAGCTACAGTGTATGATAGCATAGGAAGTAACAGAGCAATGATGCTAAAGTGGAAAAAAGATGTTCTGACAACATTATGTACATGTGGATCAAAGGTTAAGCTTGCATCAAATATTCCCCTAGATTCTTCAATTTAGACTGAAGCTAAAGTACAGTGCCATCAATAGATAGCCTACCAGGACTGACCTTACACAATTGATGAGGAGTGCCAATAGGCATGACATCAGTCTTGTCACAGTCTAATTGAATAAAACTATGGGCAATCCAAGTTTTTATATCACAAATACAGTTAGATAGGAGAGAAGCAGCCAAAAGTAGAATCCAGTTTAGTGTGGATGTATATTTGAGTGTCATCAGCACAGAAGTAATAATTGAGCCCATGTGATCTAAGCAGTTGGCCAAGTGGAAGCATGTAAATGCTAAGAAGTAAGGGACCCAAGGTTGACCCTGAGGAACACCGAACTTGACTGGAATGACTTCAGACTGAAATCCGCCAAGAGAAACAAATTGCCAATGATTAGTAAGATATGACTTAATCCATTTTAGAGCCAATTCTGTGACTCCAAATATGGTTTCATAATGAGAGAGTAAAAGATTGTGGTCTACAGTATCAAAGACAGAACTAAGATCCAGTAGAATAGGAATAGTCAGTGAGCCAGAATCAGAAGCTAATAGAAGATCGTGACTTTAAGCACTAGCCTACAGGGCACTTATACCCCCTTCCTGCCCAGGCCAATTTCCAGCTTTCAGCGCTGTCACACTTTGAATGACAATTGCGTGGTCATGCAACACTGTACCCATATGAATTTTTATCATTTTATTAGACAGAGCTTTCTTTTGGTGGTATTTAATCACCTCTGGGTTTTTCATTTTTTCTTAAACAAACAAAAAAACCACTGAAAATTTTGAAAAAAAAATGTTTTTTCTTAATTTTTGTTATAAAATTTTGTAAATAAGTGATTTTTCTCCTTCACTGATGTGCGCTAATAAGGCTGTAGTGAGGGGCACTGATAGGCTGCACTGATGGACACTGATAGGTGGCACTGATGGGCATTGACAAGCAGCACTGATGGGCACTGAAAGGCAGCACTTATATATGGCACTGATAGGCGGCACTGATAGGCGGCACTGACTGGCACAGTTAGGTGGCACTGACTGTTACTGTTAGGCGGCACTGATAGGCAGCACTGACAGGCGCTGATAGGCGGCACTAATGCACACTGATAGGTGGCACTGACTGGCACTGATAGGTGGCACTGATTGGCAGCACTGATAGGTGGCACTGACTAGCATTGATAGGTGGCACTGACTGGCACTGATGGGTGACACTGAAAGGCAGCTCAGATGGGCACTGATATGTGGCATTGATGTGCACTGGTAGGCACTGAAATGTGGCACTGACAGGTGGCACTGATGAGCACTGACAGCTGGCACTGATGGACACTGATGGCTACACAGATCATCAGAGCACACTGATCATCAGTGCTCTGATGATCTGTGTACATACATGTCCCCTCCGAGGAATGACAATAACCTGCTCTCCTCTCCTCACGAGCTGTCAGCGTGACAACTCGTGAGGAGAGAAATGCAGATAACCGGCATTTCCCTGTTTACATGTGATCAGCTGTGATTGGACACAGCTGATCACATGACCGAGCCAACATCTTCAGCTCTTTCCATTGATCGGTGATCCACTGTGTCCGAGGGACACAGCGCACCACCAATCGCCACGCTGCACGCTCCCGAAGCCCTGCATGCACGGTTAGAATGGGAGGACGTCATATGACGTCCTCCCAGAATGAGAGAGCCGCCTTGCGCCCGTCATTGTACTATATGGTGAGCGGGAGGCGGTTAATCAAGGTAGTTTCTGTGCTGTGCAGTTGCCAAAAACCAGATTGGAGGGGTTCAAATAGATTATTTAAAGCCAGGTGGTTATGTCTTTGAGATATTACAGCCCGCTCGAGGAGCTTGGGAAGGAAAGGTAAGTTAGATATGGCTCAAAGTTGTTTAAATTGTACAGAGCCATGTTGGGTTTTTTGGTACCAGGGTGATAACGGCAGTTTTAAGGATCGTTAGTACAGAACTGGTGCTAAGGGAGTCATTTATGATATTGAGAATAGTGGGGCATGTGTAGTGCTATATACAGAAAAGAACAGAAAGAAGACTAACAGAATAAATTAAAACGGCCAGTAACACAGCTGCAACAAAGCTTTCATTGCAAATCTGAAAAACCAGTACTACCATTCTGGGAAATTCAAGATGAAAATGTTGCTAATATGAGAAGGTATGTGGAAATGCATAAATGAACTCAGGCCAGAGCACCCCTCAGATTAGTGTATAGAGAAAAACCAGAACGCTCAGAGCACAATCTCTCTTAGCATAGAATATCATCAAATCATACATATACTGTATGTAAGTGTGAAAATGCTAAAGAAATGTGGGAAGGATCATAAAAGGCACATGAGCTAATCTCAGCAATAAACTCTATTTCATCAGAAAGCTATACCAAACCAAGCTTGATAAAAGGCCAGGATATGCAGGATTACATAAGGCACACCTTGGAAATGGTTGAACACCTGAGAAGTATTGGGAAAAAAATAAAAAACATTTCTAGCAGATTTTCATGTCACAGTACTATTACTTAGTGGTTTGCCAGAAAGATATGAAACGCTTGTCACAACACTTGATGCACATCCAGATGACAAACTGGTATTGGAATATGTTAAGGGCAAGCTTATGGTTGAATACAAGCGTGAAACAGAAAGCATTAATAGTGACAGTGCTTCAGCCATGGAGTCTGCTTTAAAGACAAACAATAGGAATAAAAACAGTAACATGCGACAAGAAACACATGAATGCTTTGTGTGCAAGAAACATGGTAATTTAAAAGCAGCTTGCAGAATCTGGAAAGCTAGAGTGCAAAAACAAACTGAACTACGAAAGGCCAGAAGTGTGAATGAAGAAACCGATTTTTCTTCAGATAATGAATATGTTTTCAATCCAAAAGTTGCACCTAAATTTTGCAGGCATGGTGTGTTGATTCAGGAGCTATGAGTCACATGACAAATGACAGAAATTTCTTTATTCATCTTAAGCAGAGTAAAACAGAAAAATCACGACAGCTTAATGGGCAAATAATACAATCAGAAGGATTAGGAGACTGTTTTATTCACAGTCCTATTTCCCACCAGAAAAATACCTGTGAAAAATGTTCTGTATGTCTCTGCTCCTAAAACTAATCTTTTGTCAGTGAAGAGCCTCACAAAACAAGGCAATGTAGTGATCTTCCAAGGTGATAGTTGTGCCATCAATAAAGAGGATATCTTACATGCAAAGGCTAAAATTACAGATGAAACTTGAGTGTGTGCAAAATTTCATGAACTAACACAAATACTTCAGATTGAGGGACATTCCACATCAGTGTCACATGAAGATAAGCAACCAAGTGACACATAAATAGAAATTAATGCAGACAATCTAAATACTGTAAAAGAAGAAACCAAGCCACAAGATGATTCAATCAGGAAATCCACCAGAAGCAATAAAAGCACCCCGGCCAAATGTCTGTCTTATGTTGCTTGCGTAGCATTAAAACCAGAGCCAGATTCATGGGATGAAATTCAAAGACTTCCAACCCATGAAAAACAAAAGTGGATCAGAGCTGTTGATGAAGAGATTACATTTCTTAGTGAACTGTAGACATAGACACTATGTGAGCATGTAATCAGCTGCAAATGTGGTTTTAAGGCCAAATGTGGCTCTGAAGGTAATGGCTGTAGGTACAAAGCACTGTTAGTGGCAAAAGGGTACTCACAAAAATGTGGGGGGATTATGATGCCACTTTTGCTCCAGTTGCAAAACAATGTAATTTCAGAACACTGGTAGCATTGGAAGCTTCTCAAAAAATGATTGCGAAGCACCATGATACCCCAACAGTATTTGCTAATGGTGATATCGAAGAGGAAATATACACTCACCGGCCACTTTATTAGGTACACCTTGCTAGTACCGGGTTGGACCCACTTTTGTCTTCAGAACTGCCTTAATTCTTCATGGCAGAAATTCAACAAGGTGTTGGAAAAATTCCTCATACTGACAAGATAGCATCACGCAGTTGCTGCAGATTTGTCGGCTGCACATCCATTATGTGACTCTGCTGGAAGTACCCATCAGAAGATGGGTACACTGTAGTCATAAAGGGATGGATATGGTCAACAACAATACTCAGGTAAATTTAAATTATGCTCAATTGGTACTAAGGGGCCCAAAGTGTGCCAAGAAAATATCCCTCACACCATTACAACACCAGCCTGAACCATTACTACAAGGCAGGATGGTTAGATGCTTTTCTGACCATACCATCTGAATGTCACAGATGAAATCAAGACTCATCAGACCAGGCAATGTTTATCAAATCTTCTATTGTCCAATTTTGGTGAGCCTATGTGAATTGTAGCCTCCGTTTCCTATTCTTAGCTGATGGGAGTGGCACCAGGTGTGGTCTTCTACTGCTGTAGTCCATCCACCTGACTTGATTAAACATTAGCTAGTATTTGGGGGTCAAACTTAACTGTTAAAAAAAACCTATAAAGTAGGGGCACATGATTAATATAGTGTCTTTAGCCAAAAAGGGTAACACAAGACAACTTTGAAAAAGGCATACAATCAAGGGATTAGTTACTATGCTTCCAAAATCTTTAAAGACTCTATTATTAAACACTGGACTTTTTGTAACTCCCCAAACACAACAAATCCACATTTTGAGCATAAAGATTTTAGATAATCCTTTGTATTTAACGGTAAGTGAATACAAGGCATTCTCTGATTGGACAAGGTGGAGAGGAGGAAATCATATACTGTATAGCACTCACTGTATGTAGCACAGACCACTACAGTAAATTACAGTATCTCAGCTGGCCCTCCGGGTAGAAGATATGGATACTTAGCATCAAGCCGAGCTGGCCCAATGTTAGTTTGCAAAAAAAAAAAATATATAATTCCCACATTTCAGCTTTAAATATAAACAAATACAGGTATTATGTTTTCAGAATTTTGACAATCTTAAAGTGCCTTTATTTTTCTACAGCATATTTGTTTCCTAATGTTTATGCTACTAAAGTATACTGTATCACATTTTCCAGTGCATAGTTAAGGACTAACTAAAATGGACAAAATGAGTTTTGGAAATGATCTTCACTCTCCAAGCAGTAATGATGCTTAAAGCAGAATTACAAGCCTATACACAAATTTTAAATATGTTTATTCTGTAGATTTTTACTTACCAAAGGATTTGTAAGTCTGTGCAGCCAGTTGTATGTTCTAGTCACTCCTGTCAAACAGCAGAGCATCAGAAGCTTGGTCAAGAATAGTGGATACAGTTGCAAGAAAGGGTATGTGAACCCCTTGGGATTACGTGGAGTTTTGCATGAATTGGGCATTAAATGTGCTCTGAACATCATCTAAGTCACAACAATAGAAGAACACAGTCTGCTGAACATAATACTACACAAACATTAGATGTTGCCATGGTTTAATTGCACATAACATGTAAACAGTGCAGGAAGGAAAAAGTATGTGAGGCCCTAGCTTAATGACTTCTCCCAGAGCTAATTGGAGCCAGGAGTGAGCCTGTTTTGGGTTTACTGGTTTCAAGAAGCACTGTCTGATGTGAACCATGCCTCGCAGAAAAGAGCTCTCAGAACACCTACGATCAAGAATTGTTGACTTGCATGAAGCTGGAAAGGCTTATAAAAGTATCTCCAAAAGCCTTGATGTTCATGTGTCCACGGTAAGACAGACTGTCTACAAATGGAGAAAGTTTAGCACTGTTGCTACTCTCCCTAGGCGTGGTCATCCTGTAAAAATGACTGCAAGAGCACAGCGCAGAATGCTGCATGAGGTAAAGAAGAATCCCAGAGTGTCAGCTAAAGACCTACAGAAATCTCTGGCACATGCTAACATTTTTGTTGACACATCTACAATAAGGAAAACATTAAACAAGAATGGAGTACATGGGAGGACACCACGGAGGAAGCCATTGCTGTCCAAAAAGAATATTGCAGCATGTTTGAAGTTTGCAAAAGAGCACCTGGATGTTCCACAGCACTACTGGCAAAATATACTGTGGACAGATGAAACCAAGATTGAGTTGTTTGGGAAGAACACACAACACTATGTGTGGAGAAAAAAAGGCACAGCACACCAACATCAAAACCTCATCCCCACTGTAAAACATGGCGGAGGGAGCATCATGGTTTGGGGCTGCTTTGCTGCCTAAGGGCCTGGACGGATTGTTGTCATTGATGGGAAAATAAATTCCAGAGTTTATCAAGACATTTTGCAGGAAAACGTACGACCATCTGTCCGCCAACTGAAGCGCCGCAGAGGATGGGTGATGCAACAGGACAATGACCCAAAGCATACAAGTAATTCAACAAAACAATGGCTGCAACAGCACAGAATACGCCTTCTGGAGTGGCCCAGTCAGAGTCCTGACCTCAACCCGATTGAAATTCTGTGGCATGACCTTAAGAGAGCGATTCACACCAGACATCCCAAGAATATTGCTACACTGAAACAGTTTTGTGAAGAGGAGTGGTCCAAAATTACTCCAGATCGTTGTGCAGGTCTGATCTGCAACTACAGGAAACGTTTGTTTGAGGTTATTGCTGCCAAAGGAGGGTCAACCAGTTATTAAGTCCAAAGGTTCACATACTTTTTCCTCCCTGCACTGTGAATGTTTACATGCTATGTGAAATTAAACCATGGCAACATCTAATGTTTGTGTAGTATTATGTTCAGCAGACTGTGTTCAGCAGACAAACAAGGCATTTGCCTAGGGCGGCACTTTTTAGGGGGACGTCACGGCGGCAGCTCTGCCCTCCCCTTTCCCACGGAAGGGACACTTCCATGGGAAAGGGACAGGGGCTGCTGTGTCTTACCTGACTTTGTGTCCCACGTCGATCCGGTCCACAAAGCGCTGCTGGAGTAGGGGTGCAGAGGGTGTCCGTCCGATGTCTTCATCTTCCTGGATCTTGATTGCGATGTGGGCGGGATGACAAGCTGCCCCTCGAATCTGGCCACACCCCTGGGATCACTGGCAGCCTGTCCCTCCCTCTGCAAGCTCCGCCTCCTTGCCGGTGATTGGACGCCAGATCTGTAGCTCAGAAAAGGCACACAGGCGGCCAATCACAGGCAAGGAGGCAGAGCTTGGAGAGGAGGAGCTGAGCGGCAGTGCGAAGATTGAAGATCAAGTGAGGGAGCAGCTGGAGCTGGTGAAGAGGAGTAGAGCGGCTGGAAAAGGAAGACAGCTGATGGGTAAGTGTCTGTGCCTGAAGGAGGCAGCCCAGGCTGGAGCAGGGGTCAGCACAGCGATGTAAGTATAATTGGTGTCAGTGGGAGTAATAGTGCCCCATCATTAGTGTCAGTGTGGGAGGAATAGTGCCCCCTCATTGGTGTCACTGACACCAATGAGGGGGCAATTTTCCTCCCACTGACACCAATGATGGGGCACTATTCCTCCCACTGACACCAATGATGGGGCACTATTCCTCCCACTGACACCAATGATGGGACACTATTCCTCCCACTGACACCAATGATGCAGCACTATGCCCCCCGGGCATGCCACTGACACCAATCATGGGGCACTATTCCTCCCACTGACACCAATGATGTGGCACTTCCACCCACTGACACCAATCATGGGACACTAATCCTCCCACTGATACCAATGATGTGGCACTTCCACCCACTGACACCAAAGATGGGGCACTATTCCTCCCACTGATACCAATGATGGGGCACTATTCCTCCCCCTGACACCAATGATGGGGCACGATTCCTCCCACTGACACCAATGATGGGGCATGATTCCTCCCACTGACACCAATGATGGGGCACAATTCTTCCCACTGACACTAATGATGGAGTGCTATTCCTCCCACTGATACCAATGATGGGGCACTATTCCTCACACACTGAAACTAATGACGGGGCACCATCATTGGTGTCAGTGGGAGGAATAGTGCCCCATCATTGGTGTCAGTGTGAGGAATACTGCCCCATCGGTGTCAGTGGGATGAATAGTGCCCCATGATTAGTGTCAGTGGGAGAAATCCTGCCCCATCATTGGTGTCAGTGGGAGGACTAGCACCCCATCGTTGTCAGCGGGTGGGGCTCTAATATGAGGAGGTGGAGCCTAAAGAGGAAGGGGTGGAGTTTGCAGATGAAAGGGTGGGACACATTTAGATGCGGGGGGGTGCCCGATTGTAGTCTTGCCTAGGGCAGCACAGAACCAAAATACACCACTGCCTATATATCTTTTAAGGTGGTGCTCTTAACTGCAATACCTGTAATTCTATTTAGCTGATTGTTTTTCTGCCAAAATGTGAGCTCTTGCGGAGTACAAAATGCTGTGTTAAGCATGCCCTTGTAATCAAGTTTTTGTTTACCATTCGGACAATTTGGTTTATCTGCTTCCTGCCCGGCCTATTGCAATATGAGGGCCCAGCGGGAACCCTATTATCCTGGGAGGATGTCATATGACGTCTTCCCAGGATTGGGAAGATCTGGTGCGATCTGTCACCAGCTAAATCCATGGGACATGGTCGATGACAGATCACTACTCTGGCCCGCTGCCAGTGTCATGTGATTACTGTGACGAATAACAGCAGATTACATGACAGCTGTAAACAATGAATGGCTTCCTTTCATGCCATTCATTGCTTACAGCTGTGCTGCAAGCTGTGATTGCTCACAGTTACCACATGTACAGACTGGGCCAATCTGTAGCATGTGATCAGCTATGGCCAATCACAGCTGATCACAACAAAAACTACTGAATGAACCCGTTTCATTCAGTAAAAATGCTAATAAAGAAAAAAAAAAATTCTTGATCACTTGCCCAGAGTAGTACAATGTTACTATGATAATATTGTATTGCTCTGGTCACAGGAATAGAGAAAATAAATCATTAAAAAAAATTAATAAACAATTGTAAACAATAACATTTAAAAAAAAATATAATTTTTTTTTTCACAAACTTTTGCCAGTCAATGTCCCCGATCACCGCATCACCAGTTATATGATGATACCGTACTGCATTGGTGAATGTAAAAAAAAAAAAGTTGTGAACCATTTTTTTTAATTTCTTCATTTTCCACAAAATTATGACAACAAATAACAACTTCAAAAAACTTGCCATGCTTCTTACTAAATACCTCAGGATTTATCCATTTTTAGATATATACCATAGTCTGTGGCAGGGGCGGACTGACAACTCATGGGGCCCCTGGGCAATAGGGGATCATGGGGCCCCTGTGTCCTTGCCCAAACTCAAAAAAGCCTATGAAAAAGGTACCAGGGGCATCTCATGGGGCCCCCTACTGACCCTGGGCCCTCGGGCAGTGCCCGAGTTTCCAAATGGTCAGTCCGCCCCTGGTCTGTGGACTCTTTCCTACCAAATAAATAATAAACACTGAATTGGGTTATTTTCACCAAAGATATGTAGCAGAAAATTTGTGTAGAAAGATTATTTATTTGCAAAATGTTATAACAGAAACAAAAGAAAAATGCATTTTTTAAAATACATTTTTAGGATTTTTTTTTCATTTATAGTGCAAAAAATAAAAAACCCAGTGGTGATTAAATACACCAAAAGAAATCTCTATTTGTGTGAAAAAAATGAATATGGGTACAGTGTTGCATGACCACGCAATTGTCTTTTAAAGTGCAACAGAGCTGAAAGGTGAAAATTGGCCTGGACAGGAAGGGGGTAAAAGTGCTCAGTAGGCAAGTGGTTAAATACAAACACCACATTTACCAATCTTACTAAGGACACAACTGAAATAAAATGCATATTATTTTTTCACTTAAATTTTAAAGTAAAATAGCTTGCTAATAGTTTGAGTATCTTTCTTTTGAAGAAATGTATATGAAGTTGATCTGCAGAAGTATTACTAAAAAGTCCCCAAATAATTAGCAATTCAGGAAATACACATTAAAATGACTCATCTTTGTAATGTGAGCCTAATAACTAATACCTAATGTCATGTAAGCATTCCACATTGCATTGCTGCAGAAAATTATATTTTTGAGTAGCAGAACATTTTACTGTATAATGCCATTAAAACAGACTATGTGAATGGATGAAAAACATATTAATGTACAATATATAGGTAAAGTGCTGCGTAACTTGATAAGTACCTGTAGTAATAAATAATAATAGTGTGTAAAGCAGCAGTACATAATATAACAACCCATCAGCACATTATATCATCTAATAAGAACATATCAGGACTTCCGGATCCGGCGCCGCATGAGCTAGGGGACAGATCCCACGGCTCCGGACACACCGGCTTACAAATACCTCCCGCTGTACCGGGGGACCTACCTGACAGGCACGGGAGTGCCCCTAAGTCTCCCCCATCCGATCCCGGATGGATAGATATCTGCGGCCGGCGGCACCCGGCCCTGATCCCGCGGCTCGGTCCCTGGGGAACATATCTCCCCCTCTCGCAGCCAAGATGGCTGCCGCACACGATCAGTGCAGCAGCAGCATCAGCAATAGCTGCACCAGGGACGACAGCACGGATGCCAGACTGGCGAATATGGACACTGAGCCTGCAGCAGACCCAGGAGCAGGTAGGGGGGACTCACAATTACCACATACCTCTCCACCAGGGCAGGCTGATACCAGTAGTCCTATGTAGCAATATGAAAAAATTGCACAGGCAGTGGCCTCATTATTGCTACCTACCATCACAGAGGCAGTAGACAGGGCCGTTACACAGGGCATAGAACAACTGGGAAGGGACCTGGGAGAAAATGTTAAACGCATAACTGAAGCGGAGCAACGCATCTCTGATCTGGAGGATAAGGTCCAAGTGATACAGGCGGGGGCCACACATTCAAAGCAGGCGCAACAGACCATAATGGACAAGCTAGATGACCTAGAAAACCGCTCTCGCAGGAATAACCTGCGTTTCATAGGCCTTCCAGAATCCTACAATTCAGATTCATTGTCTGATATCTGCTCTAAACGCATACTGGCACCCTTAGGTATCACCACTCCATGCCAGGTTGAACGGGCACATCGTTTGGGCGCACCCTCCAACGACAGACGCACACCCCGTTCGACAATAGTCAAATATCTCAATTACGCTGACCGGTCAGCCATACTCAATTCCTTTCGCAACTCACAGTTAGACGGTCACAAGCTATTACTATTTGCGGACTATTCTCAAGAAGTATCCCGCAAGAGAAAATTGTTTCAACAGATTTGCGGCATATTATTCCAAAAAGGGATCAAATTTACCTTAGCGTATCCTGCTACACTCCGCTTCACCACACCTACAGGAGAGCCTAAATCATTTGCACATCCAGAGGAAGCTCTTCTACTCCTTCAACATAATAATCTATCGGATGTCGCAGGCCCTCCTTTATTACAGCGTTCACGAGATCCCACCCTGAGAGACCAGCGTAGCCCAAGAAAGGAACCGCCAAAACGCCAACGGGTCAATTTTACCTCAGCAAAACAAAGACCACCCTGAGAGCTGATGCTCACTTCACCTAGGTACCTGCTCACGGACAATTCGTCCCCCAGGTTAATGTTCTATTGAGCCTTCTTTTGCTCCTAATTTGAGGCTAAGCTAGGAAATAATTAGGCTTTGTTGCCATGTTTGCCTTTAGCCATTTCATGTTACTGTTGCGGCTGCGTCTTGGCGCATTTCCTTGCCTGCGATACTGAGGTTGAGGCCAGGACGAGCTGCCCCTCCTTCAAAAATGGCCCAGGCGACCATCGGGTTTATTCACTTGCCACTAATATTATTATTGTGTTGGTTAATGCAGCCTCTTGGTGCAGAATGCACACAATATCACTTCCAGTAACGCAGACGAGGATAGGAGCTAACATGCGGAATAATGTGAAGTCCTTCATGCCTATGCAGTTTATTGTATATATTGTATTTTTCCTGGACCCCTGTTGGGTCATAACGAGATGTGTATCTTTCCATCCTCTCTCTTCTTTTTTCTCCCCTTTTATCTTTATTTCTACCTTCTGATTACCCGGGGACCTTCTGGAGCCTCCTTCATCTACAACACAACGAGAGATTAGGACATATAGCGATAACCCAAGAGAGTTGACACCAAGTAGCATTGCTTTTAATTCTGCTCTGAACACATACATACCCGAGCCTTCATGACCCATATAATATCGTGGAACGTTAAGGGCCTAAGATCCCCCCACAAACGTATGGCCATTCTCCGCCATCTTAAATGATTGAAAACGGACATCGCATTTTTGCAAGAAACATCTGACACAATCAGACTTTTCACGTCTCAAAAAACTGTGGGTGGGTCAAGTATTGGAATCTCCCTCGCAGAGAGGTAAAGCGGGAGTAATCATTCTTATACATAAGCGTCTTACTCCAGACATTCTAACGCTAGCTGTGGATGATGAGGGACGATATGTGGCGGCGCGTGTCAAATTGGGATCCTCCTCCTTAGCGTTGGTCAACATATATGCCCCGAACTCTTCACCCAAGCCCTTCTTTCAAGACATATCCTCAAGAATAGCAAACCTCTTGCACCTCCCGCTCGTGATGGGAGGTGACTTTAACCTATGTATGAATACACAGGAAGAGAAGTTTAAATCTTCCACCTCAATTCCCCTATCTCCCCCCAACACCCTCCCAACACACGTTACTAAAAAACTTTACAGAGGCACTACAACTCACAGACGTATGGCGTCTGAGTCATTCAGAAGGAAGAGAATTTACCTTCTTTACTCCTGTTCATCATACCTTGTCCAGAATCGACTATTTCTTTGTCAATCCTGTCTTATCAAACAACGTTACAGAATCTACTATACACGACACAGCAATCTCTGATCATTCCCCGATCTCTCTATTAGTCCAGACACTACAACCTCCACGCCATACATCCACATGGTGCTTCCCTTCATATTTAGCAAATAATCAGAATTTGCTTTGGGTACTGAACACCGCCTGGAACGAGTTTTGTGATACTAATGCAGAGCACCGAGATAACCCCAATCTATTCTGGGAGACGGGCAAGGCTGTGTTGCGAGGCAGAATTATTGCGTTTGCCTCAACGTACAAGAAAAACGTACTTCGAAATTATACAGAAGCAAGTGCTAGTCTAAGACCTCCTTTCTGGATCAAATCTCGTTACCTCAATTAGACACAATGGCACTTCAAACTCTAAACGCCCCCATTACTCAATCGGACATCTCTTTAGCCATTAAAACTCTTACAAATGGCAAAGCTCCTGGACCTGATGGTTACACAGCCGAATTTTATAAACTTATGGCCAAAACCCTTTCCCCCACCTTGCAATTGGTGTTTCAATCAATCCAGGGAGGGGGGGTTATCTACCCCCCCAGGGGGGGGGATCTCAAGCACACATAAAACTGATTGCCATAAAAGACAAAGATCCGTCGGACCCCGGATCATATCTGCCGATTTCTTTACTGAAACAAAACTCCTGTCAAAACTTTACTGACGCAAAACTCAAACTGTCAAAATTATTGCTTCATGACTTGCAACTATACTACCCACTCTCATACATTCCTCACAAGCGGGTTTTATACAGGGTCGATCGGCAATATCAAATATCCGTAAAGTGTTGACGGTTCTGAACCAAGCCTCTAGTGTTACATCTCTGGATACAGCAATTGTCTCATTGGACGCTGAGAAGGCATTTGACAATGTAAATTTCGAATGGCTTTTCTTAACATTACAGAAGTTTGGATTTGAGGGCTCTATTATGCATCTGATCCAAGCAATGTATGTAAAAAGTAAATATGCGAGCGCTATCTGAAAGAAAAATAGCCGCTGAAACACCTAAAAAGGCAACCAAACAGAACCTTCCAATGCAAATCTCAATATGAAGGTGCAGCGCTGAAAACTAAATATGCAGCATAAATCTCATCATTATTATAAGGAAATGAGAAGATGCAGTTTTTAACAAATGTGCAGCATGAATAAATCAATAACATATACTCAGTATGTAGGTATAGATAATCAGCAATACCAGATCAATCAAGAAAATAAACAAATAAATGTGCATAAATGATGTCACCAATAGGTGAGTAAAGTGCAAAAAAAGTCCCAGATGTATTGCCCACGCGAGGATCCTGTATGATCCCGATAAGCAAGCATGGAGAGTTAGTCCCAGTGGCAGATATTCAATGGAAATGATATGCGCACTCACCAGAAGTGCATGTAAACGCGCATTTGAGATATAACCTATCTCAATAGGTATAGTTTAGGTCAGTGGTTCTCAACCTTCCTAATGCCGTGACCCTTTAATACAGTTCCTCATGTTGTGGTGACCCCCAACCATAAAATTATTTACCCAGTAATTATAATTCATGAGTGTCGTTTTACCTCCAATACTGCTGCTTTCAACACAGTAGCTGCTTTTAACAGAGTAGCTGCTTTCAACACAGCAGCTACTTTCTACACAGTAGCTGCTCTTTACACATCGGAAATATGTGTTTTCTGATGGTCTTAGGGGACCCCTGTGAAAGGGTCGTTCGACCCCCAAAGGGGTCGCGACCCACAGGTTGAGAACCACTGGTTTAGGTCATCCGCCTCCCAGATCAGGTCAGGATACTTCCCAGTCACATCTGCATGGAGTACTCAGGGGTCCTTGATGTGTATCACCATAGGGGCTCACCCTTAATGCAGCCTCTGGGAATATCCCTCATGAATAGGGACCAATAAAGGAGACCACATAGCATGATACTGTAGGGAACTTTATTCCATTGAATGAAAAGTGTAATGACAAAGTGAAATAAAAACATTGACCGTATAATGGGAATTCAGGATGGCCACCAGCGGTGGCTAGACGTCCAATTGCTGTAGCCCTACTGACGCGTTTCGTGCAATGCACGTAGTCATAGGGAAGTATCCTGACCTGACCTGATCTGGGAGGTGGATGACCTAAGCTATACCTATTGAGATAGGTTATATCTCAAATGCGTGTTTACATGCACTTCTGGTGAGTGCGCATTTCATTTACATTGAATATCTGCCACTGTGACTAACTCTCCATGCTTGCTTATCGGGATCATACAGGATCCTCGCGTGAGCAATACATCAGGGACTTTTTTTGCACTTTACTCACCTATTGGTGACATCATTTATGCACATTTATTTGTTTATTTTCTTCTTTGATCTGGTATTGCTGATTATCTATACCTACATACTGAGTATATGTTATCGATTTATTCATGCTGCACATTTTTTAAAAACTGCATCTTCTCATTTCCTTATAATAATGATGAGATTTATGCTGCATATTTAGTTTTCAGCGCTGCACCTTCATATTGAGATCCAAGCAATGTATGCATCCCCAACAGCTCAGGTGGTAGCGGCTGGCCTCACATCTAACCCGATTCAGTTGCACAAGGGCACTAGACAGGGATGCCCTTTATCCCCCTTACTTTTCAACCTGGCCCTGGAACCATTAGCGCGCTTCCTATTATTTCACTCTGAACTTCATGGTATCACAATTAACCAACAGGAGCTGAGACTTGCTTTATTCGCAGATGATATTTTAATCTTCACCTCTAACCCATCCTTGGACATACATACAGCGTGTCTTCTCCTCCTTCCGGCTGTGTTCGGGACTCCGAATAAACTTTTCTAAAAGTGAGGTGCTTCCACTATGCCAATCACGCCCTCCGTTCTGGGCTCAAAACTCAATCTTTAAAATTGCACATAAACATATCACATATCTAGGCATAAAAATAGGGAAACTAGCTTCCTCTCTATACACGCTAAATTATACGCGAATGATTGCTAGGATCACTGGGGAACTGGAAACGTGGAAGGACCTACCGCTCTCACTTTTGGGCAGATCGCATCTGTTTAAGATGGTGAGCTTCCCAAAACTTCTCTATCCACTACAAACCATTCCTCTCCTCCTCAAACACAGCGACATAACCAAATTACATCGGGCTCTCTCAAAATTTTTATGGAAGGCCAAACGTCCCCATATAGCGCTTACCAAATTATTTTTATCCCACAGTGAAGGAGGCTCAGGCCTCCCAAATGTATGGGTCTACAATCTCTCATGCATCCTACGTGTTGGTTTAGACTGGCTCACTCACTCCAATTATTCCGATTACCATATTGATTCTGCGATAGCTCATCCCTATGATCCCACAGCCCTATTACACAGTAATGTCAACTCTCTTCCACCACACTTAAAACATAACTCACTTATCCGCGACACCCTTATTGCATGGAGGGAAGTCAGGCGTAAACTGGGGGTCTCACTGTGGCTGTCTCGCTTTCTCCCTATCCAGCATAACCCCTCTTTCTCTCCCCCGCAATCCTATGATGCTTACAAAATTTGGTCAAACAAAAATTTAACCCTGATACATCACCTATATGACACCTCTACGGGTTCTCCAAAACCTCTCAACGAAATTCTACAAACCTATGAACTACCAGCTCATCGCTTCTTCTATATCCTCCAAGTAAGGAACTATGTCAACTCCATTGCACCTATCAAATCTAATAGATTTTGTACAACATTCCTGGATGTATTGGCGAACTCTCGAAATTATAAAATTTCATCCATATATGGACCCCTGAACCTACTATATGCCAAACCCTTTCAGTCATACACTGCTGCGAAATCTTGGGTCAAAGATTTTAATAACTCTTTTACATCAGATCACTTGCTATCAGGCTTCAACTCCACATGCGCTTTCAACCACAACGAATTTTGGCGGGAACAACAACTCAAACTCCTGCACCGTGCCTACATGCCTTGTCAATACTCACAAAACGGTTTGGCTCAGTCTATCTGTCCTCTGTGTGGTCAGCAAAAACCTTCTCTACACCATAGACTATGGCTCTGTTCCATGATTTCCACATTCTGAAAGCAAGTGGTCATTTTCATATCAAGAATCACATCGTTTCAACTTCCAATACACCCGCTACCTCTTCTCTTTGGATACCTGGATCAACCAGTTATTGGTCTTTTCTCTTCCCAATCATCCACTTTCAAGAATAACAAATCCTGGATGTCCACATGCCTGCTAATAGCGAGATGAGCTATTCTCCGTAAATGGATCTCCAACTCCCCTCCGACTCTGACATCAGACAAGAGCTCAACTCTCTTTTACATCTTGACAGACTCAATTTACTCATTTCTCCGACATCTTCAAAGGAGTCTCTTTATCTTCGCAAATGGAAAACATACATCATAGGATCCATGCCCACAACAGAGCAGTCCTTTTTTCTTCAAAACTCCAACATCTTGAGTTGTCCACCATAGTCTTCCTTGAGTCCTGGGTATTAGAGATAATGGGACTATTGAACGCTTAATCGTGGATTTGATAGCTATGCCACTTAGTGGATTTCCTTATACCATACTGGCTTTCTCTTTATTTTTCTGTGCATTTCTTCCACCTTCTTCTGTTTCTCTTTATTTTGACCCTATGATTCACCTTTCACTGTAGGTTTATACATATACAAGGAAAACTCATACAAATGAGCGCAGAGAGGCCACTCCAGGTGAAAACATGTGAACAGTTAATCATGAGCTCACCACTGCTGCCTTGTTAATCATATGCATGATAAAGAGAACTGGAAAAAAAGGCGCTGTGGAAAATGCTCTCAGACAAGCACCTTAGTGGAGGTGCATCTTTATTGGGTGAGATAAAGTAGCAAGTATAATAAAATTAACCAGCCTGAAGTGGACAGTGTGATTCCAATGGACGGCCCGTCCGCTCTGAGGGGAGCTGAGATCAAAGAATGCTCCTGTCGACTTCAAATCACGTGGTGTCAGCGTACCAGCGTCCTGGGTGGTGTCACCATGGCAAACGAAGGCAGTGTCCGGCGTTGGCTTCAGCTGGGAGCATATGTGGGGTTACCAAGACGACATGTTTCGCGCAGTTGCGCTTTGTCAAGTCACTGGTAACCATGGCCGGCGGCCATTATATAGAAGACCATTAAAGGGAAGGCTGGCTGAGTGTAATTAGCAGGGGATGGGGTGTCAATCAGAGCGGACGGCTCGTCCTGAAGCAATGCTGAATACAAATTTAAAGGTACAGATTGCAAGTTATAAAAAATGATATGTATAAAAACAATAGCATTGGAAAGCATGATATACTTTCATCTTTAGTGAAATAAAGGCTGAAGCCAACGCCGGACACTGCCTTCGTTTGCCATGGTGACACCACCCAGGACGCTGGTACGCTGACACCACGTGATTTGAAGTCGACAGGAGCATTCTTTGATCTCAGCTCCCCTCAGAGCGGACGGGCCGTCCATTGGAATCACACTGTCCACTTCAGGCTGGTTAATTTTATTATACTTGCTACTTTATCTCACCCAATAAAGATGCACCTCCACTAAGGTGCTTGTCTGAGAGCATTTTCCACAGCGCCTTTTTTTCCAGTTCTCTTTATACATATACAAGGTCCTCCCTAGATCACAATGACATACAACAGGCAACTGGAGTGTGACATGCTCTTCAATCTACTTTACCCTAGGCGGAACCCGCACCCGATGACTTCCCTCTATTCCCCGATAGTCTCATAACTAGTCCTCTCACCTCTTTACTCTATCCATTGACCAACTCTCCTTACCTCCAATAGGTCCATGGACAATATTTTCGGCTTATAGTATTTTCCTCTATTCTAACTTACACAGCAATTTTTCACCACTATCCCCAGCTTCTGAACCACATCAAGTATGACATCTTCTTGTTATCCTCTCCCCTTACACTCTCATTCTATCTCTATGCTTTATGTTTTATCTCCCTATCTATCTCCCTCTATTTCCTCCTTCCTAACCACAGTCAATACAACTAGGATTGTTTCTTCTCTCAGCACCCCCACCTCTTTATCATTTGATCTGATATGGATTACTAACACCTGACACCTGTGTACATCACAACCATCTAAGCCCAAGTATACTGTCTTGCTCTTTCATTCATCTTTTACATTCATTCTATCCCCTCACCATTCTCGTTATGATTTTCTTCTTTCTCCACAATATTCAGCGAACTAAAGTTGAGGATGCAGTACTATTACTTTGATGCCATATCACACTACCTTGTCAGTGTTATGTATATTCTGTAAAAATCAAATAAAAAATATCTTTAAAAAAAAAAAAAAACATATCAGGCTTGCATAGTATTTTATATCCACCATATTGCCAAAAAAGATATCTACGGGGGCTGGACAAAACTATGGAAATACTAGGTAAAAGAATGAAATAGTTACCTAATATCGTGTTGGACCATCTTTGGCGTCCAATAGGGCCAGAATTCTCCTGGGAATTTACAAATATGAGCCATGGACGGTGGCTAATGGATAATCTGATGGCATGAAAAATAATTCCAGTTTTTGCAGAGATGCTGGAGGTAGAAAACTAGCATGAACCTTGTTCTCCAAAATTGACCAGAGTGGCTCTTTGATATTGAGGTCTGGTGACTGCAGCACCCAGGGAAGGTACGAGACTTCGTCTGCATGCTTGTCAAACTACAATTTGACAAAACCAACTGTGTGAATTAGAGCATTATCCTCTTGGTGTTTGGGAAACAATGTCTGCACCATGGGTGCGCATGGTCAGCCAGAATTTGTACATAGTCGTTGGCAGTGGTACCTTTCAAAGTCATGATGGGGTCTGCAGAATACCAAGATATGGCTGGCAAAACCGTGATTGATCCGCCACCATGCTTTATCATTGGCATAAGACATTCTTTGACGTAAGCTTGGTATGGTGTTTGCCACACGTAAACATGTCCAGTGATTGGGAAAAGTGTAAAGCTCTATTCATTGTACCATATTACAGTCTTCCAATGATTGATAGTCCACGATTTATGGGTATTGCACCACTCTCTCCCCTTCTGAGCATTAATATCGGTCACTAGTGGATTGGCAATTGCTGCTCGCCCTTGAATGTTTTGCTTATGGAGTTCCCTCAGCACAGTTTTTGTGGCTTTGAAAGACTGAGCTCTGTAGTCACTTTTGCAGCAGTTGCTTTCTTATTCCGGGTCACGATCCTGCACAATTTGCTCTTGTCTCTTTGGTCAGTTGACCAAAGTCCACTGCGCATATGCTTTAGAGACTGTATTTGCCATCATAACCTTTGATACTATACCTCACAACACTGCAAATAATTTGGCAACTTCAGTCACAGAGGCACCAGTTAAGCAGGCACCAACAATTTGCCCTCTTTGAAGCTCAGTAAGCTCTGACTTGACTTCGTATTACTAGCATTGCAGACAGTGAATGATGAAAGTAAGGCTTCCTACCTGTTAGCTAGGTGTCTCATCACAAAGAGGAATAAAAAGAATGCTACATCACCTCCGTTTTCAATGCAAAACATGTTGTTACTTTCACACCTGCAAATCATGTAGTGTTTTCATATTTTTGTCCTGTATACTAAATAGTAATCTTATATTAAATCATAATGGCTTGTAACCAGGCTAGTAATTTTCACCTTCAGTTTCCCCCATATGTCCTTTCATATATTTAGTTACCACTAGCCTTCCAAAATGTAAAGCTTTTCAAACTCATCAACCTCCATTTACATTCATAACTCCTTCATCTCCCTCATAGTCAGACCCCATTAAATTCCTACAACAAATTCAGCCCTTCCGTATTTCAGAATATGTGTATCTGTTGGTCAGTTTTAATGCCTTTGTTACATTGGTGGTCAGTGTAAATGCCATTTTACAATGGTAGACAATCGGAGAAGGGGGTCTATTATTTATAAAAATAATAGATTACCAGAACAGACCCCATAGAGAAAAAAGGGGTACATCACTCCCCGTGGGGCATATACCAGAGTGGATAATTATCCAAAGACCCAGGCGGGGGAATTGGGAAGGTTATTAATTACTCGATTAACACACAAAAGGTAATATGCACAAAAATATTATTTATTAAGGTTTAAAAAAGACAACTTTGTATAATATTAAAAACAGAAAGCAGAACCAGACCCTTTCCATAAACTTCTAATGAGCAATCACATAGCAATATTAAAGTAAATCTTATGTGTACAAAGACTTATGTGTACAAAGAACCTACAGTGGATGAGCTGTGATGAGCCACAAACTCAAGTATACACACTGCAGAATATATCCCTGTGGGGGAACAATTAGATATGGAGCTAAGATGTTAAGGACTTATCAAGTAATCAGTAGGTTGGCAGTTCATACAGCCAGGGTTTTGTTTATTAAACAGTCCTTACATATAAATAAATGCTTGTCCCACAAATGAGTTTCATAAGTAAAAGATCAGCTGGTATAATATCACTCTCAATCAGAGAAAAAAGGAGCAGCCTTCAACCCAATCCGTGTTAAGGGTGGAAATAATGAGCCTAGGAGTAATCTCATAATATGGAAGCCTGACAGTGAAATCCTGCTCCACATAAACTAGGCTCCATTCAAATCACATTAAATCAAATATTACAGTGTGCTAAATCAACAAATATAATGTCCATATATCAAATTTCAAAAAATGTGAAAATTCTAAAAAATTTCTCTACATACAAAAAAAGTCCATACATCAAATATGTGAAAATCCAAAAAAATTGTGACAAATATAACGAACTTTGTGAGTAATCCACCACCAAATCAATCAAAATGCACTCACCAGAGCTAAGTGCTGATCAGATTATAGACCAGTCTTAGCGCTTTTGCTCTGGGAGCGTAGACCCCAACAAACTCCAGACTTTTGATGTGATACTCTGCAGTATTAGAATCCAGCTGATAAATACCCTTCTATGTAGGCAAGGAATGAGGAGGAATACTCTGCAGCCACTCTTCCATCCATGAGTGGACAATCACCACGGCTCCATGTATATCGGGACCATATTCAAAAATAAAGGAGAATATAATGGTGCAGCATGTTTAACCAGCGTCTATTTATTAAAATGTAAAATCCACTCACAAATGCGGTGTCTAGGCTGACACCAGCTTCAAACGCATAGGCACAACAGGAAATCCCGCTCCGTCTACTCAGCTGTCACTCGACATTAGCAGGGAACGTACTGACATCCGCATCCAACAGGCCACGCCCTATGCGTTTCGACCTCACAGGGCAGTACGGATGCAAATGTCAGACCATTCATTATATACCGCACCCGCTCTACATTGCGGTAACACTTTAATCAGTGTCAGCGGGGCTTAATATACAGTTATCACTCCACTACTAACTGCTATTCTATTCCTCTTATATATAACTAGTATATTGTCCACATAAAACATCATTTTTATCATACATAAGTATATTCATAATTCAAATTCACTTCTCCCTCCGGACAAATACATTTTTAATCACTGTGAAAATAAGTTATTAGATCTAATTATAAAAAGAAGACAGGTAAAATTGTAGAAAGTAGAATACAAGATTAAAGATCTGAAAGATGTTATGTTGCCATTTGCAGATAATACTGAATATAAAGAAAGATCTAAGGCAGTTCAGGAGTATATCATGAAAATTGATATGGATACTAAAAATAAAAAAGTTAAGAAATACAATAGGGATATGGATGACTATAAAAGCAACAAAGTCTACAAACGGCAAGATAATTTGAATAGTACTGAGGGTGATTCCAGACAATCAACACCAGAAAAAATACTGTGTAGTAATTCCTCATCTTTTGGGGAGCCTAAGAAATCCAATACCCCTTCTAGTCAACAGAGGGTACAGTTTAAAAAAGTGGATCAGGAACATCTTAATACCCTTGAAAGGAAGAACCCTACCCAAAGATCCTATTTTGGAGGATGGGGGGGCTCCAAAGGGGAAATATTTATCAGAGAAGATCAGGAGGTTATAGAGGTAATTGGCAAGGTAGGGGTGGTTTTCAAGGAAATTTTCCCACCAGAGAGGGTTTTCAGGACCCCAATCGGAGATGGGATTCAGAGATGAGGTATTACAGCCCCAATTATTACAGAGGTTGGATAGATCCAAATACATATGGGACAAGAAAAAATGGAGGAGATATAGAGGAAAGAGAGGAGGTAAAAGAAAAGGAAAAGAGCTCCATAGGGAATGGGATTTTTAATCTTAGTAGTGTTTCACTCACAGAGAATGAACTAAAAGTATTAGATCTAGGATTGAAATACATACCGAGAAGCAATGCTAATAAATTTGACATTTTTATTGATGTACAGAAATTTACAAGAAAGTTGAATATCAAGAAATTCTTTGAATTGAATAAAGAGAAAAATGGGGGGCAAAAGGTGGTATTTCCAAGTAAATATGAACGCAGTAATTTGAAAAATGCATCTACGTTCAATCCAAAAAATGCAGGAAAATAATTTTTAGAAGTTTTTAAGAAAATGGTTGAAACTGATAGGGGGCTGATAAGGGAGGTGGCATTGTAATTTTGAATAAAAGAGATTATGAAATTGAAATGAATAGGCTGTTAATTATTAAGGATACATATAAGATTTTGACAACAAACCCGATAAAAAAATTGAAGAAACATTTAAAAATCATAATCAGCAAAGGAAAAGAGGCAAAATATTTATATATTAAAAGTCCAAAAATTCCAACTATATATTATCTACCCAAAATTCATAAAGATAAAAAAAAACCTCCGGTAGACCAATCGTAAGCAGGATTGATTCTATTTTTGCCCGCTTATGTGAATATATAGATTTATTTCTACAACCGATCGTTAAGAAAAATCGTTCATTTTTGAGGGATAGTGGTGAACTTATCAATGTTTTGAGATCTATAGAAGGGATTGAGGGATTGAGTAACTAACTTCTTAGTTACTATTGATGTTGAATCCCTATATACCAGTATTAAGCAATCTGATGGGATTGAAGCAGTCAAATGGGCAATAAAGCATAAATCTAAGATTAAAAGGATTCAAAGGAAATTCATTATTGAATTATTGGAGTTTGCCATGTCTAATAATTTTTTCTGGTATGATAAAAAGTTCTTTCAGCAATGCAGAGGCGTTGCTATGGGAGCCAAATATGCCCCCAGTGTGGCGAATATTGTTATGGATAAGTGGGAAGAAGAATATATTTTTGACAGATGGCCTGAAATGGTTTTATACAGGCGCTACATAGATGATATTATAATGGTTTGGAGAGGCTCACTGGAAGGGTTGAATAATTTCTCTAGGTATATTAAGGAGAATCAGTATGGTTTAAGATTTACGATAGGCAGCAACTTTGAGAGTATTCATTTTTTAGATCTTACATTATATAAATATGAGGGGCAGATTTTTACCAGACCCTTTTTTAAGGACATCGATAAAAACAGTTATATCCCCACTTCTAGTGGACATCATCCTAGATGGCTAATGAATACTCCCAGGAGTCAATGTATGAGAATAAAAAGAAATTGCAGTTTACGTAAAGATTTTTGTGATCAGACAGAATTATTAATAGACAGATTTGTAGAGAAGGGATTTAAAAGATCATTTTTAGTGGCTGAAAGAGAACTGGTTGATAAAAAAGATAGAAATAGTCTTCTATCCAGAAGGAAGATTAAAGATGAGAGGATAGATGTTTCATTTATTACCAATTTTAACAATCAGAATAAAGAGATAGAAGGAATTATTAAGAAACATTGGCCAATATTCTGTAAAGATGGAATATTGAAAGATATTATCCCTCAGAAACCAAGATTTATTTATAGAAAGAATAGATCACTAAAAACAAAGGTTGTTCACAATGTTTTGGATCCACCAAAAGAAACAAAGTTCTTTCCTAAGCTCCGGGGCTTTTTTCATTGTAACAAATGTAAAGCCTGTAAGACAGTTCATAGTAGCTCAAGGAGAAAAAGAAAGAACTTTGTTTCAACTTCTACTAGAAAAGAGTATGATATCAATTCTCTAATCTCATGTAATTCGTCACATGTTGTTTATGTTTTGGAATGCCCGTGTCACTTTCAGTATGTGGGGAGAACAGGTAGATTGTTAAAAAGTAGAATTGGTGAGCATTTGAATAATATTAAAAAGGGCTATGACAAACATAGCGTGTCTAGACATTTCAAACAGAAACACAATAGTGATCCGAGATTGGCCACCTTTTATGGGATTGAAAAAATAAAAAAACATTGGAGAGGTACAGATATGATAAAAGAGATATCCAAGAAGGAGACTTTTTGGATACATGAATTAAATTCTTTGAAACCCAATGGGTTAAATATAGATATAGATCGGAATTGTTTTTTTAACAAATTTTTAATTGATTTATATAGATATATAGAATGGAGTAGGTTCTGGGTATACATTTTCTGCAATTTGGTGATATTGGATTGATAAAATAGGGAGATGCATTTATTCAATATTTTTTTATAAAAATGGTTTTTATTCATTGGCATATGTATATGTATGAGTATTAATATATATGGGTGGGGGTGCATATGTATGTGTATGTATATATATATATATATTTTTTTTTTTGGTAGGTTGCTGGAATATATTTTGTGTTCATAGATACTTGGTAATACTTGTTTTACAGATTTATTGTTGTAAAAGGTTTTGTATAATATACATTTTTATGGTGTGAGTAGAGTTATGCTTTAATAGGGTATATGGCCCTTTAAACAGATTTATTTGTCTGGAGGGAGAAGTGAATTTGTATTATGAATATACTTATGTATGATAAAAATGATGTTTTATGTGGACAATATACTAGTTATATATAGGAGGAATAGAATAGCAGGTAGTAGTGGAGTGATAACTGTATATTAAGCCCCGCTGACACTGATTAAAGTGTTACCGCAATGTAGAGCGGGTGCGGCATATAATGAATGGTCTGACATTTGCATCCGTACTGCCCTGTGAAGACGTCGTGGTGACGAAACGCGTAGGGCGTGGCCTGTTGAATGCGGATGTCAGTACGTTCCCTGCTAATGTCGAGTGACAGCTGAGTAGACGGAGCGGGATTTCCTGTTGTGCCTATGCGTTTGAAGCCGGTGTCAGCCTAGACACCGCATTTGTGAGTGGATTTTACATTTTAATAAATAGACGCTGGTTAAACATGCTGCACCATTATATTCTCCTTTATTTTTGAATATGGTCCCAATATACATGGAGCCGTGGTGATTGTCCACTCATGGAAGAGTGGCTGCAGAGTATTCCTCCTCATTCCTTGCCTATATAGAAGGGTATTTATCAGCTGGATTCTAATACTGCAGAGTATCACATCAAAAGTCTGGAGTTTGTTGGGGTCTACGCTCCCAGAGCAAAAGCGTTAAGGCTGGTCTATAATCTGATCAGCACTTAGCTCTGGTGAGTGCATTTTGATTGATTTGGTGGTGGATTACTCACAAAGTTTGTTATATTTGTCACAATTTTTTTTGATTTTCACATATTTGATGTATGGACTTTTTTTGTATGTAGAGAAATTTTTTTGAATTTTCACATTTTTTGAAATGATATATGAACATTATATATGTTGATTTAGCGCACTCTTATATTTGATTTAATTTAATTTTCCATTGTGTGTGGAGTTGGAGTTGCTGCTGTATAGCTTGAGGGGTGTGGTGCTTTTCTAAATACCAATTTATTTTCCATTCAAATCACACCCACACCTAGGGCACTATTAAATAATGTCGGATTTGTATCTAGTACAAGGGCTTTTGAATGGATCAGTCTCACATCCTTTGCCATTCAATAGCTGTAGATCATAAATGCTGCACCTTAGAAAGGATGCACCTTTGAAATAGTATACCCAAATCAAGAGCAATCTACATTTCAGGCAGACACATTCCATGGGGCTCTCACCCACTCTTGGACTCCTACTCTCTCTCCCAACTCTCCGCATTGTATAATCAAGTTTACTGCAGCCTATGAATCCATCTGTTTGATACAATAGACTTGCTCTCTTAACCAGCTTAGAGAGCACAGCGAAGCTGCACACACCTCAATAGCCTCTCTTGCCAGTCCCAGCTTCCGGGATAGGTGGGTGTGGTTAGGGTGTGTTTGATTCTGGCCACCAAACATATAAATGCATGTCACCTAGGGGCATAACTTGGCTTCCTCAGGATGTTCATTGGTGCAAGGGGCAGCTCTCCTTTATAGCCAGTCTGAATACCACCTACCACATGTTCCTAAAGGGGAACCATCATCCGCAGTTAGCATAAACTGTAATCACATAAAATAGCCCTTTAATCACCCTGGAATTTTCCACTAACTTCAAAATATTATTCACAGAAAAAAATTCCCAAGTTTATTTAAAGAGGCATAGAAATAACTTAGTAAGGATTCCTTTCATAAAAAGAATAGAAATTACTGCGTAGCTACTAACTCAAAGAATTCAAAGAGACATATTGATCCCTACGTATTTCAGAAGGGCAACTTAAAGAGGAGAATCCTAATGGTAGAAAAACTAAGAGGAAAAAAGGCCCAGGAAAAAACGGGGAAGAGAAAATCAGACTCAAGGACCAAAGAAATAAAACTAGGCAGAGGGATAGAAGGGGAGAGAGCAGCACTACTGTTCTGATTCTTCCCTTCTTGCATGTGAAAGAGGGACACACCTTAATCAATCCACCCTATTGTTATTATTATTATTGGAATTTCATAGATTGTTACAAAAATTTTTGAAGATTAATTTCTGTGTTCAAACTTAGGGATCATCCTTTTCAGTTTGTAAATCCAGTATTTTTCTTTTTGCAACAACACAGTGTCATAATCGCCTGTCCTTGCACTCAAATTTAGGGCATATACCCCTTTCAGGCTATCTGGCCTACTCCTATGTGCCAACTGGAAATGTTGTGCCAAGGGGCTCTCTGGTTCCTTTTTTTTATGTCAAGGAAGTGTTCACTGATGCAGACTTTTAGGGGGTGTTTGGTCTTTTCCGCATACATCTTCACACAAAGGCAACTTACTACATAAATTACTCTCATAGTTGCACAGATTGAAGTCCTGATGGAAAAGGTCTTCACCTTATCATTGAACAACTCAATGCGCTGAACATAGGGTGTCAGGACCTGGACTTGAACCCAGGACCTCTGCTGTGTCTGGCAGTAATTCTTCCTACTGAGCTACCAGGAATGTTGGAGAGTACTCTGCCTGATCCATTGGATAATCTTGCCTTGTTTTCTACTGAACCATAAACTCTTTGCTCCTCCCATGAACTTCCTGATTTAAGCTATGTCTTTGCACTTCCTGTTTGCCAGATTATTGTGCCTTCTCCAGCCAATATCTCACTCTTGTCCCTCCTGCTGCCATCTGTACTTTTGCTATCACTCGTTATCGACCTTTGGCTTGTTCCTCGACCACACTTCTGCCCGATCCCAACCTGCAACCACATGCTACCAACCTTCGGCTTGTTTACTAACTACGCTTCTTTTTGATCCCTACCTGCTACCACCGCTACTGGACCCAGGCTTGCTCACCTCCTGGTGGGGCAATGCTGAGGACAATGACCTGGTACTAACAAGCAGCAAAACCCATCCTCACCATCAGGAGCTCTGGTGAATACCGGTTAGTGCTCAGACCCCGCACCGTAGATGAGCCCGTGTCATCTGCCAGGGTGACCTTCTTGTGTACCATCCTGCTGGCTTGTGGGAGCTTTTCTGCTACTAGTCTCTGAGCCTGACACCTGACCATGACATAGGGACAAATCTTACATCTTCCACAAGGGAACATTGCATTGGAGTGTGGATAATCAGACAGTCAGGTGGGCCTTACAGTGGGTACATATTCAGACTTAACCAAGGCATCTCGTAAATGTTGTGCCCTCCTGGCTACGATCTTTAGGTCACCGCCCACAATGTCTGTCCAAACAGGACATTTTTTAAGGCTATTCCATTGTTTTTTAAGGATATCTTGGACCAATGGCCACTGTACCTCAAATTGAGTTATGAACCCCACAGGCTCTTTGAAATGCCTATCTGGGGTTACTTGCGCCTTATCTTGTTTTCTTATCTTGTTGCCATGCATTCTTTTTTGCCTTTTTGAATTGCTTGTGTGCGTACCCTCGCGCCTAAAGCGATGATACATAGCTTCCTTTTTTAAAGTCAGAAGAGTCAGTACAGTTCCTGTGCATGCTCAGAAACTGACCTTGATCAGAATACCTTGGACCAGGGATACAGGGTGATGGCTTTTGGCTCTTAAAACTGTATTTGTCGCCGTTAGTTTTCTAAAGGTAAATGTTGTTAGTTTTCCTTGCTGCTTGGTGATTTGGAGGTTAAGGAAGGGGATCTGCCTACCACCCACTACATACAGTATGTAAGTTTAATATTTATATCACTGCAGTTCAATTCCTCCAAAAAGGCAGATAACTCCTCTTTGTGCCCACCCAGACCAACAAAACGTCATCTATGTATCTTAACCACAAAGACACGTTTCTGAAACGCCTCAGATTTATACACCACTGTTTCTTCTCTGTAGCCTAGATGGAGTACCTATTATTTATGGCTGGAGTAAATATGTTGATTACATTGGCGGTCAGTATGAAATCTCCTCTTGGCAACATTGGTGATTAGTGTAAAGGCACCCATTACTATAATGTCGGAGCAATTCTCCCACTGCATTAGTGGCCAGTGGCGAATTTTCCTTTACATTGTTGATCAGCTTAAATGCCTTTGTTACAGGTGTGGTAGATGTAAATGTCCCTGTTACCTTAATAATCAGTGTAAATTCACCATGTACATAATTTACATTGGTAGGCTGTGTAAATGACACCTTTTACTGGCATTAGAGCCGAGCCTTGAGTTCGGTTTAACCATGAGTACTTATTAAATCCAAGCAAGTCGCATTTTGCTTAACAGGCAAACTAAATGGACATATTTGGCCAGTTTGCCTGTCTTCCTGCCATGGACATTAGTCATTCATTTAGTGCTGAAATTATCACCACCACTAAATGAAGCTTCTGGCCACTTGCCCTCTGTTTTAAATTGTAAAAAACTTGACCATATTTGGTCAATGACATTAGCCAGGTTCTCTGGCACTGCCTTTTACATTTCAGCAACATGGGAAACTGTCATGTGTGGCAAGAGTCCAGCACGAGAGGATTTTCTTTTTTTAAATAAGACGTTTTTAATTTTTCACAAAAGAAAACAAAATAACAACCCGCCTTGCAGGGCGGAACAAACATACATACAGATACAAAAGGGGGGGATGGTCCCTCACAAGAGCATAGTAATCACCCAAATAATTTGTAGAAAAAACAAAAGAAGGTCTGTAAAGGCACTGATAGACAAATTAGGGCACATACACTCTATCCACTGGGACCATATTTCATAAAATATACGTACAGAGATCCTAAAATAGTAGGTATGCTTTTTATAAGCAATATATTTATTAAGATCTGTTATCCATTCAGAAAGAGTAGGTGGCCAAGATAAAATCCATTTAGGTACAATTAATCTATGAGCTATAAACAGCGCTGTAGAAACATTAACTACTATGTTTTGATAATTTGAGGATGAGTCAATATATCCAAGCAAGCAAGAGGGTCAACTGGCAAATTAATACCTAGAAAACCATTAATTGTACTTTACCACCTTGGTCCAATACCTTCTCAATTTTGGCCCATGCTACAAAAGATGAATAAGGGATTCAAGCGAGTGCCCACACATGGCACATTACAAGTCAATTTTAAACAAAAATATCAAGGGTTCTATACACTCTATGTAAAATAAATACTTGACCAAAGAAATGATGAGGAAGAGGATAAAGAAACAGTCTGAACAGATTGTAAGACATTCTCCCAAATATCACCTGGGATAAAGCCTATATCTCTCTCCCATCAAGCTTCACATGGCAGGGGGAACCCCAAAGGAAACTGATCCAATAGTGTACGGTAGGGATTAGAGTTAAATCCCTTGGTTGATAAGGCATTTAACTATGCTATCAATAATAGGCATGGAGGAAGAAAAAACTGAGGACAAGTTAGACTGGGCTTGATTAGCATGCCTAAGTTGGAGATATTGATAAAACCGCCTAGGATTAAGCCCAAATTCTGCAATTGATTGTGCAAAGGACTTTTAAATTACCCCTATAGAATATGTGTAACAAGGTACATATGCTGGCCCTCTCCCACCTCTGAAAGCCTTGCAAAAGCCTTGCAAATTTCAGGGAGCAGGGCATTATGCCAAATGGGGGTATATTTAGTAAAATGATAAATTCCCATTAATTTTCTGGTAGCATACAAAATTGTATGAATTATCCACTTGCCGTTCACCCTATAGCAAATTTACTGTTACAAGGCAGACGATCTGTGAAAATCACTAAAATAAATGTGATTTTGCACTTCCGCCACTCGGGGGGCGCATGCCTGCCACCAGAGCACTGCTTCTGCTGTGATTAGACACAGCAGAAGCCGATCAACAAGTGCTGACCTATGGTTAAGCACTGGCACCTGTTGATCACCAAGGAGACTGACATAACACAGCTCTGCCTATGTAAACAAGGCAGGGTTGTGTTATGTCAGCAGCGATCTGCTAGGTTTTATTCAGGGAATAAAATCTAGCAGATTGCCTAGTGTTAGTGTCACTGGTTCCTATAAAGTGTCATTGGGGTTTTTTTTTTACCAAAAATATGTACCAGAGTACATTTTGGCTTAAATTTATGAAGAAATTAGATTTTTTAAATGTTTTTATTGGATATGTGTTATAGCAAAAAAAAAATATTGTTTTTTTTAAATATCTGTTTTTTCATTTATAGCGCAAAAAATAAAAACCCCAGAGGTGATCAAATACCACTAAAAGAAAGCTCTATTTGTGGGGAAAAAATGGGAAACAATTTAATTTATGTACAGCATTGCATGACTGAGCCATTGTCAAAGTAATTCATCACCGTATTGCAACAAATGGCCTGGTATCACGTACCTGGTGATGGAGGCCAATGGAGAGAGAGTATCCCTAAGCCAAGCCGAGGTCAGATCAGGGGTAAAGCAGAGTAGACAGGTCCAGGAGAAAGCCGAGTTGGTAACAGGAAATCACAGGTCAGAATCACAGGAACCAGGAATAGGGCATGAGGAGCTAGAGATCATCCAGCAACTTGAGAAAGTGACGAGCCTCCTTATAAAGGCCGTCGGCACCAAACTGAGGCTGATATGTACTTCTGTGGCCATGCAGAGTACTGGCAGAAATGCCAGATCTTCCAGAACGTCTGCCGTGGACAGGACCCTGACAGTGCCCCCCCTAAAGGGCAGCCTCCGGATGCCCACCTGGCCATCTTTTCAGGATATTTGGAACAAAATTCTTGGAGAAGCCTGGGGGCATGTAGATTGCCTTTTGGTTCCCAGGAACGTTCTTCAGGTGGGTACCCCTTCCATCTGACCAGGTACTGGATTTGTCTTCCCTGCCTTCTGCAGTCCAGAATTGCTTCAACCTCGTATTCCGTCTCCTCCCCAGCTGTTATCGGTGGAGGAGGTGGTTCTACTCTCCCTGGAAAAGGATCAGGAACAGCTGGCTTGAGTAGGGAGACGTGGAAAACTGGGTGGATCTTGATTGATTCCAGAAGGAACAGCTCAAACACTATTGGATTGATTTCCCTCTTGATCTGGAAAGGGCCAATGTACCTTGGACCCAACTTATGCGACGGGCACGGAAGTTTTAGATTGGCAGCTGATAGCCAAATTTGTCTCCAATCTTCAGACGAGGGTTTCCTCTCCATTTCCTGTCATAGTGTTTCTTAGAATCAGCCTGGGATTTCAGTATAGACACTTGGAGGACTTTACAGTTGTTCTGTGGCATGGAGAGTCTGTCCTGTACTGCGGGTACCGAAGCTTCAGGAATGGTGTCAGGTATGGAGGAAGGGTGGAATCCATAATTGGCCCAAAATGGCGACTGGTTTGTAGCAGAATGGACTGAATTGTTGAAGGCAAATTCTGCCAATGGGAGTAGGGATGCCCAATCATCCTGAGAAAAAGCAGAGAAGCACCGTAAATATTGCTCCAAAGTCTGGTTCGTTCGCTCCATTTGCCCGTTACTCTGGGGATGGTAGGTGGACGATAAGCAGAGTTCCACCTTCAGGACCTTCCAGAGGGCTCTCCGGAACCTGGATGTAAACTGCACCCCTCGGTCTGAGACGATATTATTGGGCAGACCATGTAACCTGACAATTTCTTTGATGAAGGTTAGTGCAGTCTCTGGTGCAGATGGAGTACCCACCATTGGTAAAAAGTGGGCCATCTTGGATAGCCGATCCACTACTACCAGAATGGTAGTAAACCCCTCCGAGGGCGGCAAATCCACAATGAAGTCCATTGCGACCATCTCCCAGGGACGATCAGGAATGGGCAGGGACCTCAGAAACCCCCAAGCCTTTGGATTTTTTTTCTTTGTTTCGCAGACACACTGTGCACGACTTCACATAAGCTCTACAGTCTTGATTCAAGTTGGGCCACCAGAAGGATCGCTGGATTAGTTCCATTGTCTTACGGGCTCCAAAGTGTCCAGCCAGTTGATGGTCATGGAAAGCCCTGAAAACTTGAGACCTCACTTCTTGGGATACTAAGATTTTATCCTTGTGCCACAGAAGACCATCCTGCCTTCTAAGCAAATCTTTTTCGGGTTCAGGACATAGTGCAGAGGCTTGCTTGATCAAGACTTTAGGCTGGGTTGGATCAGCAAAACAATTTGGGCTGACAAAATGGTGTTGGGGGGAGAAGGCTCCTCTGGGTTCGGGAACATGCAGGAAAGGGCATCTGCCTTCCTGTTCTTGGATCCTGGGCGGTAGGTTATGTGGAAGTTAAACCTGGAGAAATATAAAGCCCATCTAGCCTGTCAAGGTCTTAGGCACTTGGCGGACCTTAGATACTCCAGATTTTTTTGATCTGTGAAAATCATAATTGGGTAGCTGGCTCCTTCCAAGAGATATCTCCATTCTTTGAAGGCTATCTTAATCACTAAAAGTTCCCTATCAGCCACATTGTAGTTCCTTTCGGCTTGGCTCAGTTTTCTAGAACAAAAGGCTATTGGGTGAAGCAGAGCCTTTGGGCCTTGGCACTGGGAGAGCTCCTGTAGCAACTTTAGATGCGTCCACCTCCAGGATGAAGGGGAGTGTTGGCTCTGGATGTTGTAACACAGGAGCAGAGGAGAATTGACATTTTAATTGCTCAAATGCTTTTTGAGCTTCCTGGCTCCAGCAAAATCGTGTATGCTGGTGGGTGAGTTGAGTAATAGGGGCAATGATTATGGAAAAGCCCTTAATAAATTTCCGATAAAAGTTGGCAGAACCCACAAATCTTTGACCCCTTTTCTGTCTGAAGGTGCAAGCCAATCCAGGATAGCAGATACTTTCTGAGGGTCCATGGAGATTCCCTTGGTGGAAATTATGAGCCCCAGGAACTGGATGGACTGCTTCTCAAACTCACACTCTGTCTTGGCGAACAAGCAATGCATCCTTAGAGTGTTCAGCACTTTCCTAATGTGATCACGATGGAGTTCCAGTGAGGTAGAGAAAATTAGGATATCGTCCAGGTAGACAATCACAAAAAAGTTAAAGGTACTCTCTAAAGATGTCGTTCACAAAATGTTGAAATGTAGCAGGGGCATTACATAGCCCAAACGACATCACTAGGTACTCAAAATGTCTGAAGCGTGTTCTGAAAGCAGTCTTCCACTTATCGCCCTCTCTTATATGGACTAAATTGTAGGCCCCCCGTAAGTCCAATTTAGTGAACACTTGGGCTGTTAGAAATCTCTGAAACAACTCGGGCAGCAGAGGAAGAGGATACCGGTTTTTAATGGTAATTTTATTAAGTTTTCTGTAGTCAATGCAAGGTCTAAGAGACTGATCCTTTTTTTCTACAAAGAAAATACCAGCCGCGGCAGAAGAAGAAGAGGGACGGATGAATCCTTTAGCGAGATTCTCGTCTAGATAGTGCCAGAGGGCTTCCAGTTCAAGTTCGGACAATGGGAAAATTTGCCCAAATGGTATTTCTGCCCCTGGGAGTAACTCAACTGGGCAATTGTAAGACCGATGAGAAGGCAATGTGCCATCCTTCTTATCAAACACATCAAGGAAGTTGTGGTAGGGAGAGGGAACTGATTGTCTGGCCTCTGGTGGAGGTTGGACTGAGAGACATACAGACGAATTGGTGAGAGCAGGGGCACCACAGTGTTGTAGACAATATTCTGAAGAAAAGATGATTTCTTGGACCAATTGATCTGTGGGTTGTGGGCTTGCAACCAGGGTATTCCTAGCATGGCTGGAAACATGGGGGATCTGATCATGTCAAACTAATAAACTCCTGATGGCTGGAGTCAGTGGTTGGAAGAATAGGAATGGTTTCCTGGGTAACAGGTCCGGAACTCAGAGTAGTGTCACCCGCAAGTAAAGCGTCTGTTTCTTAGGCAGAAGAGGGATGTGTAAGTCCTTGGACAATTGGATGTCTAAGAAACAGCTACAAGCTCCTGAGTCAAAGTCTGCCCGCAACTTGACATCCCTTCCAGCCATCTGCAATGACATGGGGAGAAAGACATGGGTGGTTAAAGTCCCGGATAGCTAAAGGTACGAAGGATGGGCCTGCCTGGACTTACTTGGCCGTACTGGGCAGTGATGCAGGAAGTGGCCTGTGGCCCCACAGTAAGGACAGAGGTTGCCTTGCTGTCTGCATAGTCTTCCTTTCGGAGTTAGGGCAGGTCGGAGAAGGCCGATTTGCATAGGTTCTACCTCTGAAGTGTTGATGGGCTGCGGAGCAAGGGCCGGAGCCGTTGGTCCTGGAACTTTTGGCAGAACCCAAGTTGGCCGAAAGGTCTGAGCATGCTCCTGTGGTCTTTCTCATAGATGCCGATCCAATGGAGTAGCAAACAGGATAAGGTTCTCCAAGGAGGAGGGAGCTTCCACCCTGGCTAACTCGTCTTTGAGGGACTCGGGCAGACCTAGGCGGAACTGGTACTTCAATGCTGAATCTTTTTCAACCGGTGTCTGCAGACCATTTACGGAACTCCACTATGTAGTCCTCCACAGGCCGCCGACCCTGTAGTAGAGCATGGAGGGCGGACTCAGCAGTGGTCGTCCTCTGGGGATCATCGTAGAGGGCAGTCATGGCTTCAAAGAATTCACTCACCGAATTAAGTGCTGGGCTCTTTTGTTCCAGAAGACAATGTGCCCAAGACTGAGGTTCTTCAGACAACAGGGAGATGATGAACTCAACCTTGACCACTTCCAAAGAAAATGTCCTGGGTTGCAGAGCAAAATATAATTCACAGACATTCTTGAAAGCTCTGAACTTACGTTGATCCCCGAGAAGACATTCAGGAGTAGGAACTCTGGGTTCCGGAAGTGGTAACACTATAGCAGGAGTGGTGGCAGGAGACTGACTGGCTACTGGATTGGAACTGGCGGAAGGACCCTGGTCCGCGGAAGTAGAGAGGGAGTGAAGACGCCCTTCTAGCTGGAAGTGTCCTTGCTGTAGATCCTTCACTGCTTGGATAAGTGTCATCATCTGTTGGCATAGGGCCTCTAGTGCGGAAGCGCCTCTCTCGGCCTCGGACATACTGGCTGGATGATACTATCATGTACCTGGTGATAGAGGCCAATGGAGAGAGAGTATCCGTAAGCCAAGCCGAGGTCAGATCAGGGGTAAAGCAGAGTAGACAGGTCCAGGAGTAAGCCAAGTCGGTAACAGGAAATCACAGGTCAGAATCACAGGAAACAGGAACAGGGCACGGGGAGCTAGAGATCATCCAGCCACTTGAGGAAGTGACGAGCATCCTTATAAAGGCCGTCTGGCACCAAACTGAGGCTGATGTGTACTTCCAAATGCCAGATCTTCCAGAACTTCTGCCGTGGACATTACCCTGACACCTGGTCATGTAGGGTGGTAAATATTCCGGAGGTCAAGTGGTTAAATAAACAGTGGCCATTGATGTTCGCAGGGCACTATGAGCAAGCAGCTTAAGAGTATACAGTATAATGGATGCCGACCTTAACTTATAAATGAAAAAAGAGGATATAAAGAGAGCTGAAGAACATCCCAGAGTCCCACCCAACTAAATGTTGTAATTGGGCAGCAATAAAATAAATCCCCAGATTGGGAACAGCTAATCCTCCCGTCCGCTTAGAATACTGTAAAAATGTTAGTCTTTTCCTTGGCAACTTTTTCCTCCAAATCAAATTACCGGAATATAGCAGCTTTATGAGCTTTGTGAATACTCTCGGGGTTATCATATGAGAGAGTTATGGAGAAGGTAGAGGGGTTGTGGCATCCAAATCATTTTGAGCAGGTTGACTTTCCACAATAGAGAGAGGCAAACTGCACCGCACTTTGGATTGCTTTGAAATTTAGAAAGTAGAGGCAAGATATTTTCTGAGATATAAACCTGGGGAGAGCTGAACATAATAACACAGTAGTTAATCAAATAGACTTCCTTAAAATGCCCTAGAGAAGATGGCAAAGGAGCACTTTGTGAATCTATGGGAAGGAGCATAAATTTCTCCCAATTAATAGCAAACTCTGAGAATCCTCCAAAAGCGTTAATGTGTTGCATCACAACTGAGAGACAAGATTGAGTGTTCGAGAGAAATAAGAGTGAGCCATCAGCATACAAAGCAACTTTCTCCTCTAAAGAACCCCTAACCAACCCAGAGATATCTGAAGAGTGGCGTAACAAACAAGCTAATGGCTCTAAAGTTATGGAAAAGAGTAAGGGAGACAAAGGGCACCCCTGCCTATTGCCTCTAAATAAGTTAAAAAAAGAAGACTGCCTGCCATTAACCCTGATACAGACATTCAGGGCAGCATAGAGTAATTTCACCCATTTGCAAAAAGTTGGACCAACTTTAAATCTTTCAAGAATAATCCACAAATAGGCCTATTCAACACTATCAAATGCCTTTGTGGCATCTAGTGTAAAAAAGGCCCTGTTAGATGAATTACTCAGTGGGACCTACATATTGATATAAGCGTGCCTATTATTCATTGAGGTAGACATATTGGGCATAAAGCTCACCTGTTCAGAATGTATAACATAAGAAATAACCTTATTAAGTCTGTTTACAAGCACCTTATCTAGAATTTTGACATCTGAGGATAGCACGGGCAGCGCGGTACAGAGGGTCGGGCAGAGAACTGGACAGAGGCACATCGGGCTGGGCACCGGACACAGGCACATCGGGCTGGGCACCGGACACAGGCACATCGGGCTGGGCACCGGACACAGGCACATCGGGCTGGACACCGGACACAGGCACATCGGGCTGGGCACCGGACAGAGGCACATCGGGCTGGGCACCGGACAGAGGCACATCAGGCTGAACACCGGATCACCAGGCGGAGCAGCGGGCACCGGGCCACCAGGCGGAGGAGCAGGCACCGGGCCACCAGGCAGGGCAACAGGCACCGGGCCACCAGGCGGAGCAGCAGGCACCGGGCCACCAGGTGGAGCGGCAGGCACCGGGCCACCAGGCGGAGCGGCAGGCACCGGGCCACCAGGCGGAGCGGCAGGCACTGGGCCACCAGGTGGAGCAGCAGGCACCGGGTCATCTGGCAAGACAGCGGGCACCGAGTTATCTGGCAAGACCGCGGGCACCGAGTCATCTGGCAAGACCGCGGGCACCGAGTCATCTGGCAAGACCGCGGGCACCGAGTCATCTGGCAAGATCGCAGGCCCCGAGTCATCTGGCAAGACAGTGGGCTCCGAGTCATCTGGCAAGACAGCGGGCCCCGAATCACCAGGCATGACAGCGAGCTCTGAGTCAACCGGCACGACAGCGGGCTCCGAGTCAACTGGCATGACAGCGGGCACTGGGTCATCAGGCATCGGGTCATCTGGCTCGACAGCGGGCATCAGGTCATCTGGCATCAGGTTATCTGGCTCGACAGCGGGTACCGGGTCATCAGGCACGACAGCGGGCATCGGGTCACCAGGCATGACAGCGGGCACTGGGTCATCAGGCATTGGATCGTCTGGCTCGACAGCGGGCATCGGGTCACCAGGCATCAGGTCATCTGGCTCGACAGCGGGCACCGAGTCACCAGGCATGACAGCGGGCACTGGGTCATCAGGCATTGGATCGTCTGGCTCGACAGCGGGCATCGGGTCACCAGGCATCAGGTCATCTGGCTCGACAGCGGGCACCGAGTCATCTGGCAAGACAGCAGGCATCAGGTCATCAAGCAAGACAGCGGGCACCGAGTCATCTGGCAAGACAGCGGGCATCGGGTCATCAAGCAAGACAACGGGCTCCGAGTAATCTGGCAAGACAGCGGGCATCAGGTCATCAGGCATCAGGTCATCTGGCTCGACAGCGGGTACCGGGTCATCTGGTTCAACAGCGGGCATTGGGTCACCAGGCATTGGATTGTCTGGCTCAACAGCAGGTACCGGGTCATCGGGCATTGGATCGCCTGGCTCGACAGCGGGCATCGGGTCACCAGGCATCAGGTCATCTGGCTCGACAGCTGGCATCGGGTCATCAGGCTGGGTACAGACATCAGGCTGGGTAGAGACATCAGGCTGAATTGCGGGTGCCGAGGCACCAGGCTGAACCACGGAAGGCGGGTTCTCAGACGGCAGGCTGACCGGTTTGGATACTGGCAGGATGGTACTGGTTGGAAAGAATTTTCGCTTTTTTCTGCTTTTAGTTACTGGAGCACTGTAAGTAAACGCAGGTCTGTAAACGAATGGAGCAGCTAAAGACAGAGAAGAGCTGGAGGATGGAACAGAGGAGGGAGCAGTTGCTACAGAGGACTTGTTTACAGGGTTAAAGAAAGGATAGGTGCAGCGAGTGGGAGCAGGGGACTGGTATGTGGTAGTTAGCAGAGTATACTGGGCTGTCACTGGGGGTGCTGTCGGGGATGCAGGAAGAGTGCCTTGAGCAGAGGAATGATGTTGCAAGCTGACTGAGGCTGGGTGCAACAAATCTGTCTATGTCTGCAGTACTGGTTGAACAAAACTCAGCTTACACATAGCCTGTCTGACCAAAGACTGCACTGCGTTTATGCAATCCATAAGCACATGTGATGGACAAGCTGCATAATGCTCATGGAAGCAATCTGGATCATCCTCCAACAACCATACCAGTGATTCCACTTTATCCACACTAAATGGGGGGAAAAAGTCATTCCTGCTTTCAGGGGTACAGGACCGAGCCAACTCAGCACAAACCTGGATCAATGGCTGCACCTCAAAAAACTCTGTGCCCTGATCTACTAGACAATGAGCGATCCTTATACACTCTAGTAATTGATCCCTGGGATACTCCTTCAGAGTCTGATAAGCATAGTCTTTGTCATCAAACACTAGCAGAGATAAATACACCACCTCATCAAGATCCATCCTACCCAGCAACAATAAGCCAAGATTGCTTCCCTGTGCAGCCACTTCTGGTCAGGATTGGCCTTGGTGTAATGTCAGGGCTCCAGGTATGACCAGAGGTGTGTGGACTGACACAGGGAAACGCAGGCTTCAGATATGATATAAACAATATAATTTATTAAGACTAACAATACAAAACACAGTGCAAAACTAAACATAAACACAGTGCAAACAAACCAAACCACTGACAATACTTACAATACAAAGAGTAGTCAGGCAGGCTGGGCAAGTAGCAAACGGGCAAACGGAGTACCAGGATCAGGCGGGAGAGTGGTAGGGGTCACAAGCTGGGTTCAGTAACTCACGGGCAGCGCAGCACAGAGGGTCGGGCAGAGAATGGTCAGGGTCACAAGCCAGGGATCAAGCAGGAGAAGTCAGCAGAGGTCAGGATCAGGCAGGGTCGGCAACAAGTCAGACAGGAACAGGAACACAGGATACAAGGCACAGGGGCCCATGGAAAAACACACACCAAGGCCCTGACTGTGAGTCTGGCCATTCCTTAAATACAACCCCTGCAATCAGCTTCAGGTGTTGGGCTGATTGCAGGGGTGAGTCTCTGATTGCTGAGAGCACCCGCAGGCCAGCCCTGGTACTGCAGCCCACAAGGCAGGTGAGTCCCTCCATTATTGGCAAGTCCATTCCTGACAATTATTGGCCTATACAAATCAGGACAGAGAGGGTCTTTGCCCTTCTTAGGAATAATCACTATTGCTGACTCATACATGGTCTCAGGAAGCTTCCTAGTAATATAAACCCTATTTATTGTAATCAACAAGCTAATCAATAACTCCTCCCCAGATTTCTTATACATTTCTATGGAAAGCCTATCAATACCTGGGACCTTACAATTAGGAAAGCTCATCAAATTGCCACAGAGTAATATGTGTGTTTAACAACTCTTGGTCATCCAGGGAAAACACTGGTAAGGGAATCCCATCTAAATAGGTTTGAAGAAGATCTGTACTATATTTAGACCAACATGTATTCTGCTACATTTTGGGGGTAAAAATAACTCAAAACAGTGTATAATATTTGGTCTGTGTGAAAGCTACAGAGTCTCTAAACTATGGGATATATATTTGAAAATTAATCAGTTGAGACCCTAAAATACTGGACACTGGAATGGGGTATGGTGGTGATCAAAATGCTGGTATGAAGAATGGTGGTGATCAAGACACTGGTCTATAGCAGAGTCTTGATCACCACCATTCTTCATACCAGTGTTTTGACCCCCGATGATAGGGATCCCAGTGATAGGGAAGCTGGTATGGCATGTGGGGTGATTAAGATATTGGCATGGGGCATGGCAGTAATCAGGATACTGGTATGGCGGTGATCAGGATTCTGGTATGGCATATGGGGTGATCAGGATGCTAATATGGGGCATGGCCATGATCAGGATGCTGGTATGGGGCATGGACATGATCAGGATGCTGGTATGGTGGTGATCAGGATGCTGGTATGGTGTATGGCAGTGATAAGGGTGTTGGTATGGGTTATGGCAGTGATCAGGGCATTCTTTTGGGGTATGATGGTGATAAGGACATTGGTATGGTATATGGTGGCGTTTTTGTGCACACTGGGACAGGTGACAGGGGCTGGCTGCATTATTTATTATGAATTTACTGGTACACAGGGACACTGTGGCTGGCTGGCTGGCACATCAGTCTGTGAGTATACAAGCAGCCTAACATACCATGTGATTACCTGGACACAGTGGGCTCCTGGGTGCCAGCTCTGTGAGCCATGCAGGAGCCGCTGATGTGGGCTAAAGTACAGGTACATTAGCCCGCATTGGTAAAGCTTCCCCTTCACCATCTATAGACTATGGGCAGATGGGAAGAGGTTAAAAACCTCCAAAATAGCTTATGTCTGCATACAAATATGACTTGCATCATCCTTTAATGCAGAGACAGAAACTGTGCTTTCCTGAGAATGGGTAATCTGAGCTAATAACTTGCCTGACACTTCATCCTCAGTCCAGCTTAACTGCTTTTGGAGCCCTTAAATAACCCATGTATCCCTTCTCCCTACCCCCAGAAATGACATCACTTCCTGGCCACCGGGAGTGATGTCTTTGTCCATCTTGGATTACCATGTCTCTATATAGCAGCCCTAAACTAGATAAATTATCTCCCAGGAGGGGCTGCAAAGGTGAACATCTGTCTCTGCTAGGGTCAATAACAATATTAAAAGCCCAAATCATAATTATAGGTATTGGTAAGAGGTTGTTCACAAAGAGAACACATTACTGCACATCAGGATTATATGGAGGTGGTTTATACACTGCAGCAAGTACAATTTTAAAATCACACAAAATGCAATGAAGAAAAACATATATATCCCCTTTGTCAACCAGTACCCGTTTGCAGGAGAATGCCACCCCCTGGCAGACCAAAACAGAGACTTCCTTGAGTACAAGAAATACACTGAATAGTAAGCTGTTTAAATACATGGACATTGGAGCAAATGTTAATTTTCCTTGGTAGCATGGGTCTCCTGCAGGCAAATCAAGGAAGAACAAATAAAGTTTACATAGTCAAATACAGATTGTCTTATAAGAGAATCATTCATGCCATGGACAGTCTATGAAAACTGTTTAAATGTGTGGTTAACCATAGTTCCCAAAAAACACACATAAGGTTACATAAAAAGAAGATAACAGTAAAAACCACTGATAGGTCTCTATACAAATACAGTATACTGGCACAAAGTCAAGCATGAGGAAACCTCCTTGATGGATACGCTTGAAAATAATAATAAAACAAAACGGGGGGGGGGGAGGGGGGTATTTGGACATTAACAATCAGACACATGAGGTGCAAACTGGCCGAATGCTAGTGAAGTTTCCAGCTACACAGGGTGATTATACAGCTGACTCAATATTGATTAAGTGACACTATCATTGTATCATCACAACAGCAAGTAAAGAAAATGTAAGTATCAACAAAGTCAAGAAAGAAAAAATGCCATCCAGACTGATACGATAAACAAATCTTAAAAGTTTCTCTGACTCACTTAAATAAAGTGTGGATTATAAACCTAAAAATACTAGAATACAAACAAAATGGCAGTTGGCTAGTGCAAAGCCACCTGGAAAGTGGTTTATTAAATCCTATGCAAAGTATAGGAGCTGCAAAGCTTGCTTCCTTCCCCTCGTGGATACCGCAGCCTATGAAGACGCCGAGCGTGATGATGTCATTACGTTGACGTGTTTCATCCGCCAATCATCGCAGACTTCGTCAGAACTGGGAGGGGACTACTCATCCATTGCCTTATATAGTGCCTTAATTGTGCCTTTTTTAACCGCATACGTCGCCCACTTGTGTTGAAATGTCATCATTACATTAAAATCAAAAATCCCATGTGAATATGTGAATACCCTCTTTCCCTAAACCTTTGATAGAGTTGGATCGATTCAATTCTATATTGGTCCTCATCTGAACAGTTTCTTTTAATTCTCTGAAATTGACCAATTGGTATAACTTGTTTAAGGCTCTCAGGGTGATAGCTAGCAGCATGTAAAAGTGTATTTGCTGCTGTCTCCTTTCTAGACGACTTAGTGGTCAGTCTATGCTCATGTATCGATATCGAGAGATCTAGAAATGAAATTACTTTACTATCAACAGTGTATATTAATTTTATATTTCTATCATTATGGTTCAAATACACAAGAAAACTCTCCAATTGCCCTATATCACCATCCCAAATAACCAGGATATCATCAATATAGCTTAGCCATTTCACCACATGTTGGTTAAAGGGAGTCGATGTATATACCAGATCTTCCTCCAATAACCCTAGGTGGAGACAGGCATATGCTGGAGTCCAAGGTATTTTGGAATTTATCCTAACACATATTTATTTCCAATTCTTGGGTACCTTTTATCAACAAATTTGTGGTACATCGATGGGAGCACCTTGGGCTCCAGCATATGCCTATCTCCACCTAGGATTATTGGAGGAAGATCTGGTATATACATCGACTCCCTTTAACCAACATGTGGTGAAATGGCTAAGCTATATTGATGATATCCTGGTTATTTGGGATAGTGATATAGGGCAATTGGAGAGTTTTCTTGTGTATTTGAACCATAATGATAGAAATATCAACAATATCAACAATATAAACAAGGTATACCAATTGGTCAATTTCAGAGAATTAAAAGAAACTGTTCAGATGAGGACCAATATAGAATTGAATCGATCCAACTCTATCAAAGGTTTAGGGAAAAAGGGTATTCACATAGAACATTAAGAAGAGCTAAACGAAAAACTTCTTATAAGACTAGAAATGAACTAATTAATAAAATGAACCCTAAAAAAATTGACAAATCACAGAACCAACCAGTGAGGTTCATAACAAAATTTGGACAACAGTGGAATGAGGTTAAAAAGATTCTAAATTCACATTGGCATTTACTAACCCTGAATCCAGGAATAGCGCAAATTGTAGGTAAAAAACCACTGATGGTAGCTAAAAGAGCCTCTACAGTAATTTTAATGATTTATTGGTTCAGTCAGAATTCAAGAAGGCCCCCCAGAGATAATTGGCTAACAAAAATCAATAAAGTGGTAGGTATGTATCCGTGTGGCCATTGTCAAGTGTGTCCCTTTGTACATAAAACGGACCAATTTTTTAATACTGATAAATCTCAAGTTTTCCAAATTAGAAACTTCATCAACTGTTCTAGTAGTAAAGTGATCTATATGATAGAATGCACATGTAAAAAGATTTACATAGGAAAAACTAAAAGAACACTGAGAATAAGAATTGGTGAACATCTGAGAGATATCAAAAATGATAATAAAAATAGAAGTGAAAAGGAGAGGAAGAACCCCTTAGCTCAGCACATTAAGGATGTACATAAAGGGAGAACGGAAGGTCTGAAAGTAAAAGGAATTTTTTTGTTGAATATCTCCTCAAGGCGGGGTGACTGACAAAGTACTCCTTCAGAAAGACAAATACTGGATTATACTCTGGGTACACTATTGCCACAAGGATTAAATACAGAACTCAATGTCAAAGCATTCTTGAATTAGGAAGGAAGAAAGAATTTACTAGACTTAATATGCCCACAAAGCTATCTGATAAATATGAGTTATTATATATAAAATACAAAAAATATGGTCTGAATACTATCTGCAGTAGAATCTGATTAAATTGGGCCATTTCCCTAATGTTTTTTTACAATCATATGCTTGTCTATGGAATTTTTTATTTTAATATAATGATGACATTTCAACACAAGAGGGCGACGTACTGTATGCAGTTAACCACTTCCAGACTGGACACTTTTACCCCCTTCCTGACCAGGGCAATTTTCAGCTTTCAGCGCTATCACACTTTGAATGACAATTGCGCAGTCATGCAACACTGTACCCAAATTAATTTTTTACCATTTTTTTGAGACAGATAAAGCTTTATTTTGGTGGTATTTATTCACCGCTGGGATTTTTATTTTTTTTGCTATTTAAATGTAATTTCCAAAAATTTTGAAAAAAAGTGTTTTTTTTATAAAATTTTGCAAATAAATAATATTTCATCATAAATCTTTGCCAAAATTTATTCCGTTATCTTTTTAGTAAAAAAAAATACAAAATAGTTTATAACTAGAGATGAGCGAATCGAAGTAGGCGAAGTGGAATTCGCTTCGAATATTAGAAAAATTTCGATTCGCGCCGAATCCGAAAATAAGCAGACTTCGGATGCGCAAATCAAAATTTTTCCTAAAATGGCGGCGACATGTGCGGCGACGGAGCGGGGATGTCTGGGAAGGCGCGCAGACAAGGCGCGCTGACCCATAATGCATTCATTCATGACATGTGATCGCATTAGCCAATCAGCAGCCAGCCAGCCAGCCAGCACTGTGTAATGGTCGAGCTATAAATGGCGGCCATTTTAGAATTCTCCATTTGCCTCCAGTCATTCAACAGAGGCAGACCTGGCTGTATTCAGGGAGAGAGTTAGGGACACAGAAACGTTACTTAGGGACATAGAAACGTTAGTTAGGGACACAGAAACGTTACTTAGGGCCACAGAAACGTTACTTAGGGACACAGAAACGTTACTTAGGGCCACAGAAACTTTACTTAGGGACACAGAAACGTTACTTAGGGACACAGAATCGTTACTTAGGGCCACAGAAACGTTACTTAGGGCCACAGAAACGTTACTTAGGGCCACAGAATCGTTACTTAGGGCCACAGAAACGTTACTTAGGGCCACAGAAACGTTACTTAGGGCCACAGAATTGTTACTTAGGGACAGACACAGAATTGTTACTGAGGGACAAAGAATTGTTACTGAGGGCAACAGAACTGTTACTTAAGGCCACAGAAACGTTACTTAGGGCCACAGAATTGTTACTTAGGGACAGACACAGAATTGTTACTGAGGGACACAGAACTGTTACTGAGGGCCACAGAACTGTTACTTAGGGCCACAGAAACGTTACTTAGGGACACAGAATTGTTACTCAGGGACAGACACAGAATTCTTACTTAGGGACAGACACAGAATTGTTACTGAGGGACACAGAATCGTTACTTAGGGCCACAGAAATGTTACTTAGGGCCACAGAAATGTTACTTAGGGCCACAGAATTGTTACTTAGGGACAGACACAGAATTGTTACTGAGGGACAGACACAGAATTGTTACTGAGGGACACAGAACTGTTACTTAGGGCCACATAAACGTTACTTGGGGCCACAGAATTGTTACTTAGGGACAGAAACAGAATTGTTACTGAGGGACACAGAATTGTTACTGAGGGCCACAGAACTGTTACTTAGGGCCACAGAAATGTTACTTAGGGACACAGAATTGTTACTCAGGGACAGACACAGAATTGTTACTTAAGGGACAGACACAGAATTGTTACTGAGGGACACAGAATTGTTACTGAGGGCCACAGAACTGTTACTTAGGGCCACAGAAACGTTACTTAGGGCCACAGAATTGTTACTTAGGGACAGACACAGAATTGTTACTAAGGGACACAAAATTGTTACTGAGGGCCACAGAACTGTTACTTAGGGCCACAGAAACGTTACTTAGGGACACAGAATTGTTACTTAGGGACAGACACAGAATTGTTACTGAGGGACACAGAATTGTTACTGAGGGACACAGAATTGTTACTGAGGGCCACAGAACTGTTACTTAGGGCCACAGAAACGTTACTTAGGGACACAGAATTGTTACTCAGGGACAGACACAGAATTGTTACTTAGGGACAGACACAGAAACGTTACTTAGGGCCACAGAAACGTTACTTAGGGCCACAGAAACGTTACTTAGGGCCACAGAAACGTTACTTAGGGACAGACACAGAATTGTTACTGAGGGACACAGAATTGTTACTGAGGGCCACAGACCTGTTACTTAGGGCCACAGACCTGTTACTTAGGGCCACAAAAACGTTACTTAGGGCCACAGAATTGTTACTTAGGGACAGACACAGAATTGTTACTGAGGGACACAGAATTGTTACTGAGGGCCACAGAACTGTTACTTAGGGCCACAGAAACGTTACTTAGGGCCACAGAATTGTTACTTAGGGACAGACACAGAATTGTTACTGAGGGACACAGAATTGTTACTGAGGGCCACAGAACTGTTACTTAGGGCCACAGAAACGTTACTTAGGGACACAGAATTGTTACTCAGGGACAGACACAGAATTGTTACTTAGGGACAGACACAGAATTGTTACTGAGGGACACAGAATCGTTACTTAGGGCCACAGAAATGTTACTTAGGGCCACAGAAACGTTACTTAGGGCCACAGAATTGTTACTTAGGGACAGAAACAGAATTGTTACTGAGGGCCACAGAACTGTTACTTAGGGCCACAGAAACGTTACTTAGGGACACAGAATTGTTACTCAGGGACAGACACAGAATTGTTACTTAGGGACAGACACAGAATTGTTACTGAGGGACACAGAATTGTTACTGAGGGCCACAGAACTGTTACTTAGGGCCACAGAAACGTTACTTAGGGCCACAGAATTGTTACTTAGGGACAGACACAGAATTGTTACTGAGGGACACAGAATTGTTACTGAGGGCCACAGAACTGTTACTTAGGGCCACAGAAACGTTACTTAGGGCCACAGAATTGTTACTTAGGGACAGACACAGAATTGTTACTGAGGGACACAGAATTGTTACTGAGGGCCACAGACCTGTTACTTAGGGCCACAGAAACGTTACTTAGGGACAGACACAGAATTGTTACTTAGGGAACAGAATTGTTACTCAGGGACAGACACAGAATTGTTACTGAGGGATACAGAATTGTTACTGAGGGACACAGAAACATTACTTAGGGCCACAGAAACGTTACTTAGGGCTACAGAAACGTTACTTAGGGCTACAGAAACCTTACTTAGGGCCACAGAATCGTTACTTAGGGCTACAGAAACTTTACTTAGGGCCACAGAATTGTTACTTAGGGACAGACACAGAATTGTTACTGAGGGACACAGATTTGTTACTGAGGGCCACAGAACCGTTACTTAGGGCCACAGAAACGTTACTTAGGGACACAGAATTGTTACTCAGGGACAGACACAGAATTGTTACTGAGGGACACAGAATTGTTACTGAGAGACACAGAATTGTTACTCAGGGACACAGAATTGTTACTGAGGGACACAGAATTTTTACTGAGGGACACAGAATTGTTACTGAGGGACACAGAATTGTTACTCAGGGACAGACACAGAATTGTTTCTCAGGGACAGACACAGAATTGTTACTGAGGGACACAGAATTGTTACTGAGGGACACAGAATTGTTACTGAGGGACACAGAATTGTTACTCAGGGACAGACACAGAATTGTTACTGAGGGACACAGAATTGTTACTCAGGGACACAGAATTGTTACTCAGGGACACAGAATTGTTACTGAGGGACACAGAATTGTTACTGAGGGACACAGAATTGTTACTCAGGGACACAGAATTGTTACTCAGGGACAGACACAGAATTGTTACTGAGGGACACAGAATTGTTACTCAGCGACAGACACAGAATTGTTACTGAGGGACAGACACAGAATTGTTACTCAGGGACACAGAATTGTTACTCAGGGACACAGAATTGTTACTGAGGGACACAGAATTTTTACTGAGGGACACAGAATTGTTACTGAGGGACACAGAATTGTTACTGAGGGACAGACACAGAATTGTTACTGAGGGACACAGAATTGTTACTGAGGGACACAGAATTGTTACTCAGGGACACAGAATTGTTACTCAGGGACACATAATTGTTACTCAGGGACACAGAATTGTTACTGAGGGACACAGAATTGTTACTGAGGGACACAGAATTGTTACTCAGGGACAGACACAGAATTGTTACTCAGGGACAGACACAGAATTGTTACTGAGGGACACAGAATTGTTACTCAGGGACAGACACAGAATTGTTACTGAGGGATACAGAATTGTTACTGAGGGACACAGAAACATTACTTAGGGCCACAGAAACGTTACTTAGGGCTACAGAAACGTTACTTAGGGCTACAGAAACCTTACTTAGGGCCACAGAATCGTTACTTAGGGCTACAGAAACTTTACTTAGGGCCACAGAATTGTTACTTAGGGACAGACACAGAATTGTTACTGAGGGACACAGATTTGTTACTGAGGGCCACAGAACCGTTACTTAGGGCCACAGAAACGTTACTTAGGGACACAGAATTGTTACTCAGGGACAGACACAGAATTGTTACTGAGGGACACAGAATTGTTACTGAGAGACACAGAATTGTTACTCAGGGACACAGAATTGTTACTGAGGGACACAGAATTTTTACTGAGGGACACAGAATTGTTACTGAGGGACACAGAATTGTTACTCAGGGACAGACACAGAATTGTTTCTCAGGGACAGACACAGAATTGTTACTGAGGGACACAGAATTGTTACTGAGGGACACAGAATTGTTACTGAGGGACACAGAATTGTTACTCAGGGACAGACACAGAATTGTTACTGAGGGACACAGAATTGTTACTCAGGGACACAGAATTGTTACTCAGGGACACAGAATTGTTACTGAGGGACACAGAATTGTTACTGAGGGACACAGAATTGTTACTCAGGGACACAGAATTGTTACTCAGGGACAGACACAGAATTGTTACTGAGGGACACAGAATTGTTACTCAGCGACAGACACAGAATTGTTACTGAGGGACAGACACAGAATTGTTACTCAGGGACACAGAATTGTTACTCAGGGACACAGAATTGTTACTGAGGGACACAGAATTTTTACTGAGGGACACAGAATTGTTACTGAGGGACACAGAATTGTTACTGAGGGACAGACACAGAATTGTTACTGAGGGACACAGAATTGTTACTGAGGGACACAGAATTGTTACTCAGGGACACAGAATTGTTACTCAGGGACACATAATTGTTACTCAGGGACACAGAATTGTTACTGAGGGACACAGAATTGTTACTGAGGGACACAGAATTGTTACTCAGGGACAGACACAGAATTGTTACTGAGGGACACAGAATTGTTACTGAGGGACACAGAATTGTTACTCAGCGACAGACACAGAATTGTTACTCAGGGACAGACACAGAATTGTTACTGAGGGACACAGAATTGTTACTGAGGGACACAGAATTGTTACTGAGGGACACAGAATTGTTACTCAGGGACACAAAATTGTTACTCAGGGAAAGACACAGAATTGTTACTGAGGGACACAGAATTGTTACTGAGGGACACAGAATTGTTACTGAGGGACACAGAATTGTTACTGAGGGACGCAGAATTGTTACTGAGGGACGCAGAATTGTTACTGAGGGACGCAGAATTGTTACTGAGGGACGCAGAATTGTTACTCAGGGACAGACACAGAATTGTTACTGAGGGACACAGAATTTTTACTGAGGGACACAGAATTTTTACTGAGGGACACAGAATTGTTACTGAGGGACACAGAATTGTTACTGAGGGACACAGAATTGTTACTCAGGGACACATAATTGTTACTGAGGGACACAGAATTGTTACTCAGGGACAGACACAGAATTGTTACTGAGGGACACAGAATTGTTACTGAGGGACACAGAATTGTTACTGAGGGACACAGAATTGTTACTGAGGGACACAGAATTGTTACTCAGGGACAGACACAGAATTGTTACTGAGGGACACAGAATTGTTACTGAGGGACACAGAATTGTTACTGAGGGACACAGAATTGTTACTCAGGGACAGACACAGAATTGTTACTGAGGGACACAGAATTGTTACTCAGGGACACAGAATTGTTACTCAGGGACACAGAATTGTTATTGAGGGACACAGAATTTTTACTGAGGGACACAGAATTGTTACTGAGGGACACAGAATTGTTACTCAGGGACACAGAATTGTTACTCAGGGAGGGACACAGAATTGTTACTGAGGGACACAGAATTGTTACTCAGGGACACAGAATTGTTACTCAGGGACACAGAATTGTTACTGAGGGACACAGAATTGTTACTCAGGGACACATAATTGTTACTCAGGGACACAGAATTGTTACTGAGGGACACAGAATTGTTACTGAGGGACACAGAATTGTTACTCAGGGACAGACACAGAATTGTTACTCAGGGACAGACAGAATTGTTATTGAGGGACACAGAATTGTTACTGAGGGACACAGAATTGTTACTCAGCGACAGACACAGAATTGTTACTCAGGGACAGACACAGAATTGTTACTGAGGGACACAGAATTGTTACTGAGGGACACAGAATTGTTACTGAGGGACAAAGAATTGTTACTCAGGGACACAGAATTGTTACTGAGGGACACAGAATTGTTACTGAGGGACAGACACAGAATTGTTACTGAGGGACACAGAATTGTTACTGAGGGACACAGAATTGTTACTCAGGGACACATAATTGTTACTCAGGGACACAGAATTGTTACTGAGGGACACAGAATTGTTACTGAGGGACACAGAATTGTTACTCAGGGACAGACACAGAATTGTTACTCAGGGACAGACACAGAATTGTTACTGAGGGACACAGAATTGTTACTGAGGGACACAGAATTGTTACTCAGCGACAGACACAGAATTGTTACTCAGGGACAGACACAGAATTGTTACTGAGGGACACAGAATTGTTACTGAGGGACACAGAATTGTTACTGAGGGACACAGAATTGTTACTCAGGGACACAAAATTGTTACTCAGGGACAGACACAGAATTGTTACTGAGGGACACAGAATTGTTACTGAGGGACACAGAATTGTTACTGAGGGACGCAGAATTGTTACTGAGGGACGCAGAATTGTTACTGAGGGACGCAGAATTGTTACTGAGGGACGCAGAATTGTTACTCAGGGACAGACACAGAATTGTTACTGAGGGACACAGAATTGTTACTGAGGGACACAGAATTTTTACTGAGGGACACAGAATTTTTACTGAGGGACACAGAATTGTTACTGAGGGACACAGAATTGTTACTGAGGGACACAGAATTGTTACTCAGGGACACATAATTGTTACTGAGGGACACAGAATTGTTACTCAGGGACAGACACAGAATTGTTACTGAGGGACACAGAATTGTTACTGAGGGACACAGAATTGTTACTGAGGGACACAGAATTGTTACTGAGGGACACAGAATTGTTACTCAGGGACAGACACAGAATTGTTACTGAGGGACACAGAATTGTTACTGAGGGACACAGAATTGTTACTGAGGGACACAGAATTGTTACTCAGGGACAGACACAGAATTGTTACTGAGGGACACAGAATTGTTACTGAGGGACACAGAATTGTTACTCAGGGACACAGAATTGTTATTGAGGGACACAGAATTTTTACTGAGGGACACAGAATTGTTACTGAGGGACACAGAATTGTTACTGAGGGACACAGAATTGTTACTCAGGGACACAGAATTGTTACTCAGGGAGGGACACAGAATTGTTACTGAGGGACACAGAATTGTTACTCAGGGACACAGAATTGTTACTCAGGGACACAGAATTGTTACTGAGGGACACAGAATTGTTACTCAGGGACACATAATTGTTACTCAGGGACACAGAATTGTTACTGAGGGACACAGAATTGTTACTGAGGGACACAGAATTGTTACTCAGGGACAGACACAGAATTGTTACTCAGGGACAGACAGAATTGTTATTGAGGGACACAGAATTGTTACTGAGGGACACAGAATTGTTACTCAGCGACAGACACAGAATTGTTACTCAGGGACAGACACAGAATTGTTACTGAGGGACACAGAATTGTTACTGAGGGACACAGAATTGTTACTGAGGGACACAGAATTGTTACTCAGGGACACAGAATTGTTACTGAGGGACAAAGAATTGTTACTCAGGGACAGACACAGAATTGTTACTCAGGGACAGACACAAAATTGTTACTGAGGGACACAGAATTGTTACTGAGGGACACAGAATTGTTACTCAGCGACAGACACAGAATTGTTACTCAGGGACAGACACAGAATTGTTACTGAGGGACACAGAATTGTTACTGTGGGACACAGAATTGTTACTCAGGGACACAGAATTGTTACTCTGGGATACAGAATTGTTACTGAGGGACACAGAATTGTTACTGAGGGACACAGAATTGTTACTGAGGGACACAGAATTGTTACTGAGGGACACAGCATTGTTACTCAGGGACACAGAATTGTTACTCAGGGACAGACACAGAATTGTTACTGAGGGACACAGAATTGTTACTGAGGGACACAGAATTGTTACTGAGGGACACAGAATTGTTACTGAGGGACACAGAATTGTTACTCAGGGACAGACACAGAATTGTTACTCAGGGACAGACACAGAATTGTTACTGAGGGACACAGAATTGTTACTGAGGGACACAGAATTGTTACTCAGGGACACAGAATTGTTACTCAGGGACAGACACAGAATTGTTACTCAGGGACACAGAATCGTTTAATTAAAGAGTATGTCAGACAACATGCATAGGAGTGGCAGAGGAGGCAATGTTTTAGGAGCGAGCAGACGTGGCAGCAGAGGAAGGGGTCGAGGCAGCACTAGTCGCAGCCAGAGGCCAGTGCTCCCAGTGTCATCCAGCGGTCGTGTCTCCACCGACAACCCTGCCGTCATCGATTGGTTGGCTCGGTCGTCTTCCTCTTCCCAGGTCACCTCTGACACCTACAGCCAACGGTCGGTGGGTACGTCAGACACAACCGTTAGTTGGCATGGCCCGGGAGCAAGCCCACTGAAATCACGTGTCCTCGACCTGCCCCTGTCCTTTGGTGTTCCCTCACCAAGCGAAGTATCGTATGCTGTGGGCTCAGCCCCACTGTACAGTGAGAAAGAGCTAACAGAGGGCGGTCAGGAACGGGGGGAGACATCCGCCTCTTCAGCGGCCAGGCGAAGAAGTAGTGGCGAGGAGAGTGGCTCGGTAGCCGGTCTAGAGACAGGTCTGTCTCCTGACCCACACGCAGCCGAGGGGGCTAGTAGTGAGGCGGAGACCCTAATTGATGATGATGAGGCTGATCGCACTTGGCAGCCTCGTCGTCATCAGGCTATTGCTTCCGCATCATCAGGAGAAGAGGGTGGCAGCTTGGCAGCGAGCAAAACAGTCGGTGGGTTGCCCAGGAGGCAGCAGGGTCGCAGCAGTGTCAGTGGAGGCAAACGGCCACGGAGTACAGCACCAGCTCCACTGCAGCCTACCACCACGGCCAGTAGTGGTGCCGGTGTGCACGGAGGAAGCAGCAGTCAGCCAGTGAGGAGTATCGGGGGCAAAGTTTCCTACTCGGCGGTGTGGCAATTTTTCGTCAAGCCGCCCGAGGAAGTAAACGTAGCCGTATGTCGACTATGTGGCCAGAAAGTCAAGCGTGGCCAGGGGGCCCATGTTGGGACTACAGCGTTGTGGCAGCATATGCAGCGTCGCCATTTGGTGGCCTGGGAAAACCGTGATAAAGATACGGCGGTTCTGCCCGCCCCAGCCCCCGCTCCATCACCCGCTCCGTCACCCGACGTCAATCGCCCTCTATCAGCCAGTCAAGGCTCCAACACCTCTGCTGAGGGGAGTTGTCGCTCGTTGGCATCTTCCGCTCGTTCTGATGCTCCTTCTCCTGCTACTCCTCTTCACGGATTCCGTCAGCAGTCTTTCTTGGAATCCGTTTCCAAGAGACAACAGTTTGCGAGCACGCACCCGACGATGCAAAAGCTGAACGTCCTCCTGTCCAAGTTGCTGGTGCTGCAGTCCCTCCCTTTCCAAGTGGTGGACTCAGCACCTTTCCGAGAAATGATGGCTTGTGCCGCGCCACGGTGGAGAGTGTCAAGCCGTCATTTCTTCGCCAAAAAGGCAGTGCCAGCCCTGCATTCACATGTAGAAGAGATGGTGGGCCAGTCTTTGAGCATGTCGGTCTCTGCCAAAGTGCACGGCAGCGCCGACGTATGGAGCTGTAACTACGGTTAGGGACAGTACATGTCATTTACGGCCCACTGGGTGAACGTGGTGCCGTCACAGCCGCACCAGCAACTTGGACAGCTCACGCCGCTTTTGCCTCCACGTTTGCACGTCCTTGGTCCGGCAAAGATGTCCGCCTCTACCACCTCTTCTTCCGCCGTGTCCTCAGCCGCCACCCCCGTGCCAAGTCCCATTACCCGACCGGCATATCACATGTGCAGGGCGCAACGGTGTCACGCTGTGCTGCACCTGGTATGCTTTGGCGAACGTAGTCACACAGGGGAGGAACTTCTCAGTGTAATGAACAGAGAAATCGACAGATGGCTGTCTCCGCGCAAACTTAAAATCGGAACCATGTTGACCGACAACGGAAAGAACATGGTGTCTGCTCTGCATCAAGGAAGGTTGTGCCATGCGCCATGCATGGCTCACGTGTTCAATCTGGTTGTCAAGCGGTTCCTAAAATCCACCATCCCACTGCAAGACATCCTTAAAATGTCACGTAAACTTTGCATGCATTTCAGCCATTCCTACACCGCAAAGCACACCCTCCTTGAGCTGCAGCGGCAGAACGGAATTCCACAGCATCGCCTGATCTGCGACGTTGCAACAAGGTGGAATTCAACCCTACACATGTTAGACCGCCTTTACGAACAGCAAAAGGCCATCACCGATTTCCTGATGTTACAAGCGGATAAAGGTACTCCCCTGTGTAACTTCGATGTCAGCCATTGGCAGCTCATGCGTGACACCTGCCGCTTGCTCAGGCCCTTTGAGGAGGCCACGCTATTCGTGAGTCGGCAGGACTATGGGATGAACGACGTCATTCCTCTGTTGCACGTCCTGGAACAAATGCTGTTAACAATGGCTGGTCAGGGTGCGGTAGACGTGGCGCACAGATCTCAACGCCACATGACCCCTGTGGGGGCAGGACAGGAAGAAGAGGAGGAGGTAGAGGAGGACATTTGTGCTCAGGAATTATTGAGTGAAATGGGTGGTTTTTCCACTCAGCGGACAGGAGTGGAGGAGCAGGAGCATCTGGTAGAGGAGGAGGAGGAGGAGACAGAGGACCCAGATGCACCGTGGCAGTATGCTGTGAAGATGGAGGCAGGGAGTCCCTCGCATTCCTTGGCACAAATGGCCCATAGCATGCTCGCTTGCTTGCGTAGCGACAGCCGAATAATAACCATCAGACAGAGGGATGACTTTTGGCTGTCCACCTTGTTGGACCCTCGCTACCGTTCAAAAATGGTGGCCTTTTTCACACCTGCTGAGAGGGAGGCCAAAATAACGTACTATAAAAACCACCTATGTAGTCAGTTGGTCTCTGCCTTTCTGCGCCAACGTCCATCCTCAGACACTGTGGGCCCTGTGCGCTCGCGTGCCGCTGCCATGGCAGCAGGGGAGGGGTGGGGTGGTAGGAGCAGTGGCAGCTCCACCAGCAGCAGCTGCCTCAGTCTGCAGTCGATGATGAGTAGCTTTCTTCACCAGCGCAGTGAGGAAACTACTAACCAGCCGCAGCACCAGCAGCATCAGGTGGACCTGGAGCAGGACCTCAAACAACAGGCTTAGGCCTACTTGGACAGCCCCCTGCCAACCAAGGTAGACAATCTCCTTGACTACGGGGCAACGAAACTTGACCTTTGGCCCCAACTAGCTGAATTTGCCCTTGAAAGGCTGTCATGCCCGGCCAGTAGCGTGGCATCGGAGCGCGTGTTTAGTGCGGCAGGAGGTATTGTAACTCCGCGGAGGACACGACTGTCCACCCAAAGTGTGGAGAGACTCACGTTTGTGAAAATGAATCAGGCGTGGATTAGTCTGGATTTCAAACCACCAGTTCCTGACACAACTGACTAAATCCGCCATGAATCATGCCCCAAACATGTGCCACTTTCAGGTCTCCTCACACTGCTGGTGTGTTCCATTTTTTGTCATAGGGTGCTGGCAGATTACGGGCCTCCCATAGCTGCTGCCAGGCCCCTAATCTGCCATGGGCCCCTATACCGCCTTCTCATGCTGCTGCCAGGTCCAGAGTCTCTCATGGGTCCCTGTACGGCCTCCCATTGCTGCTGTCTCCATCGCCACACTCTGCCATGTGCCACTTTCAGGTCTCCTCACACTGCTGGTGTGTTCCATTTTTTGTCATAGGGTGCTGGCAGATTACGGGCCTCCCATAGCTGCTGCCAGGCCCCTAATCTGCCATGGGCCCCTGTACCGCCTCCTCATGCTGCTGCCAGGTCCACAGTGTCTCATGCCATGTGCCACTTTCAGGTCTCCTCACACTGCTGGTGTGTTTCATTTTTTGTCATAGGGTGCTGGCAGATTACGGGCCTCCCATAGCTGCTGCCAGGCCCCTAATCTGCCATGGGCCCCTATACCGCCTCCTCATGCTGCTGCCAGGTCCAGAGTCTCTCATGGGTCCCTGTACGGCCTCCCATTGCTGCTGTCTCCATCGCCACACTCTGCCATGTGCCACTTTCAGGTCTCCTCACACTGCTGGTGTGTTCCATTTTTTGTCATAGGGTGCTGGCAGATTACGGGCCTCCCATAGCTGCTGCCAGGCCCCTAAACTGCCATGGGCCCCTGTACCGCCTCCTCATGCTGCTGCCAGGTCCACAGTGTCTCATGCCATGTGCCACTTTCAGGTCTCCTCACACTGCTGGTGTGTTCAATTTTTTGTCATAGGGTGCTGGCAGATTACGGGCCTCCTATAGCTGCTGCCAGGCCCCTAATCTGCCATGGGCCCCTATACCGCCTCCTCATGCTGCTGCCAAGTCCAGAGTCTCTCATGGGTCCCTGTACGGCCTCCCATTGCTGCTGTCTCCATCGCCACACTCTGCCATGTGCCACTTTCAGGTCTCCTCACACTGCTGGTGTGTTCCATTTTTTGTCATAGGGTGCTGGCAGATTACGGGCCTCCCATTGCTGCTGCCAGGCCCCTAATCTGCCATGGGCCCCTATACCGCCTCCTCATGCTGCTGCCAGGTCCAGAGTCTCTCATGGGTCCCTGTACGGCCTCCCATTGCTGCTGTTTCCATCGCCACACTCTGCCATGTGCCACTTTCAGGTCTCCTCACACTGCTGGTGTGTTCCATTTTTTGTCATAGGGTGCTGGCAGATTACGGGCCTCCTATAGCTGCTGCCAGGCCCCTAATCTGCCATGGGCCCCTATACCGCCTCCTCATACTGCTGCCAGGTCCAGAGTCTCTCATGGGTCCCTGTACGGCCTCCCATTGCTGCTGTCTCCATCACCACACTCTGCCATGTGCCACTTTCAGGTCTCCTCACACTGCTGGTGTTACATTTTTTGTCATAGGGTGCTGGCAGATTACGGGCCTCCCATAGCTGCTGCCAGGCCCCTAATCTGCCATGGGCCCCTGTACCGCCTCCTCATGCTGCTGCCAGGTCCACAGTGTCTCATGCCATGTGCCACTTTCAGGTCTCCTCACACTGCTGGTGTGTTCCATTTTTTGTCATAGGGTGCTGGCAGATTACTGGCCTCCCATAGCTGCTGCCAGGCCCCTAATCTGCCATGGGCCCCTATACCGCCTCCTCATGCTGCTGCCAGGTCCAGAGTCTCTCATGGGTCCCTGTACGGCCTCCCATTGCTGCTGTCTCCTTCGCCACACTCTGCCATGTGCCACTTTCAGGTCTCCTCACACTGCTGGTGTGTTCCATTTTTTGTCATAGGGTGCTGGCAGATTACGGGCCTCCTATAGCTGCTGCCAGGCCCCTAATCTGCCATGGGCCCCTATACCGCCTCCTCATGCTGCTGCCAAGTCCAGAGTCTCTCATGGGTCCCTGTACGGCCTCCCATTGCTGCTGTCTCCATCGCCACACTCTGCCATGTGCCACTTTCAGGTCTCCTCACACTGCTGGTGTGTTCCATTTTTTGTCATAGGGTGCTGGCAGATTACGGGCCTCCTATAGCTGCTGCCAGGCCCCTAATCTGCCATGGGCCCCTATACCACCTCCTCATGCTGCTGCCAGGTCCAGAGTCTCTCATGGGTCCCTGTACGGCCTCCCATTGCTGCTGTTTCCATCGCCACACTCTGCCATGTGCCACTTTCAGGTCTCCTCACACTGCTGGTGTGTTCCATTTTTTGTCATAGGGTGCTGGCAGATTACGGGCCTCCCATAGCTGCTGCCAGGCCCCTAATCTGCCATGGGCCCCTGTACCGCCTCCTCATGCTGCTGCCAGGTCCACAGTGTCTCATGCCATGTGCCACTTTCAGGTCTCCTCACACTGCTGGTGTGTTCCATTTTTTGTCATAGGGTGCTGGCAGATTACGGGCCTCCTATAGCTGCTGCCAGGCCCCTAATCTGCCATGGGCCCCTATACGGCCTCCTCATGCTGCTGCCAAGTCCAGAGTCTCTCATGGGTTCCTGTATGGCCTCCCATTGCTGCTGTCTCCATCGCCACACTCTGCCATGTGCCACTTTCAGGTCTCCTCACACTGCTGGTGTGTTCCATTTTTTGTCATAGGGTGCTGGCAGATTACGGGCCTCCCATTGCTGCTGCCAGGCCCCTAATCTGCCATGGGCCCCTATACCGCCTCCTCATGCTGCTGCCAGGTCCAGAGTCTCTCATGGGTCCCTGTACGGCCTCCCATTGCTGCTGTCTCCATCGCCACACTCTGCCATGTGCCACTTTCAGGTCTCCTTACACTGCTGGTGTGTTCCATTTTTTGTCATAGGGTGCTGGCAGATTACGGGCCTCCCATAGCTGCTGCCAGGCCCCTAATCTGCCATGGGCCCCTGTACCGCCTCCTCATGCTGCTGCCAGGTCCACAGTGTCTCATGCCATGTGCCACTTTCAGGTCTCCTCACACTGCTGGTGTGTTCCATTTTTTGTCATAGGGTGCTGGCAGATTACTGGCCTCCCATAGCTGCTGCCAGGCCCCTAATCTGCCATGGGCCCCTATACCGCCTCCTCATGCTGCTGCCAGGTCCAGAGTCTCTCATGGGTCCCTGTACGGCCTCCCATTGCTGCTGTCTCCATCGCCACACTCTGCCATGTGCCACTTTCAGGTCTCCTCACACTGCTGGTGTGTTCCATTTTTTGTCATAGGGTGCTGGCAGATTACGGGCCTCCCATAGCTGCTGCCAGGCCCCTAATCTGCCAAGGGCCCCTATACCGCCTCCTCATGCTGCTGCCAAGTCCAGAGTCTCTCATGGGTCCCTGTACGGCCTCCCATTGCTGCTGTCTCCATCGCCACACTCTGCCATGTGCCACTTTCAGGTCTCCTCACACTGCTGGTGTGTTCCATTTTTTGTCATAGGGTGCTGGCAGATTACGGGCCTCCTATAGCTGCTGCCAGGCCCCTAATCTGCCATGGGCCCCTATACCGCCTCCTCATGCTGCTGCCAAGTCCAGAGTCTCTCATGGGTCCCTGTACGGCCTCCCATTGCTGCTGTCTCCATCGCCACACTCTGCCATGTGCCACTTTCAGGTCTCCTCACACTGCTGGTGTGTTCCATTTTTTGTCATAGGGTGCTGGCAGATTACGGGCCTCCTATAGCTGCTGCCAGGCCCCTAATCTGCCATGGGCCCCTATACCGCCTCCTCATGCTGCTGCCAGGTCCAGAGTCTCTCATGGGTCCCTGTACGGCCTCCCATTGCTGCTGTCTACATCGCCACACTCTGCCATGTGCCACTTTCAGATCTCCTCACACTGCTGGTGTGTTACATTTTTTGTCATAGGGTGCTGGCAGATTACTGGCCTCCCATTGCTGCTGCCAGGCCCGTAATCTGCCATGGGCCCCTGTACCGACTCCTCATGCTGTGACGTTGCAACAAGGTGGAATTCAACCCTACATATGTTAGACTGCCTTTTCGAACAGCGAAAGGCCATCACAGATTTCCTGATGTTAAAAGCGGATAAAGGTACTCCCTGTGTAACTTAGATGTCAGCCATTGGCAGCTCATGCTTGACACCTGCGCTTGCTCAGGCCCTTTGAGGAGGCCACGCTATTCATGAGTCGGCAGGACTATGGGATGAACAACGTCATTCCTCTGTTGCACGTCCTGGAACAAATACTGTTAACAATGGCTGGTCAGGGTGCGGTAGACGTGGCGCACAGATCTCAACGCCACATGACCCCTGTGGGGGCAGGACAGGAAGAAGAGGAGGAGGTAGAGGAGGACATTGGTGCTCAGGAATTATTGAGTGAAATGGGTGGTTTTTCCACTCAGCGGACAGGAGTGGAGGAGCAGGAGCATCTGGTAGAGGAGGAGTAGGAGGAGACAGAGGACCCAGACGCACCGTGGCAGTATGCTGTGGAGATGGAGGCAGGGAGTCCCTCGCATTCCTTGGCACAAATGGCCCATAGCATGCTCGCTTGCTTGCGTAGCGACAGCCGAATAATAACCATCAGACAGAGGGATGACTTTTGGCTGTCCACCTTGTTGGACCCTCGCTACCGTTCAAGAATGGTGGCCTTTTTCACACCTGCTGAGAGGGAGGCCAAAATAACGTACTATAAAAACCACCTATGTAGTCAGCTGGTCTCTGCCTTTCTGAGCCAACGTCCATCCTCAGACACTGTGGGCCCTGTGCGCTCGCCTTCCGCTGCCATGGCAGCAGGGGAGTGGTGGGTTGGTAGGAGCAGTGGCAGCTCCACCAGCAGCAGCTGCCTCAGTCTGCAGTCGATGATGAGTAGCTTTCTTCACCAGCGCAGTGAGGAAACTACTAACCAGCCGCAGCACCAGCAGCATCAGGTGGACCTGGAGCAGGACCTCAAACAACAGGCTTAGGCCTACTTGGACAGCCCCCTGCCAACCAAGGTAGACAATCCCCTTGACTACTGGGCAACGAAACTTGACCTTTGGCCCCAACTAGCTGAATTTGCCCTTGAAAGGCTGTCATGCCCGGCCAGTAGCGTGGCATCGGAGCGCGTGTTTAGTGCGGCAGGAGGTATTGTAACTCCGCGGAGGACACGACTGTCCACCCAAAGTGTGGAGAGACTCACGTTTGTGAAAATGAATCAGGCGTGGATTAGTCTGGATTTCAAACCACCAGTTCCTGACACAACTGACTAAATCCGCCATGAATCATGCCCCAAACATGTGCCACTTTCAGGTCTCCTCACACTGCTGGTGTGTTCCATTTTTTGTCATAGGGTGCTGGCAGATTACGGGCCTCCCATTGCTGCTGCCAGGCCCGTAATCTGCCATGGGCCCCTGTCCCGCCTCCTCATGCTGCTGCCAGGTCCAGAGTGTGTCATGGGTCCCTGTATGGCCTCCCATTGCTGCTGTCTCCATCGCCACACTCTGCCATGTGCCACTTTCAGGTCTCCTCACACTGCTGGTGTGTTCCATTTTTTGTCATAGGGTGCTGGCAGATTACGGGCCTCCCATAGCTGCTGCCAGGCCCCTAATCTGCCATGGGCCCCTGTACCGCCTCCTCATGCTGCTGCCAGGTCCACAGTGTCTCATGCCATGTGCCACTTTCAGGTCTCCTCACACTGCTGGTGTGTTTCATTTTTTGTCATAGGGTGCTGGCAGATTACGGGCCTCCCATAGCTGCTGCCAGGCCCGTAATCTGCCATGGGCCCCAGTACCGCCTCCTCATGCTGCTGCCAGGTCCAGAGTCTCTCATGGGTCCCTGTACGGCCTCCCATTGCTGCTGTCTCCATCGCCACACTCTGCCATGTGCCACTTTCAGGTCTCCTCACACTGCTGGTGTGTTCCATTTTTTGTCATAGGGTGCTGGCAGATTACGGGCCTCCCATAGCTGCTGCCAGGCCCCTAAACTGCCATGGGCCCCTGTACCGCCTCCTCATGCTGCTGCCAGGTCCACAGTGTCTCATGCCATGTGCCACTTTCAGGTCTCCTCACACTGCTGGTGTGTTCAATTTTTTGTCATAGGGTGCTGGCAGATTACGGGCCTCCTATAGCTGCTGCCAGGCCCCTAATCTGCCATGGGCCCCTATACCGCCTCCTCATGCTGCTGCCAAGTCCAGAGTCTCTCATGGGTCCCTGTACGGCCTCCCATTGCTGCTGTCTCCATCGCCACACTCTGCCATGTGCCACTTTCAGGTCTCCTCACACTGCTGGTGTGTTCCATTTTTTGTCATAGGGTGCTGGCAGATTACGGGCCTCCTATAGCTGCTGCCAGGCCCCTAATCTGCCATGGGCCCCTATACCGCCTCCTCATGCTGCTGCCAGGTCCAGAGTCTCTCATGGGTCCCTGTACGGCCTCCCATTGCTGCTGTCTACATCGCCACACTCTGCCATGTGCCACTTTCAGATCTCCTCACACTGCTGGTGTGTTACATTTTTTGTCATAGGGTGCTGGCAGATTACTGGCCTCCCATTGCTGCTGCCAGGCCCGTAATCTGCCATGGGCCCCTGTACCGACTCCTCATGCTGTGACGTTGCAACAAGGTGGAATTCAACCCTACATATGTTAGACTGCCTTTTCGAACAGCGAAAGGCCATCACAGATTTCCTGATGTTAAAAGCGGATAAAGGTACTCCCTGTGTAACTTAGATGTCAGCCATTGGCAGCTCATGCTTGACACCTGCGCTTGCTCAGGCCCTTTGAGGAGGCCACGCTATTCATGAGTCGGCAGGACTATGGGATGAACAACGTCATTCCTCTGTTGCACGTCCTGGAACAAATACTGTTAACAATGGCTGGTCAGGGTGCGGTAGACGTGGCGCACAGATCTCAACGCCACATGACCCCTGTGGGGGCAGGACAGGAAGAAGAGGAGGAGGTAGAGGAGGACATTGGTGCTCAGGAATTATTGAGTGAAATGGGTGGTTTTTCCACTCAGCGGACAGGAGTGGAGGAGCAGGAGCATCTGGTAGAGGAGGAGTAGGAGGAGACAGAGGACCCAGACGCACCGTGGCAGTATGCTGTGGAGATGGAGGCAGGGAGTCCCTCGCATTCCTTGGCACAAATGGCCCATAGCATGCTCGCTTGCTTGCGTAGCGACAGCCGAATAATAACCATCAGACAGAGGGATGACTTTTGGCTGTCCACCTTGTTGGACCCTCGCTACCGTTCAAGAATGGTGGCCTTTTTCACACCTGCTGAGAGGGAGGCCAAAATAACGTACTATAAAAACCACCTATGTAGTCAGCTGGTCTCTGCCTTTCTGAGCCAACGTCCATCCTCAGACACTGTGGGCCCTGTGCGCTCGCCTTCCGCTGCCATGGCAGCAGGGGAGTGGTGGGTTGGTAGGAGCAGTGGCAGCTCCACCAGCAGCAGCTGCCTCAGTCTGCAGTCGATGATGAGTAGCTTTCTTCACCAGCGCAGTGAGGAAACTACTAACCAGCCGCAGCACCAGCAGCATCAGGTGGACCTGGAGCAGGACCTCAAACAACAGGCTTAGGCCTACTTGGACAGCCCCCTGCCAACCAAGGTAGACAATCCCCTTGACTACTGGGCAACGAAACTTGACCTTTGGCCCCAACTAGCTGAATTTGCCCTTGAAAGGCTGTCATGCCCGGCCAGTAGCGTGGCATCGGAGCGCGTGTTTAGTGCGGCAGGAGGTATTGTAACTCCGCGGAGGACACGACTGTCCACCCAAAGTGTGGAGAGACTCACGTTTGTGAAAATGAATCAGGCGTGGATTAGTCTGGATTTCAAACCACCAGTTCCTGACACAACTGACTAAATCCGCCATGAATCATGCCCCAAACATGTGCCACTTTCAGGTCTCCTCACACTGCTGGTGTGTTCCATTTTTTGTCATAGGGTGCTGGCAGATTACGGGCCTCCCATTGCTGCTGCCAGGCCCGTAATCTGCCATGGGCCCCTGTCCCGCCTCCTCATGCTGCTGCCAGGTCCAGAGTGTGTCATGGGTCCCTGTATGGCCTCCCATTGCTGCTGTCTCCATCGCCACACTCTGCCATGTGCCACTTTCAGGTCTCCTCACACTGCTGGTGTGTTCCATTTTTTGTCATAGGGTGCTGGCAGATTACGGGCCTCCCATAGCTGCTGCCAGGCCCCTAATCTGCCATGGGCCCCTGTACCGCCTCCTCATGCTGCTGCCAGGTCCACAGTGTCTCATGCCATGTGCCACTTTCAGGTCTCCTCACACTGCTGGTGTGTTTCATTTTTTGTCATAGGGTGCTGGCAGATTACGGGCCTCCCATAGCTGCTGCCAGGCCCGTAATCTGCCATGGGCCCCAGTACCGCCTCCTCATGCTGCTGCCAGGTCCAGAGTCTCTCATGGGTCCCTGTACGGCCTCCCATTGCTGCTGTCTCCATCGCCACACTCTGCCATGTGCCACTTTCAGGTCTCCTCACACTGCTGGTGTGTTCCATTTTTTGTCATAGGGTGCTGGCAGATTACGGGCCTCCCATAGCTGCTGCCAGGCCCCTAAACTGCCATGGGCCCCTGTACCGCCTCCTCATGCTGCTGCCAGGTCCACAGTGTCTCATGCCATGTGCCACTTTCAGGTCTCCTCACACTGCTGGTGTGTTCAATTTTTTGTCATAGGGTGCTGGCAGATTACGGGCCTCCTATAGCTGCTGCCAGGCCCCTAATCTGCCATGGGCCCCTATACCGCCTCCTCATGCTGCTGCCAAGTCCAGAGTCTCTCATGGGTCCCTGTACGGCCTCCCATTGCTGCTGTCTCCATCGCCACACTCTGCCATGTGCCACTTTCAGGTCTCCTCACACTGCTGGTGTGTTCCATTTTTTGTCATAGGGTGCTGGCAGATTACGGGCCTCCCATTGCTGCTGCCAGGCCCCTAATCTGCCATGGGCCCCTATACCGCCTCCTCATGCTGCTGCCAGGTCCAGAGTCTCTCATGGGTCCCTGTACGGCCTCCCATTGCTGCTGTTTCCATCGCCACACTCTGCCATGTGCCACTTTCAGGTCTCCTCACACTGCTGGTGTGTTCCATTTTTTGTCATAGGGTGCTGGCAGATTACGGGCCTCCTATAGCTGCTGCCAGGCCCCTAATCTGCCATGGGCCCCTATACCGCCTCCTCATACTGCTGCCAGGTCCAGAGTCTCTCATGGGTCCCTGTACGGCCTCCCATTGCTGCTGTCTCCATCACCACACTCTGCCATGTGCCACTTTCAGGTCTCCTCACACTGCTGGTGTTACATTTTTTGTCATAGGGTGCTGGCAGATTACGGGCCTCCCATAGCTGCTGCCAGGCCCCTAATCTGCCATGGGCCCCTGTACCGCCTCCTCATGCTGCTGCCAGGTCCACAGTGTCTCATGCCATGTGCCACTTTCAGGTCTCCTCACACTGCTGGTGTGTTCCATTTTTTGTCATAGGGTGCTGGCAGATTACTGGCCTCCCATAGCTGCTGCCAGGCCCCTAATCTGCCATGGGCCCCTATACCGCCTCCTCATGCTGCTGCCAGGTCCAGAGTCTCTCATGGGTCCCTGTACGGCCTCCCATTGCTGCTGTCTCCTTCGCCACACTCTGCCATGTGCCACTTTCAGGTCTCCTCACACTGCTGGTGTGTTCCATTTTTTGTCATAGGGTGCTGGCAGATTACGGGCCTCCTATAGCTGCTGCCAGGCCCCTAATCTGCCATGGGCCCCTATACCGCCTCCTCATGCTGCTGCCAAGTCCAGAGTCTCTCATGGGTCCCTGTACGGCCTCCCATTGCTGCTGTCTCCATCGCCACACTCTGCCATGTGCCACTTTCAGGTCTCCTCACACTGCTGGTGTGTTCCATTTTTTGTCATAGGGTGCTGGCAGATTACGGGCCTCCTATAGCTGCTGCCAGGCCCCTAATCTGCCATGGGCCCCTATACCACCTCCTCATGCTGCTGCCAGGTCCAGAGTCTCTCATGGGTCCCTGTACGGCCTCCCATTGCTGCTGTTTCCATCGCCACACTCTGCCATGTGCCACTTTCAGGTCTCCTCACACTGCTGGTGTGTTCCATTTTTTGTCATAGGGTGCTGGCAGATTACGGGCCTCCCATAGCTGCTGCCAGGCCCCTAATCTGCCATGGGCCCCTGTACCGCCTCCTCATGCTGCTGCCAGGTCCACAGTGTCTCATGCCATGTGCCACTTTCAGGTCTCCTCACACTGCTGGTGTGTTCCATTTTTTGTCATAGGGTGCTGGCAGATTACGGGCCTCCTATAGCTGCTGCCAGGCCCCTAATCTGCCATGGGCCCCTATACGGCCTCCTCATGCTGCTGCCAAGTCCAGAGTCTCTCATGGGTTCCTGTACGGCCTCCCATTGCTGCTGTCTCCATCGCCACACTCTGCCATGTGCCACTTTCAGGTCTCCTCACACTGCTGGTGTGTTCCATTTTTTGTCATAGGGTGCTGGCAGATTACGGGCCTCCCATTGCTGCTGCCAGGCCCCTAATCTGCCATGGGCCCCTATACCGCCTCCTCATGCTGCTGCCAGGTCCAGAGTCTCTCATGGGTCCCTGTACGGCCTCCCATTGCTGCTGTCTCCATCGCCACACTCTGCCATGTGCCACTTTCAGGTCTCCTTACACTGCTGGTGTGTTCCATTTTTTGTCATAGGGTGCTGGCAGATTACGGGCCTCCCATAGCTGCTGCCAGGCCCCTAATCTGCCATGGGCCCCTGTACCGCCTCCTCATGCTGCTGCCAGGTCCACAGTGTCTCATGCCATGTGCCACTTTCAGGTCTCCTCACACTGCTGGTGTGTTCCATTTTTTGTCATAGGGTGCTGGCAGATTACTGGCCTCCCATAGCTGCTGCCAGGCCCCTAATCTGCCATGGGCCCCTATACCGCCTCCTCATGCTGCTGCCAGGTCCAGAGTCTCTCATGGGTCCCTGTACGGCCTCCCATTGCTGCTGTCTCCATCGCCACACTCTGCCATGTGCCACTTTCAGGTCTCCTCACACTGCTGGTGTGTTCCATTTTTTGTCATAGGGTGCTGGCAGATTACGGGCCTCCCATAGCTGCTGCCAGGCCCCTAATCTGCCAAGGGCCCCTATACCGCCTCCTCATGCTGCTGCCAAGTCCAGAGTCTCTCATGGGTCCCTGTACGGCCTCCCATTGCTGCTGTCTCCATCGCCACACTCTGCCATGTGCCACTTTCAGGTCTCCTCACACTGCTGGTGTGTTCCATTTTTTGTCATAGGGTGCTGGCAGATTACGGGCCTCCTATAGCTGCTGCCAGGCCCCTAATCTGCCATGGGCCCCTATACCGCCTCCTCATGCTGCTGCCAAGTCCAGAGTCTCTCATGGGTCCCTGTACGGCCTCCCATTGCTGCTGTCTCCATCGCCACACTCTGCCATGTGCCACTTTCAGGTCTCCTCACACTGCTGGCGTGTTCCATTTTTTGTCATAGGGTGCTGGCAGATTACGGGCCTCCTATAGCTGCTGCCAGGCCCCTAATCTGCCATGGGCCCCTATACCGCCTCCTCATGCTGCTGCCAGGTCCAGAGTCTCTCATGGGTCCCTGTACGGCCTCCCATTGCTGCTGTCTACATCGCCACACTCTGCCATGTGCCACTTTCAGATCTCCTCACACTGCTGGTGTGTTACATTTTTTGTCATAGGGTGCTGGCAGATTACTGGCCTCCCATTGCTGCTGCCAGGCCCGTAATCTGCCATGGGCCCCTGTACCGACTCCTCATGCTGTGACGTTGCAACAAGGTGGAATTCAACCCTACATATGTTAGACTGCCTTTTCGAACAGCGAAAGGCCATCACAGATTTCCTGATGTTAAAAGCGGATAAAGGTACTCCCTGTGTAACTTAGATGTCAGCCATTGGCAGCTCATGCTTGACACCTGCGCTTGCTCAGGCCCTTTGAGGAGGCCACGCTATTCATGAGTCGGCAGGACTATGGGATGAACAACGTCATTCCTCTGTTGCACGTCCTGGAACAAATACTGTTAACAATGGCTGGTCAGGGTGCGGTAGACGTGGCGCACAGATCTCAACGCCACATGACCCCTGTGGGGGCAGGACAGGAAGAAGAGGAGGAGGTAGAGGAGGACATTGGTGCTCAGGAATTATTGAGTGAAATGGGTGGTTTTTCCACTCAGCGGACAGGAGTGGAGGAGCAGGAGCATCTGGTAGAGGAGGAGTAGGAGGAGACAGAGGACCCAGACGCACCGTGGCAGTATGCTGTGGAGATGGAGGCAGGGAGTCCCTCGCATTCCTTGGCACAAATGGCCCATAGCATGCTCGCTTGCTTGCGTAGCGACAGCCGAATAATAACCATCAGACAGAGGGATGACTTTTGGCTGTCCACCTTGTTGGACCCTCGCTACCGTTCAAGAATGGTGGCCTTTTTCACACCTGCTGAGAGGGAGGCCAAAATAACGTACTATAAAAACCACCTATGTAGTCAGCTGGTCTCTGCCTTTCTGAGCCAACGTCCATCCTCAGACACTGTGGGCCCTGTGCGCTCGCCTTCCGCTGCCATGGCAGCAGGGGAGTGGTGGGTTGGTAGGAGCAGTGGCAGCTCCACCAGCAGCAGCTGCCTCAGTCTGCAGTCGATGATGAGTAGCTTTCTTCACCAGCGCAGTGAGGAAACTACTAACCAGCCGCAGCACCAGCAGCATCAGGTGGACCTGGAGCAGGACCTCAAACAACAGGCTTAGGCCTACTTGGACAGCCCCCTGCCAACCAAGGTAGACAATCCCCTTGACTACTGGGCAACGAAACTTGACCTTTGGCCCCAACTAGCTGAATTTGCCCTTGAAAGGCTGTCATGCCCGGCCAGTAGCGTGGCATCGGAGCGCGTGTTTAGTGCGGCAGGAGGTATTGTAACTCCGCGGAGGACACGACTGTCCACCCAAAGTGTGGAGAGACTCACGTTTGTGAAAATGAATCAGGCGTGGATTAGTCTGGATTTCAAACCACCAGTTCCTGACACAACTGACTAAATCCGCCATGAATCATGCCCCAAACATGTGCCACTTTCAGGTCTCCTCACACTGCTGGTGTGTTCCATTTTTTGTCATAGGGTGCTGGCAGATTACGGGCCTCCCATTGCTGCTGCCAGGCCCGTAATCTGCCATGGGCCCCTGTCCCGCCTCCTCATGCTGCTGCCAGGTCCAGAGTGTGTCATGGGTCCCTGTATGGCCTCCCATTGCTGCTGTCTCCATCGCCACACTCTGCCATGTGCCACTTTCAGGTCTCCTCACACTGCTGGTGTGTTCCATTTTTTGTCATAGGGTGCTGGCAGATTACGGGCCTCCCATAGCTGCTGCCAGGCCCCTAATCTGCCATGGGCCCCTGTACCGCCTCCTCATGCTGCTGCCAGGTCCACAGTGTCTCATGCCATGTGCCACTTTCAGGTCTCCTCACACTGCTGGTGTGTTTCATTTTTTGTCATAGGGTGCTGGCAGATTACGGGCCTCCCATAGCTGCTGCCAGGCCCGTAATCTGCCATGGGCCCCAGTACCGCCTCCTCATGCTGCTGCCAGGTCCAGAGTCTCTCATGGGTCCCTGTACGGCCTCCCATTGCTGCTGTCTCCATCGCCACACTCTGCCATGTGCCACTTTCAGGTCTCCTCACACTGCTGGTGTGTTCCATTTTTTGTCATAGGGTGCTGGCAGATTACGGGCCTCCCATAGCTGCTGCCAGGCCCCTAAACTGCCATGGGCCCCTGTACCGCCTCCTCATGCTGCTGCCAGGTCCACAGTGTCTCATGCCATGTGCCACTTTCAGGTCTCCTCACACTGCTGGTGTGTTCAATTTTTTGTCATAGGGTGCTGGCAGATTACGGGCCTCCTATAGCTGCTGCCAGGCCCCTAATCTGCCATGGGCCCCTATACCGCCTCCTCATGCTGCTGCCAAGTCCAGAGTCTCTCATGGGTCCCTGTACGGCCTCCCATTGCTGCTGTCTCCATCGCCACACTCTGCCATGTGCCACTTTCAGGTCTCCTCACACTGCTGGTGTGTTCCATTTTTTGTCATAGGGTGCTGGCAGATTACGGGCCTCCCATTGCTGCTGCCAGGCCCCTAATCTGCCATGGGCCCCTATACCGCCTCCTCATGCTGCTGCCAGGTCCAGAGTCTCTCATGGGTCCCTGTACGGCCTCCCATTGCTGCTGTTTCCATCGCCACACTCTGCCATGTGCCACTTTCAGGTCTCCTCACACTGCTGGTGTGTTCCATTTTTTGTCATAGGGTGCTGGCAGATTACGGGCCTCCTATAGCTGCTGCCAGGCCCCTAATCTGCCATGGGCCCCTATACCGCCTCCTCATACTGCTGCCAGGTCCAGAGTCTCTCATGGGTCCCTGTACGGCCTCCCATTGCTGCTGTCTCCATCACCACACTCTGCCATGTGCCACTTTCAGGTCTCCTCACACTGCTGGTGTTACATTTTTTGTCATAGGGTGCTGGCAGATTACGGGCCTCCCATAGCTCCTGCCAGGCCCCTAATCTGCCATGGGCCCCTGTACCGCCTCCTCATGCTGCTGCCAGGTCCACAGTGTCTCATGCCATGTGCCACTTTCAGGTCTCCTCACACTGCTGGTGTGTTCCATTTTTTGTCATAGGGTGCTGGCAGATTACTTGCCTCCCATAGCTGCTGCCAGGCCCCTAATCTGCCATGGGCCCCTATACCGCCTCCTCATGCTGCTGCCAGGTCCAGAGTCTCTCATGGGTCCCTGTACGGCCTCCCATTGCTGCTGTCTCCTTCGCCACACTCTGCCATGTGCCACTTTCAGGTCTCCTCACACTGCTGGTGTGTTCCATTTTTTGTCATAGGGTGCTGGCAGATTACGGGCCTCCTATAGCTGCTGCCAGGCCCCTAATCTGCCATGGGCCCCTATACCGCCTCCTCATGCTGCTGCCAAGTCCAGAGTCTCTCATGGGTCCCTGTACGGCCTCCCATTGCTGCTGTCTCCATCGCCACACTCTGCCATGTGCCACTTTCAGGTCTCCTCACACTGCTGGTGTGTTCCATTTTTTGTCATAGGGTGCTGGCAGATTACGGGCCTCCTATAGCTGCTGCCAGGCCCCTAATCTGCCATGGGCCCCTATACCACCTCCTCATGCTGCTGCCAGGTCCAGAGTCTCTCATGGGTCCCTGTACGGCCTCCCATTGCTGCTGTTTCCATCGCCACACTCTGCCATGTGCCACTTTCAGGTCTCCTCACACTGCTGGTGTGTTCCATTTTTTGTCATAGGGTGCTGGCAGATTACGGGCCTCCCATAGCTGCTGCCAGGCCCCTAATCTGCCATGGGCCCCTGTACCGCCTCCTCATGCTGCTGCCAGGTCCACAGTGTCTCATGCCATGTGCCACTTTCAGGTCTCCTCACACTGCTGGTGTGTTCCATTTTTTGTCATAGGGTGCTGGCAGATTACGGGCCTCCTATAGCTGCTGCCAGGCCCCTAATCTGCCATGGGCCCCTATACGGCCTCCTCATGCTGCTGCCAAGTCCAGAGTCTCTCATGGGTTCCTGTACGGCCTCCCATTGCTGCTGTCTCCATCGCCACACTCTGCCATGTGCCACTTTCAGGTCTCCTCACACTGCTGGTGTGTTCCATTTTTTGTCATAGGGTGCTGGCAGATTACGGGCCTCCCATTGCTGCTGCCAGGCCCCTAATCTGCCATGGGCCCCTATACCGCCTCCTCATGCTGCTGCCAGGTCCAGAGTCTCTCATGGGTCCCTGTACGGCCTCCCATTGCTGCTGTCTCCATCGCCACACTCTGCCATGTGCCACTTTCAGGTCTCCTTACACTGCTGGTGTGTTCCATTTTTTGTCATAGGGTGCTGGCAGATTACGGGCCTCCCATAGCTGCTGCCAGGCCCCTAATCTGCCATGGGCCCCTGTACCGCCTCCTCATGCTGCTGCCAGGTCCACAGTGTCTCATGCCATGTGCCACTTTCAGGTCTCCTCACACTGCTGGTGTGTTCCATTTTTTGTCATAGGGTGCTGGCAGATTACTGGCCTCCCATAGCTGCTGCCAGGCCCCTAATCTGCCATGGGCCCCTATACCGCCTCCTCATGCTGCTGCCAGGTCCAGAGTCTCTCATGGGTCCCTGTACGGCCTCCCATTGCTGCTGTCTCCATCGCCACACTCTGCCATGTGCCACTTTCAGGTCTCCTCACACTGCTGGTGTGTTCCATTTTTTGTCATAGGGTGCTGGCAGATTACGGGCCTCCCATAGCTGCTGCCAGGCCCCTAATCTGCCAAGGGCCCCTATACCGCCTCCTCATGCTGCTGCCAAGTCCAGAGTCTCTCATGGGTCCCTGTACGGCCTCCCATTGCTGCTGTCTCCATCGCCACACTCTGCCATGTGCCACTTTCAGGTCTCCTCACACTGCTGGTGTGTTCCATTTTTTGTCATAGGGTGCTGGCAGATTACGGGCCTCCTATAGCTGCTGCCAGGCCCCTAATCTGCCATGGGCCCCTATACCGCCTCCTCATGCTGCTGCCAAGTCCAGAGTCTCTCATGGGTCCCTGTACGGCCTCCCATTGCTGCTGTCTCCATCGCCACACTCTGCCATGTGCCACTTTCAGGTCTCCTCACACTGCTGGTGTGTTCCATTTTTTGTCATAGGGTGCTGGCAGATTACGGGCCTCCTATAGCTGCTGCCAGGCCCCTAATCTGCCATGGGCCCCTATACCGCCTCCTCATGCTGCTGCCAGGTCCAGAGTCTCTCATGGGTCCCTGTACGGCCTCCCATTGCTGCTGTCTACATCGCCACACTCTGCCATGTGCCACTTTCAGATCTCCTCACACTGCTGGTGTGTTACATTTTTTGTCATAGGGTGCTGGCAGATTACTGGCCTCCCATTGCTGCTGCCAGGCCCGTAATCTGCCATGGGCCCCTGTACCGACTCCTCATGCTGTGACGTTGCAACAAGGTGGAATTCAACCCTACATATGTTAGACTGCCTTTTCGAACAGCGAAAGGCCATCACAGATTTCCTGATGTTAAAAGCGGATAAAGGTACTCCCTGTGTAACTTAGATGTCAGCCATTGGCAGCTCATGCTTGACACCTGCGCTTGCTCAGGCCCTTTGAGGAGGCCACGCTATTCATGAGTCGGCAGGACTATGGGATGAACAACGTCATTCCTCTGTTGCACGTCCTGGAACAAATACTGTTAACAATGGCTGGTCAGGGTGCGGTAGACGTGGCGCACAGATCTCAACGCCACATGACCCCTGTGGGGGCAGGACAGGAAGAAGAGGAGGAGGTAGAGGAGGACATTGGTGCTCAGGAATTATTGAGTGAAATGGGTGGTTTTTCCACTCAGCGGACAGGAGTGGAGGAGCAGGAGCATCTGGTAGAGGAGGAGTAGGAGGAGACAGAGGACCCAGACGCACCGTGGCAGTATGCTGTGGAGATGGAGGCAGGGAGTCCCTCGCATTCCTTGGCACAAATGGCCCATAGCATGCTCGCTTGCTTGCGTAGCGACAGCCGAATAATAACCATCAGACAGAGGGATGACTTTTGGCTGTCCACCTTGTTGGACCCTCGCTACCGTTCAAGAATGGTGGCCTTTTTCACACCTGCTGAGAGGGAGGCCAAAATAACGTACTATAAAAACCACCTATGTAGTCAGCTGGTCTCTGCCTTTCTGAGCCAACGTCCATCCTCAGACACTGTGGGCCCTGTGCGCTCGCCTTCCGCTGCCATGGCAGCAGGGGAGTGGTGGGTTGGTAGGAGCAGTGGCAGCTCCACCAGCAGCAGCTGCCTCAGTCTGCAGTCGATGATGAGTAGCTTTCTTCACCAGCGCAGTGAGGAAACTACTAACCAGCCGCAGCACCAGCAGCATCAGGTGGACCTGGAGCAGGACCTCAAACAACAGGCTTAGGCCTACTTGGACAGCCCCCTGCCAACCAAGGTAGACAATCCCCTTGACTACTGGGCAACGAAACTTGACCTTTGGCCCCAACTAGCTGAATTTGCCCTTGAAAGGCTGTCATGCCCGGCCAGTAGCGTGGCATCGGAGCGCGTGTTTAGTGCGGCAGGAGGTATTGTAACTCCGCGGAGGACACGACTGTCCACCCAAAGTGTGGAGAGACTCACGTTTGTGAAAATGAATCAGGCGTGGATTAGTCTGGATTTCAAACCACCAGTTCCTGACACAACTGACTAAATCCGCCATGAATCATGCCCCAAACATGTGCCACTTTCAGGTCTCCTCACACTGCTGGTGTGTTCCATTTTTTGTCATAGGGTGCTGGCAGATTACGGGCCTCCCATTGCTGCTGCCAGGCCCGTAATCTGCCATGGGCCCCTGTCCCGCCTCCTCATGCTGCTGCCAGGTCCAGAGTGTGTCATGGGTCCCTGTATGGCCTCCCATTGCTGCTGTCTCCATCGCCACACTCTGCCATGTGCCACTTTCAGGTCTCCTCACACTGCTGGTGTGTTCCATTTTTTGTCATAGGGTGCTGGCAGATTACGGGCCTCCCATAGCTGCTGCCAGGCCCCTAATCTGCCATGGGCCCCTGTACCGCCTCCTCATGCTGCTGCCAGGTCCACAGTGTCTCATGCCATGTGCCACTTTCAGGTCTCCTCACACTGCTGGTGTGTTTCATTTTTTGTCATAGGGTGCTGGCAGATTACGGGCCTCCCATAGCTGCTGCCAGGCCCGTAATCTGCCATGGGCCCCAGTACCGCCTCCTCATGCTGCTGCCAGGTCCAGAGTCTCTCATGGGTCCCTGTACGGCCTCCCATTGCTGCTGTCTCCATCGCCACACTCTGCCATGTGCCACTTTCAGGTCTCCTCACACTGCTGGTGTGTTCCATTTTTTGTCATAGGGTGCTGGCAGATTACGGGCCTCCCATAGCTGCTGCCAGGCCCCTAAACTGCCATGGGCCCCTGTACCGCCTCCTCATGCTGCTGCCAGGTCCACAGTGTCTCATGCCATGTGCCACTTTCAGGTCTCCTCACACTGCTGGTGTGTTCAATTTTTTGTCATAGGGTGCTGGCAGATTACGGGCCTCCTATAGCTGCTGCCAGGCCCCTAATCTGCCATGGGCCCCTATACCGCCTCCTCATGCTGCTGCCAAGTCCAGAGTCTCTCATGGGTCCCTGTACGGCCTCCCATTGCTGCTGTCTCCATCGCCACACTCTGCCATGTGCCACTTTCAGGTCTCCTCACACTGCTGGTGTGTTCCATTTTTTGTCATAGGGTGCTGGCAGATTACGGGCCTCCCATTGCTGCTGCCAGGCCCCTAATCTGCCATGGGCCCCTATACCGCCTCCTCATGCTGCTGCCAGGTCCAGAGTCTCTCATGGGTCCCTGTACGGCCTCCCATTGCTGCTGTTTCCATCGCCACACTCTGCCATGTGCCACTTTCAGGTCTCCTCACACTGCTGGTGTGTTCCATTTTTTGTCATAGGGTGCTGGCAGATTACGGGCCTCCTATAGCTGCTGCCAGGCCCCTAATCTGCCATGGGCCCCTATACCGCCTCCTCATACTGCTGCCAGGTCCAGAGTCTCTCATGGGTCCCTGTACGGCCTCCCATTGCTGCTGTCTCCATCACCACACTCTGCCATGTGCCACTTTCAGGTCTCCTCACACTGCTGGTGTTACATTTTTTGTCATAGGGTGCTGGCAGATTACGGGCCTCCCATAGCTGCTGCCAGGCCCCTAATCTGCCATGGGCCCCTGTACCGCCTCCTCATGCTGCTGCCAGGTCCACAGTGTCTCATGCCATGTGCCACTTTCAGGTCTCCTCACACTGCTGGTGTGTTCCATTTTTTGTCATAGGGTGCTGGCAGATTACTGGCCTCCCATAGCTGCTGCCAGGCCCCTAATCTGCCATGGGCCCCTATACCGCCTCCTCATGCTGCTGCCAGGTCCAGAGTCTCTCATGGGTCCCTGTACGGCCTCCCATTGCTGCTGTCTCCTTCGCCACACTCTGCCATGTGCCACTTTCAGGTCTCCTCACACTGCTGGTGTGTTCCATTTTTTGTCATAGGGTGCTGGCAGATTACGGGCCTCCTATAGCTGCTGCCAGGCCCCTAATCTGCCATGGGCCCCTATACCGCCTCCTCATGCTGCTGCCAAGTCCAGAGTCTCTCATGGGTCCCTGTACGGCCTCCCATTGCTGCTGTCTCCATCGCCACACTCTGCCATGTGCCACTTTCAGGTCTCCTCACACTGCTGGTGTGTTCCATTTTTTGTCATAGGGTGCTGGCAGATTACGGGCCTCCTATAGCTGCTGCCAGGCCCCTAATCTGCCATGGGCCCCTATACCACCTCCTCATGCTGCTGCCAGGTCCAGAGTCTCTCATGGGTCCCTGTACGGCCTCCCATTGCTGCTGTTTCCATCGCCACACTCTGCCATGTGCCACTTTCAGGTCTCCTCACACTGCTGGTGTGTTCCATTTTTTGTCATAGGGTGCTGGCAGATTACGGGCCTCCCATAGCTGCTGCCAGGCCCCTAATCTGCCATGGGCCCCTGTACCGCCTCCTCATGCTGCTGCCAGGTCCACAGTGTCTCATGCCATGTGCCACTTTCAGGTCTCCTCACACTGCTGGTGTGTTCCATTTTTTGTCATAGGGTGCTGGCAGATTACGGGCCTCCTATAGCTGCTGCCAGGCCCCTAATCTGCCATGGGCCCCTATACGGCCTCCTCATGCTGCTGCCAAGTCCAGAGTCTCTCATGGGTTCCTGTACGGCCTCCCATTGCTGCTGTCTCCATCGCCACACTCTGCCATGTGCCACTTTCAGGTCTCCTCACACTGCTGGTGTGTTCCATTTTTTGTCATAGGGTGCTGGCAGATTACGGGCCTCCCATTGCTGCTGCCAGGCCCCTAATCTGCCATGGGCCCCTATACCGCCTCCTCATGCTGCTGCCAGGTCCAGAGTCTCTCATGGGTCCCTGTACGGCCTCCCATTGCTGCTGTCTCCATCGCCACACTCTGCCATGTGCCACTTTCAGGTCTCCTTACACTGCTGGTGTGTTCCATTTTTTGTCATAGGGTGCTGGCAGATTACGGGCCTCCCATAGCTGCTGCCAGGCCCCTAATCTGCCATGGGCCCCTGTACCGCCTCCTCATGCTGCTGCCAGGTCCACAGTGTCTCATGCCATGTGCCACTTTCAGGTCTCCTCACACTGCTGGTGTGTTCCATTTTTTGTCATAGGGTGCTGGCAGATTACTGGCCTCCCATAGCTGCTGCCAGGCCCCTAATCTGCCATGGGCCCCTATACCGCCTCCTCATGCTGCTGCCAGGTCCAGAGTCTCTCATGGGTCCCTGTACGGCCTCCCATTGCTGCTGTCTCCATCGCCACACTCTGCCATGTGCCACTTTCAGGTCTCCTCACACTGCTGGTGTGTTCCATTTTTTGTCATAGGGTGCTGGCAGATTACGGGCCTCCCATAGCTGCTGCCAGGCCCCTAATCTGCCAAGGGCCCCTATACCGCCTCCTCATGCTGCTGCCAAGTCCAGAGTCTCTCATGGGTCCCTGTACGGCCTCCCATTGCTGCTGTCTCCATCGCCACACTCTGCCATGTGCCACTTTCAGGTCTCCTCACACTGCTGGTGTGTTCCATTTTTTGTCATAGGGTGCTGGCAGATTACGGGCCTCCTATAGCTGCTGCCAGGCCCCTAATCTGCCATGGGCCCCTATACCGCCTCCTCATGCTGCTGCCAAGTCCAGAGTCTCTCATGGGTCCCTGTACGGCCTCCCATTGCTGCTGTCTCCATCGCCACACTCTGCCATGTGCCACTTTCAGGTCTCCTCACACTGCTGGTGTGTTCCATTTTTTGTCATAGGGTGCTGGCAGATTACGGGCCTCCTATAGCTGCTGCCAGGCCCCTAATCTGCCATGGGCCCCTATACCGCCTCCTCATGCTGCTGCCAGGTCCAGAGTCTCTCATGGGTCCCTGTACGGCCTCCCATTGCTGCTGTCTACATCGCCACACTCTGCCATGTGCCACTTTCAGATCTCCTCACACTGCTGGTGTGTTACATTTTTTGTCATAGGGTGCTGGCAGATTACTGGCCTCCCATTGCTGCTGCCAGGCCCGTAATCTGCCATGGGCCCCTGTACCGACTCCTCATGCTGTGACGTTGCAACAAGGTGGAATTCAACCCTACATATGTTAGACTGCCTTTTCGAACAGCGAAAGGCCATCACAGATTTCCTGATGTTAAAAGCGGATAAAGGTACTCCCTGTGTAACTTAGATGTCAGCCATTGGCAGCTCATGCTTGACACCTGCGCTTGCTCAGGCCCTTTGAGGAGGCCACGCTATTCATGAGTCGGCAGGACTATGGGATGAACAACGTCATTCCTCTGTTGCACGTCCTGGAACAAATACTGTTAACAATGGCTGGTCAGGGTGCGGTAGACGTGGCGCACAGATCTCAACGCCACATGACCCCTGTGGGGGCAGGACAGGAAGAAGAGGAGGAGGTAGAGGAGGACATTGGTGCTCAGGAATTATTGAGTGAAATGGGTGGTTTTTCCACTCAGCGGACAGGAGTGGAGGAGCAGGAGCATCTGGTAGAGGAGGAGTAGGAGGAGACAGAGGACCCAGACGCACCGTGGCAGTATGCTGTGGAGATGGAGGCAGGGAGTCCCTCGCATTCCTTGGCACAAATGGCCCATAGCATGCTCGCTTGCTTGCGTAGCGACAGCCGAATAATAACCATCAGACAGAGGGATGACTTTTGGCTGTCCACCTTGTTGGACCCTCGCTACCGTTCAAGAATGGTGGCCTTTTTCACACCTGCTGAGAGGGAGGCCAAAATAACGTACTATAAAAACCACCTATGTAGTCAGCTGGTCTCTGCCTTTCTGAGCCAACGTCCATCCTCAGACACTGTGGGCCCTGTGCGCTCGCCTTCCGCTGCCATGGCAGCAGGGGAGTGGTGGGTTGGTAGGAGCAGTGGCAGCTCCACCAGCAGCAGCTGCCTCAGTCTGCAGTCGATGATGAGTAGCTTTCTTCACCAGCGCAGTGAGGAAACTACTAACCAGCCGCAGCACCAGCAGCATCAGGTGGACCTGGAGCAGGACCTCAAACAACAGGCTTAGGCCTACTTGGACAGCCCCCTGCCAACCAAGGTAGACAATCCCCTTGACTACTGGGCAACGAAACTTGACCTTTGGCCCCAACTAGCTGAATTTGCCCTTGAAAGGCTGTCATGCCCGGCCAGTAGCGTGGCATCGGAGCGCGTGTTTAGTGCGGCAGGAGGTATTGTAACTCCGCGGAGGACACGACTGTCCACCCAAAGTGTGGAGAGACTCACGTTTGTGAAAATGAATCAGGCGTGGATTAGTCTGGATTTCAAACCACCAGTTCCTGACACAACTGACTAAATCCGCCATGAATCATGCCCCAAACATGTGCCACTTTCAGGTCTCCTCACACTGCTGGTGTGTTCCATTTTTTGTCATAGGGTGCTGGCAGATTACGGGCCTCCCATTGCTGCTGCCAGGCCCGTAATCTGCCATGGGCCCCTGTCCCGCCTCCTCATGCTGCTGCCAGGTCCAGAGTGTGTCATGGGTCCCTGTATGGCCTCCCATTGCTGCTGTCTCCATCGCCACACTCTGCCATGTGCCACTTTCAGGTCTCCTCACACACTGCTGGTGTGTTCCATTTTTTGTCATAGGGTGCTGGCAGATTACGGGCCTCCCATAGCTGCTGCCAGGCCCCTAATCTGCCATGGGCCCCTGTACCGCCTCCTCATGCTGCTGCCAGGTCCACAGTGTCTCATGCCATGTGCCACTTTCAGGTCTCCTCACACACTGCTGGTGTGTTCCATTTTTTGTCATAGGGTGCTGGCAGATTACGGGCCTCCCATTGCTGCTGCCAGGCCCGTAATCTGCCATGGGCCCCAGTACCGCCTCCTCATGCTGCTGCCAGGTCCAGAGTCTCTCATGGGTCCCTGTACGGCCTCCCATTGCTGCTGTCTCCATCGCCACACTCTGCCATGTGCCACTTTCAGGTCTCCTCACACTGCTGGTGTGTTCCATTTTTTGTCATAGGGTGCTGGCAGATTACGGGCCTCCCATAGCTGCTGCCAGGCCCCTAATCTGCCATGGGCCCCTGTACTGCCTCCTCATGCTGCTGCCAGGTCCAGAGTCTCTCATGGGTCCCTGTACGGCCTCCCATTGCTGCTGTCTCCATCGCCACACTCTGCCATGTGCCACTTTCAGGTCTCCTCACACACTGCTGGTGTGTTTCATTTTTTGTCATAGGGTGCTGGCAGATTACGGGCCTCCCATTGCTGCTGCCAGGCCCGTAATCTGCCATGGGCCCCCGTACCGACTCCTCATGCTGCTGCCAGGCCCGTAATCTGTCATGGGCCCCTGTTGTCGCTTGTTGGCATATTCCGCTCGTTCAGATGCTCCTTCTCCTGCTACTCCTCTTCACGGATTCAGTCAGCAGTCTTTCTTGGAATCCGTTTCCAAGAGACAACAGTTTGCGAGCACGCACCCGACGGTGCAGAAGCTGAACGTCCTCCTGTCCAAGTTGCTGCTGCCAGGCTCGTAATCTGTCATGCTCCCCTGTACCGCCTCCTCATGCTGCTGCCAGGTCCAGAGTGTGTCATGGGCCCCCGTACCGACTCCTCATGCTGCTGCCAGGCCCGTAATCTGTCATGGGCCCCTGTACCGCCTCCTCATGCTGCTGCCAGGTCCAGAGTGTGTCATGGGTCCCTGTACGGCCTCCCATTGCTGCTGCCAGGCCCGTAATCTGCCATGGGCCCCCATACCAACTCCTCATGCTGCTGCCAGGCCCGTAATCTGTCATGGGCCCCTGTACTGCCTCCTCATGCTGCTGCCAGGTCCAGAGTGTGTCATGGGTCCCTGTACGGCCTCCCATTGCTGCTGTCTCCATCGCCACACTCTGCCATGTGCCACTTTCAGGTCTCCTCACACTGCTGGTGGTTTCCATTTTTGTCATAGGGTGCTGTATGGCCTCCCATTGCTGCTGCCTCCACCGCCACACTGTGGCTCCACACTCTGGTTTTGGCCCCGTGACTGCCCAAATGAGTGAAGTGTGCGGTGATTCTAAGATCGACGGCACTCATCTGCATGTCATACTGACTGTCAGTATTATTTCTCTTCCCCAGCAGACTCCAAGGGCATTTAAATTAAAGGTACAGTGTTCTGCACTAATATAAAGGCTCTCTGAAGCCTAGAAACACCCTTTTATAAGTTAAATTCGCAGCGAATATATTCGACTCGAATCAAAAATTTTTCACGAATTTGCCGAATCAGTCGAATCGAATTTTTGAATAATTCGCTCATCTCTATTTATAACCAAAAATTATAATTTTTAAACATTTTTTTTCACATTTTTATTTTATTTTTTTATATTATTTTTTATTTATTTTTATTTTTTTTACATACTGTCACCCTAGCAGTACAGTGTCACCCTAGCAGTACCATGGTGACACTGTACTACTTGGGGGGGTGATGAAGATTTATTTTTTTTCACACTGATTGCTTTTACACCCATATAGGATGTAAAAGCAATCATTTCTCTTTCTCTCTGTGTGCATTCTTGCACTCATTGAGAAGTACTGAGTGAGCTGTGATTGGTCACAGCTTGTCACATGGTACAAGGCTGTTGTGAATAGCCTTGTACCATGTGGCCTCTGTGATCATTCACAGATTTCACACGTAGTAAGCAATGATGTCAGAAGTGACATCTTGCTTACTACTTTGCATGTGATCACTGATTGGCCAATCACTGATCACATGATCGGGACCTCGTACAGAGGTCCCGTCCGACGATCGGTGTTTCACTGTGTCCGGAGGACACAGCAGCGGGCACCGGATCGCGGTGCTGCGCGCTCCGAGAGAGCACGCACAAGCAGGGTACGGGGAGGCAGTTTATAAACGGCCACCCGACCCTGCACTGCCACCGTCCGACCGTTTATATGCAACGGCCGTTCGGGAAGTGGTTAAAAAAGGCACAATTAAGGCACTATATAAGGCAATGGATGAGTAGTCCCCTCCCAGTTCTGATGAAGTCTGCAATGATTGGTGGACAAAACGCATCAACGTAATGACATCATCACGCTCGGCGTCTTCATAGGCTGCGGTATCCATGAGGGGAAGGAGTCAAGCATTGCAGCTCCATCTTGGATAAGCATGAGACAATATAGAAAACAACAAGGCAATCACTCTGAGGAGCTTTTTTGGCGATTCAAGTGACTCAGTTCACTTCCACCGGTGGCAAGTAATAGTGTGTTAAGCTGAGTTACTTTAGACCACAATTTTTTATAAACGGAAGCTATATCCTATACAATAATAGATTTGTCTAAGCCCTAGACTGAGGGGAATTTTCGGACTCAATAGGTATATATTATATACCGTGTGTCATACAGCCAGCGACATGGGACACTAGTCTCATGCATCTATATAGGAACCACACCAACTCGTTAGGAAGAGTAATTTTTGGAACCCCTAGAGGGGCATTTATGAAAGGAACCATTAATGTTTTAATATCCTTCATTGGAATATCCATATTAACTGCTTTGGACTGCTACTCCTTTACCAATACATCTATGTTTTTTCACATCTACAGTAAGAAGAATTTTTTCTGACCTTCCTCATGGTAATTCACATGGTACTATAGCACAATTGCTATTATTCCTCACCATTTAATTTTTATTCACTTTTAGTCATTTTTTATTGTGGATTCATTTTCATCTATGTTGGCTATACAGGAAGGTCTATACCCACCATGTCTTTTATGGCACAGTCACTGAGAAGGTAAAGAGAGATATATCCAACATTCAATTAATCTGAATATGTGCATCCTATTAGGATGATGTCAAGATTATTATCCCTTGCCTCCTATGTATTCACTACCATCTACTATTTAATTCCTAGGATTTCATCCATTTTTACTGTGATGTTCATAAAGGAACAGCTAAAGAAGAAAACAATTTCACTAGGCTATACAGTATGGAACTTTACTGCAGATGAATACAGAAAGGAAATTCCATTGCCTCATATTGATCATTTTTGCCTACACAGCCGTTTTTGAAGACGCCAAACGGTTCTTTATTTTAATTCTTTGATTTTAATATGATTGCAATATTGAACATATTGAACTCTGTCAATGTCAATCTTTTTCCATGATCTAAGTGATCAAATAAATACAATATCGCATTTACCCTTGTAGTAATATATTACTCCACATAGGATTTAATTAACCACTTTCCAGGCGGCTTTGCACTAGCCAACTACGCTTTTTTTGTATTCAAGTATCAACAAAGCAATTTTCAAAAAAATTGTCAGCTTCATAACTTGCAGGCCATGGACTTACTGTAGATAAGAGGTAGCAAAGCTCCACAAAATTCAGCCTCCCAAAGGAGAAGGGAACAGAAGGCAAAGCACAGTCCTTAGTTGTTATAAAAAAACAAACAAACAATGAAACCAAACATATGCAGTCTGAGGTGAATCGAAAAAATGGACTTGGCCTTCATGTATTACTTTAATCCAAGCTGGATAAAACATGGAGCATAACAAATTCAAAGATTGCTTTCTCTTTTTAACCTCTTGAAAATGAACTGTGCACTTACGTGTTTCGGAATAAAATCATGAAAACACCTGTGTCAGAGCCTTCTGCGGTGAGTGGCAATGTTTCTTCTTGCTGAGGTACCTGGAATGCTGGACAGTTCCCTTGACAATTATTTGGATCATCCTACCTTGACCTTGTTTATCATGAACCTTGAACCCCTTGCTCCTCCCATGAACTTCCTGATATAAACCATGTCTCTGCACTTCCTCTTTGCCAGATTATTGTGCTCTCCAGCCAATATCGTGCTCCTTATCATCTCTGCTGTTATCAGTATTTTGCAACACCCGTTATTGACCCTTGGCTTGTTCTCAACTACGCTTCTGCCTGATCCCAACCTGCGTCTGCTCCTTACCGACCTTGGCTTGCTTACTGACCACGCTTCCGTGGTCCTTACCTGTTTATACGCTACCGGACCTCAGCTTGCTCACCTCCTGGTGGGGTGATCCCGAGGACCGCGACCTGGTGCTAACACGCAACCAAATCCATCTCCACCATTAGGAGCTCTGGTGAACACCGGTTGGTACTTAGACTCCGCACCTCGGGTGATCCCACTCCTAAGCCATGGTGACCTGCCTGTGTACCTATCCTACTGGTTTCAGGTAAGCCTTTCCACTGCTATAGCAACTGGTCTTTGAGCTTGACCCCTGATCGTGACAACCTGATTTTTTAAATATTATATTATAGTTCATTCATCAATCTAGCCCAATGTAGAATGCTGTCTTTATCTCTATAATTCAGTAAGCGAATGAGAAAAGTTCTAGGCGGGTTACCCGGTGACAAGGGGTGGATTGGGACCCTGTGTGCATGCTCGACAGTAAAGAAGGGAGATAAGGCCTGTGCAGCCACTGAGGCTGCCATAGCTTTTTCCTTTGAGACATTGCATAATATTATTTACAGAGATCAGGTCCTTCCCCTTCATGGTACAGGTTTGGTAAATACTACACTTTCCTTGTTCCTCCATAGTAAGAAATGTCTTCTGCCTGCCAAATGGTCCACCTCACCTAACTCTCCCCTGTGGTCGAATCCATCTCTTCTGGAATGAAGAACTATTCCCAATATGCAAAAGTGGTCCTCCAAAGGTAATAAATGTTTGTGTCACATACTGTATATACCTCACAGGGTATATATGCAAGAGGTTTGAACTTTTCTGGTTTTTTTACTACTGCCAACTCCACCATGCCATTAGAGCTCAGTATTGCTCTTTATCCAGCCTATGGAAGTCACTCTTCTTGAGTGGATTGATATCTTCTTCTCGCAGGATTGATATCCTTGTATTATTCTGCTTTTACTAGTGATACTGTCAGGGAAGGAAACGAGGAAGCAGTAGCAAATGCGCCAGTGTCCTATATGGCCATGCTAATTTGCGCAAAAATGTGTGCATGCACATAGGCGCACTCCACACAGTCATGCATCCATGTGCGCAACGGCACACGCAGGACGCAATAGTTGCTGGTACCCAGTGACCTTTATAAGGACTGCAGCCCCTTACAGTAATTGCTGGATTATCCTCAGCCTCCTGTTCCTCTGTGAATTACCCTGCTAATTATCCGTTACCAACCCAGATTGACCCTAACCTGCTTTGGCTTCTCTCCTGGCTCTTACCCCGGCTTGTTCCTAGGATCTGCTCCTGCCTATTCCTGGCTGATGACTTGTGCATGGCCTGCTCCTGACTTCACTCCTGTCCTTACTCCTGTTTGATGCTCTGTGTTTGACCCCGGCTCTGGTTTCTGACTACGCTTCCTGTTCCGCCCATCCATCTGGATCCTCCAGTCCTCTGGAGAGTCCGCTCCTGTATCTTGTCCACCCACAGGTGTCGTCTCATCGAGTATCACCGGGCAACTACATCATTGGCAACCCGTGCATCTTTGGGCACTGTACCTTCTGTTACCAGCTTCAAGGGTGCATTGCACTTAGCCATAAGGGGAGCCCTCCTATCACCTCAGCCTCTGGTCAGGTACATGACAGTATAATCCAGACATAATGTTAGAGGCTGACAGAGGTGTCTCCCTGATAGAGGCTCTGTGCCAACAGGTTGCTGCCCTCATGCTAGCAGTCAAGAATCTACAAGTTGGCTATTTCCAACTGGTAGGTCATCTGCAGTAGTTGCTCCCACAGTGATGATACCACCTCCAGAGCCAAGTGTACCAGTTCCTAAAAACTTTTCAGGGGACTGATGAACATTCAAAGCTTTTAATAATGCACGTCAGTTATATCTGGCACTCCATTCTAGAACTTTCTCTGTAGAGACTGTGAAAGTGGGGTTCATTATTTCATTACTTACCGATGAACCTCAATCTTGGGCACATCATCTCCTGGAGCTGAAAAGCCCTGTTCTAAACTCCGTTGCAACCTTCTTTCATGCCAGGTCTCAGCTCTATGACGATCCGCAATGCATGGCAACAGCAGAAGCTGCCCTTCACTCCCTCCAACAAGGTCATCACCCGGTGGAAGATTACACTGTAGAATGGTCTGCAGACACAGGTTAGAATGAAGCCGCCCTCTAATACCAGTATCGGCTTGGCCTGTCTGAAGGACCTGAGGTCTGAAGAAGGAGCCTATTGAGCATGCTCCAAAATGCATTACCGCCCCCTTCACCTGCTACATCTGATTCTGCTCTCCAAGCTTCATTTTTGATGCACAGGCACATCCTGGACTCTACTTCCTGATCCTATAGGCATAGTTTGCTGCTGGACGGCTGGATGTCCCACTTGCATCTAATTACCACACTATGAGTCTTTTTAACCATTTATCTTGTAAGTGCAAATTTTCTATTGTTACTGAATAAATTGTCAATACTGCACTTAGAGGCGCCTTCCTCTCTTTTTCTTATTCCTATATTGACGTCCACAGACCCGGGTCATTAAGAATTCCTTTGCTTTTACATCTTATGTTCTCCCATGTTCCCTCTCATCCTTGGGATCCCATGGCTTCGGGCCCATAATCCACAAGTGGACTGGCCTTCAGGGAAAATCTCTTTCTCCTCTACCTAATGCTTACAATATTGTTTCATCCTAGAACTCACAGACTTGTCCAGTTGCCTGACCGTTGAAACGGTATCCAATACTAGTCAGATTGTGCCCCCAGCCTATCAGGAATACTTGGATGTGTTTGACAAAAAGAAGGCCGACACTCTACCACCTCACCGGCCATATGACTGCCCTATTGAGCTACTTCCCAGGGCAGAGATTCCCTTTGGGTGGATCTTTTCATTATCTGAAATTGAGCTTGAGGCCTTACGGGTTTACATTGATGAAAGTCTCAAGAAGGGATTCATTCGTCGTCCTTCTCCTGTTGGGGCCGGAATTTTCTTTGTGGAAAAGAAGGACCACTCACTCAGGCCTTGTGTAGACCATCGGGGACTCAATAAAGTTAACATTAAGAATCATTACCCACTCCCTCTTGTTCCTGAACTAATCCAAAGATTCCGTCCTGCCCGAATCTTCACGAAACTGGATCTTTGGGGCACCTATAATCTAGTAGGAATTCGAAAAGGAGACGAATGGAAAACAGCTTTTCTAACCCGCTTCGGGCATTTCGAATACCTTGTTATGCCTTTCGGGTTATGCAATGCTCCTGCAACGCCTCGTAAATAACATTTTCCAGGAATTCCTGGATCACTTTTTGATAGTTTACTTGGACGATATCCTTATCTTTTCTGTCACCTTGGAGCTCCACCGAGTGCATGTTAAGAAAGACAGTATGGGCTATATGCAAAGGCAGAAAAATGTGAGTCGAGAAATTATCAATTCAATTCCTGGGCCTGATCATATCCACAGATGGGATTTCTATGGATCCCCAAAAGGTAGCAGCCATCATTAATTGGCCTGCCCCTACTGACAAGAAGGGTATTCAGAGGTTTGTGGGCTTTGCCAATTTCTACAGGAGGTCCATTAAGGACTTTTCTACAATCATTGCTCCTATCACCCAGTTAACCCGTCTGCATACTCGATTCCAGTGGTCTCAGGAAGCTCAAGTGGCATTCGACAAATTAAAGACTCTATTCACCTCTGCACCAGTACTACAGCATCCATATCCGGCCTTACCCTTTGTCCTTAAGGTTGACGTCCCGGAAATGGCTACATGAGCAATCTTTTCTCAGCTCCAGGGGCCCAAGGCTGTCCTGCACCCAGTGGCTTTCTTTTCCCAGAAAATGAGTCAACCAGAGAAGAATGTGGGGGACCGTAAATTACTAGCCATTGGAAGAGTGGAAGAGCCTTGGAAAAGTGACATTACTTATTACAACACAATATATACAAATTTGGGGCTGGAGGGGTGTAATAGAGCTACAAGGAAGTCCATAAAGCCCATCAAAAAAGTCCATGTTGGGGGACTATTAGTGTTCACAATGGCAATATATTGCAAATGGCAGCATCAGTGGCAGCACACTCAGAACAAAGCTGAACTCTGTATGCAAAAGAAAAGAAAGAAGAGGGACGTTGGACTAAGTGCAGCATTAAGTATACAATGTATTTGCAAAATGACAATTGGCAACTCGGAAGTAATAAAAAGGAAATAAGCATGTCACCAGACGTAGTCCAGACTCCCGGGAAGCGATGGAGGACAAGTGGTATCCATGCGTCAAGTTGATGTGTCAGGTTATGGCTGGAAAGGTGTCCTGGAGCGGCCAGCCGCTGCAGGGAAACTAGTTTAGTCACGTCCCTTGTTACTGTCTCCGCCTCTTACTTCCTCTATATAGATGGCCACCTCAGTTGGCCAATCAGGTCTGAGGAAGAAGCTCCGCTTCAAAACGCGTTACTGCCCACCCACGTCATCACATTGCTACGATGACATCACGACCACCCTGGTGCCATATGTGTTCCACACTGGTTCCCTCCATCGCTTCCTAGGAGTCTGGACTATGTCTGGTGACATGCTTATTTCTTTTTTATTTCTTCTGAGTTGCCAATTGTCGTTTTGCAAATAAATTGTATACTTAATGCTGCACTTAGTCCGGTGCCCCTCTTCTTTCTTTTCTGTTACTTATTAGAAGGTGTTGCTCATCCCATCATGATATTTACTGATCATAAGAACTTAGAATACCTTAGAACCACAAAACAGTTAAAACCACAACAAGCTCGACGGGCCTTGTTTTTCTCGAGATTTAATTTCCACCTTACTTATCGGCCAGGGTCCAAGAATGAGAAAGCAGATGCCCTGTCTCGCATGTTTCCAGAAACTCCTGAAATAGCTGCCCCCAGCACTATCCTGTCTTCACACGACTTCCTACTGATCCAACCTGATCTAACAAGCTTCCCTTTAAAATGCCGGGTCTGAAATGTCATTGAGGAAGCATTAGGATTTCCTATGGCATAATGACAAGATTTTCATTCCCCAAGGGGTAAGACCTCAAATCTTTAAAATATGTAATGATTATCTGCTTGCAGGTCATTTTGGGGTATGGAAAATGACTGAACTTGCTCAGAGGTCTTTTTGATGGCCCAACCTGAAACATGACTGTAAAGACTGTCAATTCCTGTGCAACCTTCGCAATTAAGGCAGCAACACCAGAGCCTGGGGTTTACTAAGACCTCTACCAGTTCCCCAAGAACCTTGAAAGATGCTATCCATGGATTTTATAGTGGACTTACCTCCCTCTGATGGTGGTAGTGGATAGGCTGTCAAAAATGACCTATTTCCTTCCCATGGTGGGCACCCCTTCAGCTACAGACTCAGAACAATCATTCATCAAGGAAATTCCAAGACTGCACGGGATGCCTGACAATATCATTTCTGACAGGGGATTACAATTTACGTCTAAGTTTTGGAAATCTTTGTGTAAAGCCCTGAGTATCGAAGTGTGTCTATCTTCTGCATATTATCCACAGAGTAATGGGCAAACAGAAAGAATGAAGCAAACCTTGGAGCAAAACCTAAGATGCATCTCTACCTTTACTCAAAATAACTGGGCATCTCTTCGTTATGCAGAGCTTGCTTACAACAACTCTGTCCATACCTCTACTAACCAGTCTCCTTTCTGGGCAAACTATGGGTTTCACCCTTCCTTTTTTCTAGACGTTACCCCAGAAGCATCAGTGCCTGCAGTCCAGGATAGATTGACTTTAATCCAATCTAATTATCAGATACTCCAGAGGACCATGCAAAACGCTCAGGAGGATTATAAGAGACATTTTAATGAATGGAGGAGAGTTAATCCTGTGTTGAAGGTGGGAGACAAGGTCTGGCTTTCTACAGCAAACCTCAAACTTGCCTGCCCCTCACGGAAATTAGGACCCAGGTTCATTGGACCCTTTGGAATTAAGAAATTAATCCTGTGGCCTTCGAGCTGAACTTGCCCGAGTCTTATAAGATTCAGCCGGTCTTCCACGTCTCTTTACTCAAACCAGCTGTATTGAGTTCTATTCCTGAAAAAGAAGATCCACCTCCACCATCAGTCACAGTAGGAGAAGACACTGAGTTTGAGGTGGAAGCTATTTTGGATGGAAAAAAGAGGGGCGAAAAGTCCAGTACCTTATTAAATGGAAAGGGAATCCACCAGAGGATAGTTCCTGGGAACCAGCAAGTAATGTGCACGCTCCTAAACTACTTCAGGAATTTTTCAACAAGTTCCCCGAAAAGCGAGCATGCCTGGGCATTTGGAGGCTGTCCCTTGGGAGGGGCACTGTCAGGGAAGGAAATGAGGAAGCCCTGGAAAATGCACCAATGCCCAATATGGCTGCACTAATTTGAGCAAAAATGTGCGCATGTGCACGGCACACAGTCGCGCAACCATGTGTGCAACGGCGCATTGGCACCTGCAGGGCGCTATAGTTGCTGGTGCCCAGTGGCCTTAATAAGGACTGCAGCCCCTCACAATAATTGTTGGATTATCCTCAGCCTCCTGTTCCTGTGTTCCTGTGTGAATTACCCTGTTGAATATTCGTTACCGACCCAGCTTGACCCTGACCTGCTTGGACTTCTTCTCTCCTGGCTCTTACCCCAGCTTGTTCCTGGGATCTGCTCCTGCCTATTCCTGATTAATGACTTGTGCATGACCCTGGCTTGCTCCTGACTTCGCTCCTGTCTTTACTCCTCATTGATGCTCTGTGTTTGACCCTGGCTCTAGCTTCTGACTTCACTTCCTGCTCCGCCCATCCGTCTGGATCCACCAATCCTCTGGAGAGTCCTCTCCTGTATTCTGTCCACCCATGGGTGTCATCTCATCGGGTATCACCGGGCAACTACATCATTGGCAACCCGTGCTTCTTTGGGCACTGCACCTTCTGTTACCACCTTCAGGGGTGCATTGCACTTAGCCATAAGAGAAGCTTCTCATCACCTGAGCCTCGGGTCAGGTACATGACAGATACTTATGATAGATACCCAGTGGTCCAAAGGAAATGGCTGTCCTTTGACCTACACATTACAGACTCAGAATGGTTGGAGTTTGAAATGATGTACAAATCCTCCGTCTTCTCCTCTAAAGATAGAGTTCTCCAACCTAAACTGTTTCACCATAGTCATTTCAACCACATATGTCTCTACAAAATAGGCGTAAGCCTAGATCCTTCCTGCTTCAGAGGTTGCGGAGACGTGGCTGATTTCCTCCACTGCCATTAGTTACATACAGTAGTTAGTCAGGTTGAATAAAATTGCATCTAGTTCAATCAATAGAAAAATAAATAAAATTAAATAAAATAGAAAAACTCCATATACACAAACCTTAACCCCTAGTTGATCCAGAGCAAGATGAAAAACCATATGAAGCATGATCCAATTTGCTCCAGCAGAGGAAACAAAATTTCTTCTTGAGGAATCAGGAGGCAGATGTTCCCTGGATCAACAATCTCTGGTGTAAATACCTATGAAAGCTAGTGTGTGAATTAAAAAAAAAAATCTACTGGGCTGTCCAGAATTGGTTCTTTTAGGGAGTCTATTCCACATCTTCACAACTCCTACTGTAAAAAATCCTTTCCGCATGTGGAGCCTCAATTTATTTTCCTCCAGATTGCCCCCTTGTCCTTTGTAATGATCTGAACGTGAATAACTGTACACCAAGTTTACTATATGGACCATGTGGGCATCTCTTCTTTCCCTCTTCTTTTTTGCTCCAATCGCTATCAGGGTTCCTCTAATATAGGCCTTATGAGCCTCCCACACTGTTGCTACGGACACTTCCCCAGAATCATTTTCCTCAAAAAATGTATATTTTAGTTCTTTGATCCACCTCTGAATCCTGGAGAAGTGTCTCATTTAACCTCCATAATTTCTCCCTGATCTGCTCTTTTCCCCATAATAATTGCATTGTGACAGGGGCATGGTCCGATATTGACATCACTTCTATTTTTACTTTGACCAGAGACTTGATAAGTCGATGATCCAGCAATATATAATCCAGTCTTGAATACATCTCATGTACATGAAAATAAAACGTATAGTTTCTGTTCTTCATGTGCTTAATTCTCCATATATCTACAAGTTGACATTGGTATATCATTTTTTTCAAGGATTTCAGAGACCTACTACCATCTCTCTGCACATAGGACGTCATATCCATCTGGGGATCCATGCAGAGATTGAAATCACCTACCACAATTAAATTGCCTTTTTTTAAATCCATTAACTTCCTCGGAGTATTTTTTAGGAATACCTCTGGTTTCTTATTCGGGCAATAAATATTTGCTAATGTACAGTCTATTTCCTGTAATTTTCCCTTCAGAAACAGAAATCTCCCTTCCGGATCTACCAATCTGTCTTCCAGCTTAAACCTTATATTTTTCGCAAAACCTATTGCCACTCCCTTGGCACGTTTAGTTGGGGAATCTGCATAAAACCACATTGTATAATATCTGGAATTTAATTTCACATTTGATTCTTGAACCAAATGTGTCTCCTGTAAAAAACCACTGAAGAAAATCTATGCTGAATTTCTTTAAAAATCCCAAATCTCTTCCCAGGACTATTTAACCCTTTAACATTATAGGTCACAAAGTGAATCTCGTCCATTCTTCTCCTCTCCACACCTCTATCTTCCCCATCTCTTTTCTCTTCCTCTTTCCTCCACATCTTCCCCTTTTGATACCTAGGATTTCTCCAGACTGATGTTTCTCCCACTATTTCGCAGAGTCTTAAACTACCTATCCCCACCCCATTATTATTCCTACTCTCTATTTCTCCTTAGAGCTACTTGCCTCCCCTCATCCCAACCAGGGATATTTATTTTCTGTATATCAAGCCTCTTACAAAAGTCTCTCAGATCTTCAGGGAATCTCAGTCTTGCTGAACGTCCATTTCTCCATCCGATCAAACACTCTGGAAACCCCAGCTATATCGAACATTCTGCTTTCTCATCTGTTCCAATAACGATTTCAAAGTTCTCCTTCTTATTAATGTTTGCTCTGCTAAATCAGCAAAGATCTGTATATTTATTTCTCCATATTTTATTATTGCTCTTCTTTTTATCTTCTTCTAAAGCTCTTCTTTATCCCAAAAATTATGGAATTGCACTATCACATCTCTTGGTTTTTCCTTTCTATCTTCTTGTATGTATTTTCCTATTCTATATACTCCCTCCATTTTGAGAGACTCTGTTATAGTTCTATCCATTATAGTATTCAGCATTCTCGTTATTATTCCCATCAAATCTTCTCCTTGGGAGATCTCTGGAAAGCCAAGTATCCTTAGATTGCATCTCCTATACCTGTTCTCCTGGTCTTCCAATTTATATAACAGATTTCTTTGTTCTTTTCTCATTTCCATCTCCCATTTTTCTAATTTCTGTATAATTTGGGCATGTTTATCTAGATTTTCTTCCGTCTCCTCCACCCTTGATAATATTTGCCCCAGGTCTTTGTGTAACTTCGCCAGTTCCTGTTTTAGGGATCTTTCAAGTCCTTTAAACATTTCTGCTTTAGTAGGCTTCTGTGGGCTCTCCTCTTGTTCTTCTACTTTATCCATATCCACTTCTTCTTCCATATGTTGACTACTGTTAGCTATTTTCAGGGATAGTCTGGAACATTCCCCGCCGTTTTCCCTCTCACCTCTTACACTTATTCCCTGTTGTCTCTCTGGAGTCTGTTTCTCCTGTGAGGGTATATATATTTTAATTGACCCTGTTTGGGAAGCCTTAGGCCCTCCTCCCTTTTGATACTTTGTTTTTCATGCTGTCAGGGACTATTTAAATTTTCTGCAGTTCTGGTTTGGGGGGGAGGCCTAATTTTTATTTGATAACAAAATTTGTTGTCTTCCATGGGCATCCCCCTCTTAGTTCTTTTCTTCCTTTTTCTCTCCCCCCACTCCCAAACTCATCTACCTGGGTCCTCTTCTTCTAGGTCTTTATCTGTTTCTCCTGTGAGGGTATATATATTTTAATTGACCCTGTTTGGGAAGCCTTAGGTCCTCCTCCCTTTTGATACTTTGTTTTTCATGCTGTCAGGGACTATTTAAATTTTCTGCAGTTCTGGTTTGGGGGGGAGGCCTATTTTTTATTTGATAACAAAATTTGTTGTCTTCCATGGGTATCCCCCTCTTAGTTCTTTTCTTCCTTTTTCTCTCCCCCCACTCCCAAACTCATCTACCTGGGTCCTCTTCTTCTAGGTCTTTATCTGTTTCTCCTGTGAGGGTATATATATTTTAATTGACCCTGTTTGGGAAGCCTTAGGCCCTCCTCCCTTTTGATACTTTGTTTTTCATGCTGTCAGGGACTATTTAAATTTTCTGCAGTTCTGGTTTGGGGGGGGAGGCCTATTTTTTATTTGATAACAAAATTTGTTGTCTTCCATGGGTATCCCCCTCTTAGTTCTTTTCTTCCTTTTTCTCTCCCCCCACTCCCAAACTCATCTACCTGGGTCCTCTTTTTCTAGGTCTTTATCTGTTTTACATTGTCCTCCTTCTGATTTTCCTCTAAGACCCCCTGGGTGAACCCCTCCTCAGTTTAAACATATAGTTCAATACATAAAGTTCAGTTCCAATGCAATATATTAATCTCAGTACTTTTGCCGCTCTCACTCACCCTCTTGTCCCCAATATGGCTTTTCCCCCGTATGAGATCTCTGTCATATATGAAGAAAAAGGGCTACTCTGAAAAACATTTCCCGCACTCAGAACAGGTATACAACTTTTCCTCTGTGTAAGATCTCTGATGTGTGTGAAGACTGGGCTTCACTGAAAAGTATTGCCCGCACTCAGGACAGACATATGGCTTTTCACCTGTGTAAGATCTCTGATATATGTAAAGTCTAAACTTATCTGAGGAAACATTTCCCGCACTTAGAACAGGGATATAGCATCTTCCTCTTGGTCTCTGATATGCAGGCTGGACTTCTGTGAAAAACATTTCCCGCACTCTGAAGAAGGGTATGGCTGCTCCCTCTTGTGTTATCACTGGTATATATAAAAATAGGACTTACATGAAAAACATTTTCTGCACTCCGGACAGGTATGCAACTTCTCCCCCGTGTAAGATCTCTGATATGTGTGAAGACTAAGCTTCACTGAAAAGTATTTCCCGCACTCAGGACAGACATATAGCTTTTCACCTGTATTAAATCTCTGATATATGTAAAGTTTAGTTTTGTCTGAGAAAACATTTCCCGCACTTAGAACAGGGATATAGAATCTTCCTCATGTGAGGTCTCTGATATATATGTAGACTGGACTTCTGTGAAAAACATTTCCCGCACTCTGAACAAGGGTAATGCTGCTCCCTCTTGTATTATCACTAGTATATATAAAAATAGGACTTACATGAAAAACATTTCCCGCACTCGAAACAGGAATACTTCTCCCCCATGTGAGATCTCTGGTTTCTATGGGATTGAACTTCTCTGAGAGACTTTCACGCACTTTAGGACATCTTTTCCTTTACTTCAAGTGAAGGGTGAGGAGGCTCGAGGTACTCTCTTCTGGGGAACATTGCACTCGACATTCCCCTCACACTATGAGTGGATTGCAGGGGGAGTTCACCCAGCCCGTTTCTGCGTGTCTCCACCTGCCACGGTTCTGTGTGCAGGAAGAAAAGAGCCGGTGTCTCCCTTTCTCCAAGAAACGCTGGCTCCTCTGCCTCCCAGAGCTCCCTTGCAGCAGATCACCTGATTGCCCTGCATCCACTGAGCTTTGGGAAACACACAGCGCCGGGCCGAGAGCACAGGAAGACCCACCGCACAGGCCACACCCACCAGGCTGGCAGCACGGTCACTATCTGCACGTGTCCGCTCTACTCCGTTGGCCGAGCCGTGTCCTCACGTGACGTTTTGTGGAGTCAGCTGGTGGCACTCGGGGCGGATCGTGTTGGCACAAGGTCTGCTGTGCATTTTACGGAGGCTTGGAGTGGGGAGCGCTTACTACCCTGAGAGGAGCCTGTGAGGAATCTGCCCCTAATAGGATTGGTGTAATCCTTTGAGCGAGCTGACCCTGTGGGGTCGATGTAAGGAGGTGAAGGGGCATTTTGGCCACTGTAGGATTATCACGTATTGGACACATACACAGTTACTTGTATGAGAATTGAGTTGGAGCACCATCATTGGATATATATATTTATATACACCGTGTGTGGACTGGCTTATGATGATTTATGTTTTATGATATATGTTATTGATTTGTTTTTTGTGTGTTAAACACTATTGTATTTTATGAAACTATATATCACTTGCACTTGCTATATTCCCACAGAGGGAATTCACGTGTTGCACAATTGTGTCTGTATCCCTTTATGTGCATTATAGGGGGATTGAGTGTGTCACTATTTATATTTATGTAGTATTTATTTAGCGCTACACTTAGCATTTATGAATTATCCAAAGCAGTTGCTGATGATTATGGAACACTAGCAATTTGAAGAAGCAACTCTTGCTTGAGGTGATTGCCACCTCTGTTGCAAGCAGCAACTCTGTAACTAACTACAACATACAAGAGAAAATAAGCTAAGGGATTTTTATCTTCTGCCAAGTTGCTAGTGTGGCATGGCCCCTATGGCTGGGGTATGGCCCTTATTGCCACTACAATTTGTTTGTACAATCTATGTACAATCTAGTTTAAATTTATCAAAGCTATGTAATGAAGACAAAACTATACAATCCAACCAATTTTGGTCCAATCACACAGGCAGTCACATTACATAGTTGTTTGTAGATATAAAGGAGATTGTACAGCCTGATTATATAGCGTATGGCTAGTTTAAGCCATGCTGATATCTTTCCGGAGGACCTAGGTCCTGGATTTTCTTATTATCAGTAAAAATAAATACAGCCTAAATTGTTTTTATTTAGTAACGACAGCCTGGCCTTATTTCACAACAATATTATGTTTTTCAATATGCAGTTCTGTAACCCTGCATTCATGTCTAAACTGAGCATAATAACAGTCTCTTCTGCTATAAGGGCTATTTTATGTGAATGAAGCATAGACACACAGCCCCTCAAGGACTGTAAGCATCAACAGGCATGGCTGTCTCTTATTGTATTTTTGCCATTTAATTTACACTAGCGTTCCAGTATTCAGACTTTTTCATGTGTCCAAAAACAATTAATTCTTTTATTCTCCAAGGTATCATTAACCACTTGCCTACCAAGCCAATTCTGACCCTTCTCTCCTACAAGTAAAAATCAGCTTTTTGTTTGCTAGCAAATTACTTTTTTTTTTGGATGGTTTGCTGTCTCCCTGGTGCCAGGCTACAGCATGTGGTGTACGGGGTTGATAAATTACTGTGAGGGACAGGGCATGACCCAGCTGTATTTGTCCATGTTGGAACCAATAACAGAATACATGAAAGGTGGAGGATCCTTAAAATTCAATTTAAGGAACTAGGCTGCATGTTAAAGGAAAGGACCTCCAAGGTTATATTATCTAAGATATTGCCTGTGCCAAGCGCAACACAGGAAAGACAGGGGGAGATTAAGAAACTGACTGTATGGCTAAAGACTTGATGTAAGAGGGAAGGTTTTGGGATTCTGGAGCATTGAGCTGACTTATCATTGGGGTGCAACCTATATGGTAAAGATAGTTTGCACCTAAATAGAAGGGGGTCTGCTGTGCTTGGGGAGGGGAGAGGAAAAGGCTGGAGGAGTATTTAAACTAGGATTGAGGGGGAGGGTGAAATAGAATTATATGGGGCAGATAGGTCAGTTGGGGGTCAGACAATAATGGAGGGTGGAATGGGGGTAGATGGAGGGAGGGTTATGGCAGGTGAAAAGAAAGTTCCCATGTTACAAACAACCAATGGAAATTATTGTTTTTTTCTAATGGAAAAGAGCAAAATGTGATAATGGATTAAAGAGTTTGTTCACCAATGCAAAATAGGTGAGTTGGAAGCTTTGGTGCACAAGATAACTATGATTTAATTGGTATTGCTGAATCTTGGCTTCATTCCTCACATATTAATATTCCTGGATATGCTCTCTTTCAGAGAGATAATGTCATAAAACTAGTGCAGCTAATGCAAATTCTTTTACAGCTCATGCAAATTCCTCTTCAGCTAATGCTAATTCCCATGCAGCAAATGCTTATTCCCATGCAGCTAACGCTTGTTCACGTCTACCAGCACACAGACAAGCCTAGGCTAATATCCAGCGGCACTGACACGTAGGCGCAGTTCTATGCGCCATTGTGCTTCTGTGCACACGTCTTCCTGCATTGGCGCCGAGCTGCCTATTTAAAGGAGACTCTGCTGTGTACTTATCGTTGAATGTTCTTCAGCTTGCTGTGACCCATGTTCCTGTTTGTACTTCCATTGCTGACCCGGCTTGTTCCTGACCTTGCTCTGTGAATTCTGACCTCGGCTTGCCTAGACTACTCTCTGCTTGATCTGCTGGTGCTGACCTCGTCTTACCTCTGACTACTCTCTGCCTGATCTCCTGTTACTGATCTTGACTTGCTACTGGACCACTCTCTGCTTGCTAACCTGGTACTGATCCTGATCGTGGCAATCATCTATCAAGCTATTGGCACCTGTGCTTCTTTGAACCTTGTATCTCTGTCACCACATTCAGGTGTGCTTGGACCAGAGACGCAAGGGAAGCCCTCTCGTTAACTCGGCCTTCAACCAAGGTACGTGACAGACAATAAATTTACAAAATCCCAAATGGGATTTTATCGTCACTGCAGTATACATATAAAATAGAAATCTTTTCCTTAAAAAAATATTGACTACCTTATTATTTTACAGTATTTGTATAAAAGAACACACAATTGGCTTGTACCCCAATTTTCTGATACAGCAAATATAATGCTTTCAGAGATAGAGACAAACTTGTAATGTAGCTCTATTCACCCAACACGTTTCAGAGATAAAACACTCACTCCTCAAGAGTTTAACCAGTTTCCGCCCAGCCAATAGCACAAAGGCGGCCGGGTGAGCAGCTCGTCCCTCTGGGTGGACGCCATATGGTGTCCTTTTAGGCATGTGTAGTGTACCGGCCCCGTTTCCAGTACCATGTGACCTGCTGTGGCCAATCACAGCAGGTCACATGACAGTTGTATACAATGGATGGCTTCCTTTCATGCCATCCATTGTATACAAGTGTGTCTAGCTGTGAATGGTCACAGCGATCACATGCACAAGCTGGGCTAATCACAGCCCAGCTACGTCATGTGATTAGCAGTGGCCACATCACAGCTAAGCATGAAAAAAAAAACCCTTGAATGAATCAATGTCATTCCAGTGAATGCTTGCTTATAGCAAAGTAATTCTTTGCTATAAGCAAATTGTGTAAAAAAAAAAAAAAAAATACTGATCACTTCCCCAAAGTAGTACAATGTTACTATGGTAACATTATACTACTTTGGTCATAGTGAAATATGAAAAAGAAATCTTAAAACAATAAAAAATTTATGAAGAACAATTATTTATTTGCAAACTTTTATAACAGAAACAAAGAAAAATTAGTTTTTTTTTCAAAATTTTTGGTCTTTTTTCTTAATTTAGCAAAAAATAAAAACCCCAGTGTTGCTTAAATACCAGCAAAAGAAAGCTGTGGTTGTGTGAATGATACAATTTTAGTTTGGGTACAGTGTTGTATGACCGCGCAATTGTCATTCAAAGTGTGAGAGCGCTGAAACCTGAAAAATGGCCTGGGCAGGAAAGGGGTTAAAGTGCCCTGTATGGAAGCGGTTAAGGATATACAATCTCTAGAACGTAATAAATATCATTAACAGTGGTCCAAAGCATTGTGTATATATACAGATTATCATAATACACAAACTCTGTAAATAACTTACTATTCAAAGAGCATTTTCGACCAAGCAAAAGTCGTTAGAATAAAAACAAATGGTTGTTGCCAGTCCGTACTCCCCGTAGTCCCCCATGCAAAAACTCCCCCAAGGGAGCTGCTGTGGAGTGCCCTGATGGCCACTGAGGCCTGTGGGAGTCAGCTCCCGCAAATAAAATATAGTAGTTAATGGAGACTTATAATAGTTATGGAAGGTTTATAATATTTATGAATGACGAGGGGGCATGGTTTGCCGCGATCCAGAATGGCCACTTAAGCCAGGAACTCCCGCCGGCCGGAGACCTCACTTTACTCTGCACGGAGGATCGGGTGAACCAGGGACACATAACCATGGGGAAAACGGACCGGAACACATCCGGTTCCCGTTCCCCAAGAGTCCATAATCCCCAGCAATCCCGTCACATTCAGGAGCTATTCCGCTCCCAGCAGAGGGACAGGCCCCAAGCAGCATCCCCCTCTCTCTCCCCTCCTCCCTCAACAGCAGCAGCCTGTGTTCAGAGCACTGACACTGAGAATGTCACAGACACTGTCCCGCAGTATTATCTCTTCTCAGACTCCAATGCATTATCTCAGGCGGTGGCTGTGTATATTAAAGTCATGCTCACCACAGCCCCTAGTGACCTACGTGATGACCTACATTCATTAGGTACAAGGTTAGAGGGAGTGGAACTTGCTAACAGGAACAATGCAGAAGCTACAGTATAGTGGAAATACAGCAAATGACAGCCTCACACGCATCATATATCCACGAATCCTACAGACAAATAGAGGATTTAGATAACCGTGGACGCAGACATAACATCAGAATACATGGCCTGCCAGAACCTGTGGAACCGAGCGAAATCCCTAAAACGGTCGTGGCGATCTTTAATGACCTACTAGGCCATCCGCCTGCTACACCTATTGATTTGGAACGCGCTCACAGATCACTCCGCCCCAGGGGCAGAGATTCTGACCCCCCCCAAGAGACATAGTATGTTGTCTAGTCAGCTTCCCAATTAAAGAGGACAATCTCAGAAGCGCCAAAGAAAGAAGACGCCTCTGATACCAGGGCCCTGAAATACATCTGTTCCAGGATCTCTCCTCCCTGACCCTGCAACAAAGACGGAAACTTCGCCCCCTACTGGATGCACTCCGCTCCCATAACATACCATATAGGTGGCGATTCCCATTTTGCCTTTCCGCACAAGCGCATGGGCGCACAGCCTGCCTGCGAGTTCCAGAGGATCTGCCCAATTTCTGTACTTCCCTGGATATTCCACTGATTGACCTTCCCGATTGGTACAGATCTATGCGTCTTCCAAGTGTCCCAGAATCCGGACCGGTACCAAGTGAAATAGATGGCCTCTCCTGCACACCGAAGGCCCCGCCATGATGCTTAGAGGCCCTTCACTAAATTCTTTCCTGATCCATTTTCATCCATCGTGCACTACCAGCTTACTACCTGCTCAGGACCCTTCCATTTCATCTTCAGACTATGCCTGCAGAATCCTTTGTCTCTTTTAGCCCTACCATTGGAGGCCTCTGATTCATTACCCCGGGGTCATCTCTCCACCCGCTCCGGCCTGGATTTCCTGGTGCTCCTGCACACGGCCATCCATATGCATTTGGGGCCACTAAGGTCTCACCTCTACAGCTCCTGATCTTCATATGGACTGTCTGACACGGAACATTTCAACACGCTTCTCCCCCCCACTTGCCCACTCACTGCACCATCATTGTTGCCCTAGAACGAGGCTATTTGGAATACATCCGAGTTACCGCTCAGCCCCTCCCATACTACCTCTGATAGGTCTTTCGCCACCTAGATACACTGGATGGATTCTAGTGGACTCCGGACCTCTTGCATCCCCTGCCTATCTGATTCCAAGCCTATCCATGGGACCTCTGATGACCTTGGGTTTACACACCGTACTCAACTCACCTTGCACCGATCCCTGAAGACCAATTTAAGAGAGTATGACGAGAAGTTCCAACCATCATTTATCCTTTTATACTCACTTAGTGGACATGTGGGGAGGCGGGCTGAGACCGGGAGGGGTGGTGGGGAGAGCAAGGGACCATTGATTGTAACTTATTGCCATTGTCATGTTATTGTGCACTTGTGAGCGAGCATCACCTCAATAGGCTCTCCAGATGGGGGTTCCCTGCGGAGATCGGTTTCTCCCCTCCTGTTCTGCACCCTTACCCACCGACTGCATACTAACGGAGTACTGATTTTGATGCTCCATTGTAGGGTTCCTGAATGTGCCTATCCCTTCCCTCCTCTACCCCAACCCCCCCCAGGTGGGCTCCCGAGTATTTTTTTCCAACCGACATGAGGTGCTGCTTGATTCCCAGGGTGCCTTGAGGGTCCAGACCGGACCAGAGAGGAAAGAAAAAGAAAAAAAGGGATACAATTTTTTGGGTTTTTTTTCCCTTTATTGTGTTTAACGATGCCCGATAGTTGAACTGTTTGTTATTCTTCACATGTTGGTTGTCATACCTTGTTGCTCTTCCGCCTATATATTTTTTGCTTTAGATAACTTGAGATACTGACTGTTCTCTCTCTAAGGAGAGGGCAGGCTGCCCACTTTGCCCTCCCCGAAGCCCTACCTTTAAGAAAGATACTTATAATGTTTCCACCACTGCTTGCTCACGACACCATACTCCCACTTTAGAATCCCTAGGTCACACTCCATTCATCTGCGCCTCTCACTCTCTCTCACGTCCATGGTGCTATATCCACTAGACATCATTGTGATTCACTGACTGTCTCATTTCCCTCCCAGTGCAGGCAACCCAGTCTACTTTTGCCTCCAACTCCTCAATGAATCCCAAGCCACATGCTCTAACAGGTGATGGCTGCTATATCTCCCTCACTACCATGCCCCCAACCCTCATGCATGCTCAGTTGGGTTGAGATCAGGTGATTGACTCAGTCATTGCAGAATATTCCACATTTTTTCCTTCAAAGGCTCCTGGGTTGCTTTTGCAGTGTGGTGCCGTCCAATCAACTTTGCTGCATTTGGCTGACTCTGGGTTGACAGTATATCTATAAACACTGCAGAATTCATCCGGCTACTTCTGCCTTCTGTCACATCATCAATAAACACCAATGACCCAGTGCCACTAGAAGCCATGCATGTCCATGCCATCACACTGCCTCCACCATATTTTACAGATGACATTGTGTGCTTTGTATCATGAACTGTTCCAAGCCTTCTCCACACTTTTTTCTTCCTATCATTCTGGTACAGATTAATCTTAGTTTCATCCGTCCAAAAAATGCTTTTCCAGAACTGATCTGGCTTCTTTAGATGTTTTTTGGCAAAGTTTAATCTGGCTTTTGTGGTGAACCCTCTGTATTTGTTCTTATGAAGTCTTCTCTTGATTGTAGACTTTGACAATGATACGCCCATCTGCTGGAGAGTGATCTTCACTTGTCTGGATGTTGTAAATGGGTTTTTCTTTACCATAAATGAACTACCAAATGTACTATACCCCACAAAGAATTCACTACACTATAGCTCACCCTATTCAGAAAGTATCAGCAATCCATGCCAGCAGGCCAATGCCCAAAACAGAAGTGCATAAGGGCTAGAAGGTGACCACATTAAGTAGGGGGAAAACATTATTCTAATTTTCTGCACCTGTGTGAGTCTGGACAGGCTTCTGACTTGGCCTCCTGAGCTCCAGTGTCCAGCGTCAGCCCCACCCCTACTGAGAGTGACAGGGTAAAACGTAAAGGTGGCAGAGTCTGTCTCTATGTGAAAAATGATCTCAAAGTGAGTGTGAAAGAGGACCTGGTTGATGGGAGTGTGATGGAGCTGAAGCATTATGGGTAAAACTGCATATGGATGTGCATAGTTCAAAGTTAATCACTGAATTTTGTTACAGGCCACCGACTGTTAATGAGGAGGTGGAGACTCAGATCCTTGCCCAGATGGAAAGGGTTGCAAGGGCTGGGACAGTGATAATAATGGGGGAATTTAACTAACCTGTTATTATTTGGTGTATTGGCATTGCTGAAACAGTTAAAGGGAAAAAAATTGTAAACCTTTTAGAAGACAATTTTATGGTACAGTTCATAGGGGCCCTGACTAGGAATGATGCTCTTCTGGACCTGGTAATCTCAAACCATGCAGAGCTTATTACTAGTATTCATATAAAAGAACATCTGGGTAGCAGTGACCATGATTTCATTTAATGTTAGCTGTAAACAAACATATACTGGAAAGATAAAAACATTTAACTTTAAGTGAGCAATAATTTTCCAATGATGAGGGCTGCTCTCCAAGACTTAGACCTTTAATGGAATATTAGCATCGAAGAACATATTCTTCAAAAAGACTGTATGTGAACACACTGCAAAATATATTCCCACGGGCAATATGTATAAAAGGCTAAAAATAAAACCTATGTGGTTCACATCCAAAGTTAAAAAAGCTATAGTTAATAAGAAAATGCTTTTAAAAAATATAAATACGAAGGAACGCTATCATCATTTAAATGTTATAAAGAATATAACAGAATATGTAAAAACTTAATCCAGGACACAAAAATTCAAAATGAACGACAGATTGTAAGAGAAAGTAGAACAAACCCCCAAACATTAATCAAATATATTAACAGCAAAAAGGTCAGGTCTAAGCATGTAAGCCCTTTACAAAATAATCTAGAATGAGGACAAAGAAGGCAAATTTATAAAATACCTTCTTCAGCTCTGTGTATACAAAGGAGCATGGGGATGCTTATGTCCATGCAAAAGCGTTTGTAAGGTACAGGCTTGGAAAAATCCATTTGTAAATGGATAGAAAACTGGCTAAAAGACAGTATTCAGAGAGTAATGATTAATGATTCATACTTTGGTCTATTGTTGTTGGTGGTGCACCCCAAGGTTCAGTGTTGGGACCCAAACTTTTTGATATATTTTGAAATTATATAGATTAAAAGTAATATTTCAGTGTCTGCAGATGACACCAAGTTATGCAGTAGAAAAAGCATCTTTACAGGATATCTCCAACTTACATGCTGACCTCAATGAACTATTTAATTGGGCAACTGTGTGTGGAAAATGAGGTTTAATATTGATAAATGTAAAAGTTATGTACTTAGGGGCTACAAATATGCATGTATCTTACATACTAGTTGGAGTACATCTAGGGGAATCAATGGTGGAGAAGGATCTGGGGGTTCTAGCAGATCATACGCTTAATAATGGCACACAATGCCAAGCTGCAGTTTCCAAAGTGAGCAAAATTATTTGTATTAAGAGAGCTATAGACGAGAGAGAGAGAGAGAGAGAGAGAGAGAGAGAGAGAGAGAGAGAGGCCATTTTACCCCTGTACAAATCATTAGTAAGACCTCACCTGGAATATACAGTTCAGTTTTGGGCACCAATTCAAAAAAAGGACATCAGGGGACTGGAGAAAGTGCAAAGAAGGGCAACCAAACTGATCAGAGGCATGGAGGAGCTCAGCTATTAGGAAAGATTAGAGGAGCTGAATTTATTCTCTCTTGAGAAGAAGAGATTAAAGGGGGATATGATCAACATGTATAAATACATAGGTGGTACATATAGTGAACTCAGTGTAGAGTTATTCACTTTAAGGTCATCACAGAGGACAAGGGGGCACTCTTTACGTCTGAAGAAAAGAGATCCAATCACCAAATACAGAAAGGCTTCTTTCCAGTAAGAGCTGTAAAAATGCAGTACATTGTTTTAAAAGAGATCTGGATTTCTAAATGTACACAATATAACTACTGTAGATATTTATACAGTAGGTAAAGTTATGGAATGGAATGTTACAGATTTGGCTTTTTGTTTCTCCACTTTTTTGTGTCACACCAATACAAACAAAATAAACATGAGAATGCCTAAACATTTGTAATTGCAACAATTTTCTGGGCAAAATGGTGCATTATTTGACAAAAATGCAGGGGTGCCAAAATTTTTGGTCATGACTGTATATTGGATTATATATTTTTTCCCTTTTATTGGTAGAGCTAGATGGGCTTGTGTTTCTTTTCAACCAGACTAACTATGTAACTATGTCACACGACATTTGCACAGCAGTTTTTCAAAATCAATCTTTTTTGGAAAAATACACTTTAATAAATTTTAATTCACAGAAACACAATAGAATACCATATGTTTTTTTAAAAATATAAAAGATGATGTTACGCCGAGTAAATAGATAACCAACATGTCATGCTTTAAAATTTAACATGTTTGTGGAATGGCCACAAACTATGATGCTTAAAAATCTCCATAGGCGACTCTTTAGAAGTCTTTACTAGTTACCAATTTAGAGTTACAAAGAAGGTCTGGTGCTAGGAATATTGCTTTAATGTTTGCAGTGATACCTCACATATGTGGAGTGAACACCTACGTATGACTTCATCTTTTTGGTTTTTTTTTATTTTAATATTTATTTTATTTAAAAAAAATTATACTGTTTCTTTAATTTTTTTTTAATAATGTCCCTTGGGTCACGACAGTTCCTCTTTATGGAGAGATCTGGGGTCTATTAGACCTCAGATCTCTTCTCTGGCCTCCAAAGAAGCTGATCAGACTCAGATCTGTCTGATTGGCTGCTTCATTGTGTGATAAATGACCAGTAAACACAAATCTGAAACCGCAAGTAACAAAATACTCATCCCTTTTAGTTTCTTAGACCATAGAATGATCGGTGATGTTCTGTTGCTCTATCATCTATTTGGTCAGTCGGTGGAACTGCCAGCTGCAGTTTCAGGCTCCGCAGTGGGATGAGAGAGCCCGGGAAGGTGGCACAAGGTGGCAGAAGGCAATGGGGGGACCCCCTTCCACCTCCTGTACAAGCAATCTAGCGGCTACTTAGTTACTATTACCTAGAAAATGGCATTTGCTGTTTTTTTTCGCATTCTCCTCATATTGACTTTATGGGGATTTGGGTTTGACACTCAAACTTTGTCATGTTCTGCAATCTAAGTCAAACAGAAGCCAGGTACAGTCACTCATCCCTATAAATTGACCTGCATTGACTCTTAAGCCATTGTCTAACTTTGGCAAGTAACTGGTAGCATCAGAGTATTCTTCATATAACTATAACCTAACAGCAAAAAGTAGACGCATTTTACCAGAGTTTCTGAAATAACAAATATCCCAATTTACTGTAATGATGTTTCTCAGCAATTTGAAAACATAGCTTTTCAATAGAACATTTTAATTAGGTGGCTTTATCTCTTTCAAACCTAATATGTAAAAATCACTGACATTTCCAGGACTGTATGTTTTGAAATCAATGTTGCTTGAAAAATCTTCATTACCTCTCCATTGACACTTATCGCATATCATTAAAGTCTGTTTACATTCTGGTAGCAAGCATCTAGTAGTAAGCATTTGTCATCTTGTCATTAATTATATAATTGCATGCAAATTTTGAGTTCTTTCCAATTGGCTGTAAAAGAATTAAATAAGTGGTATTTCATGGGCTTGAAATGTGCTAGCTGACTAATGTTTTAATATTCATTGCTCACAGAAATTCTTTACTATACAGGCTCCAAAATGAGCATTAGTAGTACTTCAAATCACCCATGAACTGCAATTAGCAGTTTAGGCAACAATAATGACAGAATGATAGATTCTATGTGCTTAAAATACAATTGGTTACAAGTATTATATATTAAAGGGTGTGATTATATACCTGTATATGTAATTAGGTGTAATTATTGAGCTAAATAGTACCATATAATCTGGTAAATTATTTTTGTTCACTTTTAATGTGTGTTGCAGCAAGTATATTATTAAATGTAATGAATAGCAATTGAATAAAATATGGTAGGTCATAATTTTTTTTCCAACTTCTGTTCTTTTCTACATTGTATGATTCATTCTACTAGTCACACATTTACAAACCTTTTTTAGCTATACATTTTTACTGAATTGTTTTAAATAATCCAAACACATAAGGCACTGTGACTATAAAGTGTGTGCCATGTTACAAAACATAAAATAAGCTTTACAGGAGAATAAGACAGATTCAATATTCATATAAATGCCCTCAGATCTCCATAGTTATGTACTTACATTTTTACTTAATATAGAACTTTAGTCAGAAAATTAAATTGTGCTAGATTACTTCAGGTATTCCCTTTTTTCAGGTATACTGTAGCTATGTAACACATTAAAAATAAGTGCCTATACTGTTTAACATCTAGAAAAGCACTGTCTCATTCTGTTCTGCACATGCTCAGTTGCTCTCTATTTTTAGGCACTGTGCATTTGTAGAGGTCAATCTGCTGACCGCCTAAAGATATAATATTGCTCTGGGGCTGTGGGCTTCAACAAAAAGGAAGCCTCCGGTGAGAACAGGAACAAAGCTGGAGGCAATTCACAGCACACACTAATTTTAGTAGCATTGTTAATAATGTGGATTGCATGTTTCTTGCAGTATTTCTTTATCAAGCTGTTATGGGTAAAGTTCCACTTTAACCAGGGGAATAGAAACAATAGTTGTGAAAGTCGCATGCTGACTATTGGTTTCCTGAATGCCCCTAGTGCCTCTTAGCTATCTAAGTGTTGTCTTGTGCACTATACTATGTCATTCGCTATATTGCCAAAAGTATTGGGACACCCCTTCAAATCATTGGATTCAAGTGTTCCAATAACCTCCATGGCCACAGGTGTCTAAAATCAAGCACCTAGGCATGTAGACTGCTTCTACAAACATTTGGGAATGAATGGGTCGCTCTCAGCAGCTCAGTAAATTCATGGTAACGTGATAGGTTGCCACCTGTGCAATAAGTCCATCCATGAAATTTCCTTGCTACTAAATATTCCACAGTCAACTGTTAGTGGTATTATAACAAAGTGGAAGCAACTGGGAACAACAGCAAGTGGCCAACTGTCTGAAAAGTCAATAGCTAAAGACCTCCAAACTTTGTGTGGCCTTCAGATTTGCGCAGCAGTGCATAGAGAGCATCATGGAATGGGTTTATGTGGCCGAGCAGCTGCATCCAAGCCTTACATCACCAAGTGCAGTGCAATGCAAAGCGTTGGATAAAGCGTGTTGCAGCTAGACTCTAGAGCAGTAGAGACGTGTTCTTTGGAGTGATGAATCATACTTCTCTGTCTGGCAACCCAATCAACATGCCTTGGTTTGGTGGTTGCCAGGAGAACAGTACTTGCCTGACTGCATTGTGCCAAGTGTAAAGTTTGGTGGAGGGGGGATTATGGTGTGGGGTTGTTTTTCAGGGGTTGGGCTTGGCCCCTTAGTTCAAGACATTTTGGACAATTACATGCTCCCAACTTTGTGGGAACAGTTTTGGGATGGCCCCTTCCTATTCCAAACTGACTGCCCATCAGTGCACAAAGCAAGTTCCATAAAGACATAGATGAACGAGTTTGGGGTGGAGGAACTGGCCTGTACAGAGTCCTAACCTCAACCAGATGGAACACCTTTGGGATGAATTAGAGTGGAAACTGCGAACCAGGCCTTCTCATCCAAGATCAGTGCCTGACCTCACAAATGCACTTCTGGAAGAATGGTCAAACATTCCCATAGACACATTCCTAAACCTTGTGGATAGCCTTCCCAGAAGAGTTGAAGCTGTTATAGCTGCAAAGTGTGGGCCAACACAATATGGAACCCTACAGTCTAAGCTTCCCAATACCTTTGGAAATATAGTGTAATTGCGGAAGAGCTCTATAATCTGATGCTAAACAGTATATGAGGACTTCACAAAGTTACATGCATAGATGACATTTCATGATATGGATAGGCTTGGAGTATATCTCAGACCCATCTTTTGCTTCTGTACTCAGTCTGCTAACTCTGTTCTAGCATTTTACAAACAGGTTGGTTTTCTGGGGATCAGCCAGTTTGCCCCCCCCCCATCCTTTACTTTGAAGAACTGTTTGTAAAGCTCTAGGTCCCAGTTGCTGTTTGCCTTCAGCTTGACTTCCTGAAGCAGCAAGTTTAGATATTCAGATAATTTTATTTGGTTTTCAGTCTGAAAAGAAGTGTAAGTTTGTAGCCATATATTCCATGAGATAAAGATGTCCAGGCAGATATAAAACACAGATTAACAAAGCTATGTAGATATTAATATGTCTTCAAATGTAATTCTTTTAAAAGGAAATGGTATAAAATAACTGAATTTGGCTTGGTACCAGCCTCCTGTTGTCCCTTTACAGCAGGGCTCAAAGTCAGGAGGGGAGAAGTAGCACAATGAGTCCCTACATTGTGCTGCAGAGCCAGAAACATGCTATTAGAAGGAGAGAGCAGAGTGACAGAGAAATGTTTCCAAAATGTGCCACTGTGTAGTCAACTTGGCACATGTTTCCTGTGAAGACTACAAGCAGAACACTGCATAGATCTGTTCTGCTGTTTACACCATCAGAAAAACATCCCTGAGCAATGATTTGCAGCCCACACAGCAGCACATAGTATAGACAGGAAGTATCTGGAAAGAAATAAAGAGCCCTGAAATAAATAAAAGTACAGAAAAAAAGCTAAAACTGTTTTTTTTTTAAATGATTGTAATCATTAACAATATACAGTTCTTTTGCAAACTAAATATTAGGCAATTAATCAGCAGTGACAATAATATGTTGGCAAAAAATTGATAGCAAACACTCGTGTAGTAAGACTAATGAAGTTGTGAAGTTGCTCTTTGCCATACTTTTAAAAAAGTGTTCATTACACTCACCCCACCCTCCTTTACACTGACCACTTCAAAGTGAATGACTCCCTTGTTGTGTGCACACTTAAAAGTTAAGTAAAATAAAAGTAAACCCATGAACAAAAATGTTTTATACTCCAGCTTTTTAAGATTTCTTTCCTTTATTTTCACCTAGTGATCCAGGCAGTGTTGCTGGCCAGATCACCAGGTGAAAATAAAAGAAAAAAGAAAAATAAATCTAATGCAGCCACCACATTTAAGGCTTGACAAGCCACAATCTGTAGTTTTGACAAAAGTCAAATTTGCCACACAACTAGTCTGGGCTTATGAAAGGCTTTTTTCAGATATGCCAGTTGTAAAGCCTGCAACATACATAGCTTTTTTAATTTGACAATGTTAATAGAACATGATTCACCTTTATACATAAACAAACATGAATTTGTCCTAAAAAAAACTCACATTGTATTAAAATAATTAGCTCTGCAAAATGTGCTGCTCTACAAGAACACTTACTTCCTCTGCTCTGAGGATGCAACATTTATTTTAAAGTGTTAACACAGGACTGATTAAAGGAGACACAAATCAAATCTAGAAAGCGAATACTGTAAATAATTTCCTACTTTGTTCTGATAACAGCAGCAACTTCGAAGAAGACCTCATGCAGAGAACTAAAAATGGGCATGTTGTGCTGTGAAACATCAATTGAACACATATATATCTATCTATATTCATTATTTACACTTTTTGTTGAAAATGATACTATTGGTGTCAGCGATGCTACAAAGATCCACTTACTGCTTAGAACGCCTCCAGTTAAAATGTTTGATTATATTTAGGTGAGTTTGCCCACATGAAAATCAAGTATGAATTTGTTCAAAAGTGCATGTAACTAATTAAACAAAAAACAGACATAAAACAGTGATCAGCCCCCACCTTACCAGGTGTTCTTTACTTTGAATGCAATACAGTAATTCCCACAAAAGATTTTCAGCCTGAAGGGGAGTTGCTGTTCGCTTGAATTATTTCTACATTGTGAATCTTGTAAGACATATTTAATATAATTTTTTCAAGGTGATTAAATAACATTCTTATACATTTTCCTCAGCAGATTGCACAGATATACTTTACAGATGTCTAGCAATAATAACATAAAGGGCAACTTGACATCCTGTGTTCCAAGCAACAGATCTAAAAACTGGTCTTAGGCTGGCCATACACTATACACATTTCTTGCAATTTTCTCTCCAATTTCTGCCCAATTTCCTTTAGATTTACCTTCAACTATGTAGTGCAAGGGCCTGCCTAATTGAATACAATTGAAAGTGTTGTTTAGGTTTGGCCTCATATTATATGTTTTTTGGTAAATCTAAAGAAAAATTCTCAAGAAGATTGTATAATGTATTGCCAGACCCTATAATCAAATCCTAAAAATGTACCAGTGTTGGTAAGCTAGCACCAAGAGAGGTCCTCATATTTGTTCACATTTTTTCACATTCACATTGTATTTTGCTTCAGGAGTCACAAAGCCTCTGTAAATTGGTGTGTAAATATCAACTTCAAGAATTGAGGCTGTTTGCCATACTTGGGCAGTAGGAAACAGGAAAGGAGGAAAGGGCATAACATATATTCTACTTGAACTCAGTGGTCACACTATAGAAATATGTGAGAATCACTTATTTCATTTCTTAAACACTTTCCTACCACTCTATAGCAGAAGTACTGCTACAGGACGGCAGGGGTGCACAAAATCATGTGTGTGTATATATAAATATATATATATATATATATATATATATATATATATGTTGTTTTGCATTTCTGGGTAGGGGGCATGCGCAGGCCGTGCACATGACCTACCACTGGTGGCCTCAACTGTCGATCTCCGGGTCCTGGCTGGCACCTGACGATCTCTGAGTATAACTGACGAGGGAGAGACCTGTATGTAAACAATCCAGATCTCTCCCCTGTCAGCTCCTGCACACTGACAGTGTGCTGACAGTGTAAAGCACACATGGCACATAGCAAAACATCACACAGTTAACCTTTTGATCACCCCAGATATTAACCTCTTCCTGCCAGTGTCATTAGTACAGTGTCAGTACTTTTTATTAGCACTGATCACTGTATTGGTATCACTGGGGATGTCAGTGACAGTTCACGTAAACCAATTAATTTACATGTATTGGGATTTTGTTTTAGCAAAGACATGGAGCAGAATACATTTTGGCATACATTTATGACAAAATTTGATTTTTTAATTTTTTTTACTGGACATGTTTAACCACCTCCCGCCCGCCATATAGTCCAATGACAGGCGCAAGGTGGTTCTCTTTGTCATATGACATCCTTACATTCTCACGGAGCATGCGCGGCTCAGGGAGCGCGCAGCGTGGCGATCGGCGGTGCGCTGTGTCCCTCGGACCACGGAAAGAGCCAAAAATGTCGGCTCGGTCATGTGATCAGCTGTGTCCAATCACAGCTGATCACATGTAAACAGGGAAATGCTGGTTATCGGCATTTCTCTCCTCTCGAGCTGTTACGCCGACAGCTCGAGGGGAGAGGAGAGCCGGTAATCGGCATTCCGCGGAGGGGACAGGTACACTGACCATCAGGGCACTGATGATCAGTGTGCCCTGATGATCAGTGTGGCCCCAGAAGTGGCAGCTGTCAGTGCTGAACAGTGCCAACTGCCAGTGCCCATCAGTGCCACATCAATGCCACATATCATTCCCAACAGTGCACATCAGTGCCCATCTGAGCTGCCTTTCAGTGTCACCCATCAGTGCCAGTCAGTGCCACCTATCAATGTCAATCAGTGCCACCTATCAGTGCTGCCAATCAGTGCCACCTATCAGTGCCAGTCAGTGTCACCTATCAGTGCCAGTCAGTGCCACCTAAAAGTGCCAGTCAGTGCCACCTAAAAGTGCCAGTCAGTGCTGGCTATCAGTGCTGGCTATCAGTGCCATATATCAGTGCTGCCTTTCAGTGCCCATCAGTGATGCCTGTCAATGCCCATCAGTGCCACCTATCAGTGCATCCTTATCAGTGCCCATCAGTGCCACCTATCAGTGCCCATCAGTGCATCTTATCAGTGACCATCACTACAGCTTCATTAGCGCACATCAGTAAAGGAGAAAAATCACTTATTTACAAAATTTTATAACAAAAACTAAGAAAACATTTTTTTTTCAAAATTTTCAGTGGTTTTTGGTTTGTTTAAGAAAAAATAAAAAACCCAGAGGTGATTAAATACCATCAAAAGAAAGCTCTATCTGTCACAAAAAAATGATAAAAATTTCATATGGGTACAGTGTTGCATGAACACGCAATTATCATTTAAAGTGTGACAGCGCTGAGAGCTGGAAATTGGCCTCAGCAGGAAGGGGGTATAAGTGCCCTGTAGGCTAGTGGCTAAAAGCAAAAAGTCAAAAATATTGTTATTTTCTCAAAATTGACGGTCTTTTTTTTTATAGTGCAAAAAATAAAAAATGCAGAGACGATCAAATACCACCAAAAGAAAGCTCTATATGTGAGAAAAAAGGACAAATTTAATTTGGGTGCAGCATTGCATGACTGCGCAATTGTCAGCTACAGCAACGCAGCGCCATATCGCATAAAATGGCCTGGTCAGGTGGGGGGTAAATACTCTGGAGGGCAAGTGGTTAAGGGCCCATTCACATGCATTGGACTGGGGGGGAAGCTTTCTCCAATGCAATCTCAACGCACAGGCAAGGCCTTGTGTCCTTTCAGTTTAGTTCACACCACAGTGCTGCAGTTGTGTGCACTGCAAAAAGGTAGGATACACCTTACTTTTTTTCAGTGCAGCATGTTAAGATGCACAAAACTGCATTGTAATGTGCTGCCATTTATAAAAATAAATGAAATGTTATTTTGTGAGAATTTAATAAAGTTAAAAAAAGTTAAAAATGTGATGCATCATTACAATGGATTGGCACTGCTCCTTTTATGGTGCATACAGTAGACCTTGTATTCTCCCATCTTTGCACTCCCTACAACCTCTCAAACACCCCTTTTCCTCTCTCTGATCAAATCTCATCACCTTCACAGTGTACTAGTCTTCAAACACCTATCCCTCTGAACAGCAAACAATTACCCGCAGAAACCTTCACAACTTAAACCCTTCTCTTTCCCACTCTGGAACTGACAGCCTCTATGACAGAATCTCTCCCCTGTCCTTCCCTGACCTGGCCATTGCTGTCTACAACAGTTTGCTTTCATCTACACTGGACTCACTTGCTCCTCTAACTACACAAAGTATCAGGCCCCAACCATTACAACCGTGGCAGACTGATGACACTAGAAATGTTAAGCGACATACTGTAGTTGTGCACTGGAGCGATTGTGGCGTAAAACCAAATCTGCGCAAGCTTTCACTCTATATAAATTTGCTTTCTTAACATACAATTCCTCTCTCCATGCTGCTAAACAAGCCTACTTTGTCACTCTTATTAATACCTTGTCATCCAGTCCTCATTGTCTCTTCTCTACTTTCTCCACCTCCACCCAGTACCTCACTCACTGCTTCTGAGATTGCAAATCATTTCAAAAACATTGCTGCAATTCGTAGGGGCATCACCACTGCACAGACATCTATCCCACTTAGCATACTTTATACTAAACCTCCCTCACCATGTTCTTCTTTTGACCATGCTACTACTGAAGTGGTCATTAAAGTTTTCTCAGAAACCCATCTCACCACCAGCCCCCTGGATGCTGTCCCCTCACAACTACTACAGTCACCCTCTTCTATCCTATGCTCCCTCACTCACATCTTCAATCTCTCCCTCTCTAATGGTGCCTTCCCCACCCCTCAAAAGCATGCACACATCACTCCCATACTTAAAAAGCCCTTGCTGGTCCCCACCAAACTGAACAACTTAAGACCCATCTTCCTGCTCCGGTTTACCTCTAAACTCTTTGAATGCTTAGTCTACAATCGCCTGAGCTCCTACCTCACTGACAACAACCTTCTCGAACCTTTACAGTCTGGCTTTCGCTCACTACACTCCACTGAAACTGCCCTACTAAAACTCACTAATGATTTACTAACTGCTAAAAACAATGGTCACTACTCTATACTCTTACTACTTGATCTCTCTGCGGCTTTTGATACTGTTGACCATCCCCTCCTCCTCAAAAAACTCCACTCTCTTGGCCTCTGAGATTCTGCTCTCTCCTGGTTCTCCTCCTACCTATTGCAGTGCTCCTTAAGCATTACCTATAACTCTGTATCCTCCTCTACACTTCCTCTTTCTGTAGGGGTCCCTCAAAGTTCTGTCCTTGGACCCCTTCTCTTCTCCATCTACACCTCCTCCCTTGGTCACTTGATAAACTCCCATGGCTTTAACCACATGCCGCCCAGCCACTGTAGAAATACGGTGGCAGGGCGGCACAGCTGGGCAAAACCACGTTTTAAAACGTGTGTTTTCAAAACAGGTAGGGGGCGCGCCACCGCCCTACCTGTCCCACCGATCACGGGCGCGGATGTCAGTCGCCGAGTCACAACCGGGCGTTACCGGCTATGTCCCGGCGATTAGCGGCAATCAGTGACAGAGAGCACAGCTGCAGTAGCTGTGCTTTCTGTCAGTTCCCTGACAGCTCCTGACAGGCTGATCAGCAGAGAAGAGTTTATCTCTCCCGGTCAGTGGTGTTCCCTGCAGTACACACCCCCGCCCCCTAGTAAAACACTCCCCTCACACAGTTAACCCTTTCACTGAATAATAAAGTTAACCCCTTCCTCCCCAGTGCCATTAGTACAGTGTCAGTTTTTTTTTTTTGCACTGATCACTGTATTGGTGTCACTGGGGATGTCAGTAACCCCAAGTCAGTTCCCCCCAGTGTCAGAATGTCTGCCGCAGTCCCGCAGTCCCGCCATAAGTCGCCGATCGCCGCCATAAGTCACTGATCGCCGCCATAAGTCGCTGATCGCCGCCATTATTAGTATAAAAAAAAATTTTAAATCCCAGTACCTTTCCTGCCATTTGTAAACGCTATAACTTTCACGTAAACCAATTAATTTACACGTATTGGGGTTTTTTGTAGCAAAGACATGTCGCAGAATGCATTTTGGCAGAAATTTATGACTAAATTTGATTTTTTTATTTTTTTTTACTGGACATGTTTTATAGCAAAAAGTCCAAAATATTGTTTTTTTCTCAAAATTGTCAGCCTTTTTTTTTATAGCGCAAAAAATAAAAAATGCACAGGCGATCAAATACCACCGAAAGAAAGCTCAATTTGTGGGAAAAAAAGGATGAAAAATTTCATTTATGTACCGTATTGCATGACCGCGCAATTGTCCGTTAAACTAGTACAGCGCTCTATAGCAAAAAAAATGGCGTAAATTGCAGTATCTATAGTTTGTAGATGCTATAACTTTCACACAAAGCAATCAATATACACTTATTGGGATTTTTTTTACCAAAAACATGTAGCAGAATACATTTTGGCCTAAATGTATAACTGACTTTGAGTTTACCATATATTTACTATATATTTTGTATAGCTGAAAGTAAAAAATATCGTTTTTCTTCAAAATGTTTGGTCTTTTTTTGTTTATAACGTGAAAAATAAAAAGCGCACAGGTGATCAAATACCACCGAAAGAAAGCTCTATTTGTGTGAAGAAAAGGACGTAAATTTCGCTTGGAAGCAGCATTGCATGACCACTCAATTATCAGTTGAATTAGTGCAGCTCCGAGTAGCAAAAAGAGGCCTGGTCATTAAGGGGGGTAAATCCTCAGGAGGGCAAGTGGTTAAGTACCATCTCTATGCTGATGACACACAAATCTACTCCTCACCTCGCCCCTTCAGTCTCCTCTCGCATTAATAACCTACTAAGTGACATATCGGCATGGATGTCACTCCACTTCCTTAAACTCAATCTTTTGAAAACTGAGCTCATACTATTCCCTCCAGCCCATGCCCCCTCCCCTGACTTCTCCATCAAGATCAATAATACAACCATCAGTCCCTCCCCTCATACCAGGGTACTAGGTGTAGTCCTAGACTCCCATCTGTCCTTTCAGCCCCAAATCCAATCACTGTCCAAATCTTGTAGACTTCACCTCCACAACATCTCCAAGATATGCCCGCTCTTAACCTCTGAAACCACTATGCAACTTATTCACTCCCTTGTTATCTCTTGCCTTGACTATTGTAACTCCCTCCTCAATGGCCTACTTCATCGCAGGATATCCCCTCTTCAGTCTATTATGAATGCTGCTGCAAAACTCATCCACCTTGCTAACTGTTCCATATCTGCCATCCCTCTCTGCCAATCCCTCCACTGGCTTCCCATTGCCCAACGAATAAAATTCAAAACATTAACAATAACATGTAAAACCATGTATAACTCTGTCCCCAATAACATCACCAATCTTGTCTCCAAATACCATCCTCTCCGCTCCTCACATGATCTCCTGCTCGTCTCCCATGCTCGTCTCCAGGAGTTCTCCAGAGCCTCCCCCATCCTCTGGAACTCTCTACCCCAATCTATCAGACTATCGCCTACTCTGCCCACTTTTAGGCGATCTCTGAAAACCTCTCTCTTCAGGGAAGCCTATCCTGCCTTCAGCTAATAACTGAATCATTTATTCCTCCTACTAGTCCATCCCCCACAGTTATTACCATTTGTACCACCAGCACCTCACTCTTAGATTGTAAGCTCCAAGGAGCAGGGCCCTCCTCCTAACCCTCTTGTATTGAACTGTATTGTTGCTGTATTGTCTCCCTTTATATTGTAAAGTGCTGAGCAAACCGTTGGTGCTATATAAATCCTGTATAATAATAATATAATAATAATATCAGCAGCTCCAGTACAAGGTCATTGTTGGTGTGAACAAGCCCTTTAGTGGGTTAGTGCATAATGACAAGTGTCAAGTGTGATTACAGTTGCTCACTCTTTGTATCAGTAAAATTATTCAATATTGTTTTAGTTATTATTAAACTGGAATTTAGTAGTGATGAATTTTAGTAGTGCATAAATAAATACAACATTGCTTAGTTGTCTAACTCATTGGACATCATGACATAACATCACCACATAATTTCTTAGGTAGAATGTCAGGGCCATGAAAGAAAATATGGAGACGGGGCCCCATCGTTTCGTCAACCCTATCCATTTGTTTTTTATATAAATTTCACTCTTAATAGAGGGCTATGATGATTGTTATGTTTTTGCTATTCGGCGCTGCACTAGTTCAACTGATAATTGCACAGTCATGCAATGCTGTACCCAAACAAAATTTAAGTCCTTTTTTCCACACAAATAGAGCTTTCTTTTGGTGGTAATTGATCACCTGTGCACTTTTTATTTTTTGTGCCATAAACAAAAAAGATCGAGAATTTTGAAGAAAAACTATATTTGTTACTTTTGGCTATACAAACCATATAGTAAACACAAAGTTAGTCATTAGAGATGAGCGAATCGAAGTAGGCGAAGTGGAATTCGTTTCGAATATTAGAAAAATTTCGAAATTTTTCCTAAAATGGCGGCGACATGTGCGGCGACGGAGCGGGGATGTCTGGGAAGGCGCGCAGACAAGGCGCGCTGACCCATAATGCATTCATTCATGACATGTGATCGCATTAGCCAATCAGCAGCCAGCCAGCCAGCACAGTGTAATGGTCGAGCTATAAATGGCGGCCATTTTAGAATTCTCCATTTGCCTCCAGTCATTCAACAGAGGCAGACCTGGCTGTATGCAGGGAGAGAGTTAGGGACAGAGAAACGTTACTTAGGGACACAGAAACGTTACATAGGGCCACAGAAACGTTACTTAGGGCCACAGAATCGTTAGTTAGGGCCACAGAAACGTTACTTAGGGACACAGAATTGTTACTCAGGGACAGACAGAATTGTTACTGAGGGATACAGAATTGTTACTGAGGGCCACAGAATCGTTACTTAGGGCCACAGAAACGTTACTTAGGGCCACAGAATTGTTACTTAGGGACAGACACAGAATTGTTACTGAGGGACACAGATTTGTTACTGAGGGCCACAGAATCGTTACTTAGGGCCACAGAATTGTTACTTAGGGACAGACACAGAATTGTTACTGAGGGACACAGATTTGTTACTGAGGGCCACAGAATCGTTACTTAGGGCCACAGAATCGTTACTTAGGGCCACAGAAACGTTACTTAGGGCTACAGAATTGTTACTTAGGGACAGACACAGAATTGTTACTGAGGGACACAGATTTGTTACTGAGGGCCACAGAATCGTTACTTAGGGCCACAGAAACGTTACTTAGGGCCACAGAATTGTTACTTAGGGACAGACACAGAATTGTTATTGAGGGACACAGAATTGTTACTAAGGGCCACAGAAACGTTACTTAGGGCCACAGAAACGTTACTTAGGGCCACAGAATCGTTACTTAGGGCCACAGAAATGTTACTTAGGGCCACAGAATTGTTACTCAGGGACAGACAGAATTGTTACTGAGGGATACAGAATCGTTACTTAGGGCCACAGAAACGTTACTTAGGGCCACAGAATTGTTACTTAGGGACAGACACAGAATTGTTACTGAGGGACACAGATTTGTTACTGAGGGCCACAGAATCGTTACTTAGGGCCACAGAAACGTTACTTAGGGCCACAGAAACGTTACTTAGGGACAGACACAGAATTATTATTGAGGGACACAGAATTGTTACTGAGGGCCACAGAAACATTACTTAGGGCCACAGAAACGTTACTTAGGGCCACAGAATCATTACTTAGGGCCACAGAAACGTTACTTAGGGCCACAGAATTGTTACTCAGGGACAGACAGAATTGTTACTGAGGGATACAGAATTGTTACTGAGGGCCACAGAATCGTTACTTAGGGCCACAGAATTGTTACTTAGGGACAGACAGAATTGTTACTGAGGGACACAGAATCGTTACTTAGGGCCACAGAATTGTTACTTAGGGACAGACACAGAATTGTTACTGAGGGACACAGATTTGTTACTGAGGGCCACAGAATCGTTACTTAGGGCCACAGAAACGTTACTTAGGGCCACAGAATTGTTACTTAGGGACAGACACATAATTGTTATTGAGGGACACAGAATTGTTACTGAGGGCCACAGAACCGTTACTTAGGGCCACAGAAACGTTACTTAGGGCCACAGAATTGTTACTAAGGGACAGACACAGAATTGTTACTGAGGGACACAGATTTGTTACTGAGGGCCACAGAATCGTTACTTAGGGCCACAGAATTGTTACTTAGGGACAGACACAGAATTGTTATTGAGGGACACAGAATTGTTACTGAGGGCCACAGAACCGTTACTTAGGGCCACAGAAACGTTACTTAGGGCCACAGAATTGTTACTTAGGGACAGACACAGAATTGTTACTGAGGGACACAGATTTGTTACTGAGGGACACAGAAACGTTACTTAGGGCCACAGAAACGTTACTTAGGGCCACAGAATCGTTAGTTAGGGCCACAGAAACGTTACTTAGGGACACAGAATTGTTACTCAGGGACAGACACAGAATTGTTACTGAGGGATACAGAATTGTTACTGAGGGCCACAGAATCGTTACTTAGGGCCACAGAAATGTTACTTAGGGCCACAGAATTGTTACTTAGGGACAGACACAGAATTGTTATTGAGGGACACAGAATTGTTACTGAGGGCCACAGAACCGTTACTTAGGGCCACAGAAACGTTACTTAGGGCCACAGAATCGTTACTTAGGGCCACAGAACCGTTACTTAGGGCCACAGAAACGTTACTTAGGGCCACAGAATTGTTACTTAGGGACAGACACAGAATTGTTACTGAGGGCCACAGATTTGTTACTGAGGGCCACAGAAACGTTACTTAGGGCCACAGAATCGTTACTTAGGGCCACAGAAACGTTACTTAGGGCCACAGAAACGTTACTTAGGGCCACAGAATTGTTACTCAGGGACAGACACAGAATTGTTACTGAGGGATACAGAATTGTTACTGAGGGACACAGAACCGTTACTTAGGGCCACAGAAACGTTACCTAGGGCCACAGAATTGTTACTTAGGGACAGACACAGAATTGTTACTGAGGGACACAGATTTGTTACTGAGGGCCACAGAAACGTTACTTAGCGCCACAGAAACGTTACTTAGGGCCACAGAATCGTTACTTAGGGCCACAGAAACGTTACTTAGGGCCACAGAAACTTTACTTAGGGCCACAGAATTGTTACTCAGGGACAGACACAGAATTGTTACTGAGGGATACAGAATTGTTACTGAGGGCCACAGAAACATTACTTAGGGCCACAGAAACGTTACTTAGGGCCACAGAAATGTTACTTAGGGCCACAGAATTGTTACTCAGGGACAGACACATATTTGTTATTGAGGGACACAGAATTGTTACTGAGGGCCACAGAACCGTTACTTAGGGCCACAGAAACGTTACTTAGGGACACAGAATTGTTACTCAGGGACAGACACAGAATTGTTACTGAGGGCCACAGAATTGTTACTCAGGGACAGACAGAATTGTTACTGAGGGACACAGATTTGTTACTGAGGGCCACAGAATCGTTACTTAGGGCCACAGAATTGTTACTTAGGGACAGACACATAATTGTTATTGAGGGACACAGAATTGTTACTGAGGGCCACAGAACCGTTACTTAGGGCCACAGAAACGTTACTTAGGGCCACAGAATTGTTACTAAGGGACAGACACAGAATTGTTACTGAGGGACACAGATTTGTTACTGAGGGCCACAGAATCGTTACTTAGGGCCACAGAATTGTTACTTAGGGACAGACACAGAATTGTTATTGAGGGACACAGAATTGTTACTGAGGGCCACAGAAACGTTACTTAGGGCCACAGAAACGTTACTTAGGGCCACAGAATCGTTCGTTAGGGCCACAGAAACGTTACTTAGGGACACAGAATTGTTACTCAGGGACAGACACAGAATTGTTACTGAGGGATACAGAATTGTTACTGAGGGCCACAGAATCGTTACTTAGGGCCACAGAATCGTTACTTTGGGCCACAGAAACGTTACTTAGGGCCACAGAAACGTTACTTAGGGCCACTGAATTGTTACTTGCGGACAGACACAAAATTGTTATTGAGGGACACAGAATTGTTACTGAGGGCCACAGAACCGTTACTTAGGGCCACAGAAACGTTACTTAGGGCCACAGAATTGTTACTTAGGGACAGACACAGAATTGTTACTGAGGGACACAGATTTGTTACTGAGGGCCACAGAAACGTTACTTAGGGCCACAGAAACGTTACTTAGGGCCACAAAATTGTTACTTAGGGACAGACACAGAATTGTTACTGAGGGACACAGATTTGTTACTGAGGGCCACAGAAACGTTACTTAGGGCCAAAGAAACGTTACTTAGGGCCACAGAATCGTTACTTAGGGCCACAGAAATGTTACTTAGGGCCACAGAAACTTTACTTAGGGCCACAGAATTGTTACTTAGGGACACAGAATTGTTACTCAGGGACAGACACAGAATTGTTACTGAGGGATACAGAATTGTTACTGAGGGCCACAGAAACATTACTTAGGGCCACAGAAACGTTACTTAGGGCCACAGAATTGTTACTCAGGGACAGACACAGAATTGTTACTGAGGGCCACAGAATTGTTACTGAGGGCCACAGAATTGTTACTGAGGGCCACAGAATTGTTACTGAGGGCCACAGAACCGTTACTTAGGGCCACAGAACCGTTACTTAGGGCCACAGAACCGTTACTTAGGGCTACAGGAACGTTACTTAGGGCCACAGAATCGTTACTTAGGGCCACAGAATCGTTACTTAGGGCCACAGAAACGTTACTTAGGGACACAGAATTGTTACTCAGGGACAGACACAGAATTGTTACTGAGGGACACAGATTTGTTACTGAGGGCCACAGAACCGTTACTTAGGGCCACAGAAACGTTACTTAGGGACACAGAAACGTTACTCAGGGACAGACACATAATTGTTACTCAGGGACACATAATTGTTACTGAGGGACACATAATTGTTACTGAGGGACACAGAATTGTTACTCAGGGACACAGAATTGTTACTCAGGGACACAGAATTGTTACTCAGGGACACAGAATTGTTACTGAGGGACACAGAATTGTTACTCAGGGACACAGAATTGTTACTCAGGGACAGACACAGAATTGTTACTCAGGGACAGACACAGAATTGTTACTGAGGGACACAGAATTGTTACTGAGGGACACAGATTTGTTACTGAGGGACACAGAATTGTTACTTAGGGACACAGAAATGTTACTTAGGGACACAGAATTGTTACTCAGGGACAGACACAGAATTGTTACTCAGGGACACAGAATTGTTACTGAGGGACACAGAATTGTTACTGAGGGACACAGAATTGTTACTCAGGGACACAGAATTGTTACTCAGGGACAGACACAGAGCTGTTACTGAGGGACATAGAATTGTTACTGAGGGACACAGAATTGTTACTGAGGGCCACAGAACTGTTACTTAGGGCCACAGAAACGTTACTCAGGGACACAGAATTGTTACTCAGGGACAGAGACAGAATTGTTACTCAGGGACACAGAATCATTTAATTAAAGAGTATGTCAGACAACATGCAGAGGAGTGGCAGAGGAGGCAATGTTTTAGGAGCGAGCAGACGTGGCAGCAGAGGAAGGGGTCGAGGCAGCACTATTCGCAGCCAGAAGCCAGTGCTCCCGGTGTCATCCAGCGGTCGTGTCTCCACCGACAACCCTGCCGTCATCGATTGGTTGGCTCGGTCGTCTTCCTCTTCCCAGGTCACCTCTGACACCTACAGCCAACGGTCGGTGGGTACGTCAGACACAACCGTTAGTTGGCATGGCCCGGGAGCAAGCCCACTGAAATCACGTGTCCTCTACCTGCCCCTGTCCTTTGGTGTTCCCTCACCAAGTGAAGTATCGCATGCTGTGGGCTCAGCCCCACTGTACAGTGAGGAAGAGCAAACAGAGGGCGGTCAGGAACGGGGGGAGACATCCGCCTCTTCAGCAGCCAAGCGAAGAAGTAGTGGCGAGGAGAGTGGCTCGGTAGCCGGTCTAGAGACAGGTCTGTCTCCTGACCCACACGCAGCCGAGGGGGCTAGTAGTGAGGCGGAGACCCTAATTGATGATGAGGAGGCTGATCGCACTTGGCAGCCTCGTCGTCATCAGGCTATTGCTTCCGCATCATCAGGAGAAGAGGGTGGCAGCTTGGCAGCGAGCAAAACAGTCGGTGGGTTGCCCAGGAGGCAGCAGGGTCGCAGCAGTGTCAGTGGAGGCAAACGGCCACAGAGTACAGCACCAGCTCCACTGCAGCCTACCACCATGGCCAGTAGTGGTGCCGGTGTGCACGGAGGAAGCAGCAGTCAGCCAGTGAGGAGTATCGGGGGCAAAGTTTCCTACTCGGCGGTGTGGCAATTTTTTGTCAAGCCGCCCGAGGAAGTAAACGTAGCCGTATGTCGACTATGTGGCCAGAAAGTCAAGCGTGGCCAGGGGGCCCATGTTGGGACTACAGCGTTGCGGCAGCATATGCAGCGTCGCCATTTGGTGGCCTGGGAAAACCGTGATAAAGATACGGCGGTTCTGCCCGCCCCAGCCCCCGCTCCATCACCAGCTCCGTTACTTGCTCCGTCACCCGACGTCAATCGCCCTCCATCAGCCAGTCAAGGCTCCAACACCTCTGCTGAGGGGAGTTGTCGCTCGTTGGCATCTTCCGCTCATTCAGATGCTCCTTCTCCTGCTACTCCTCTTCACGGATTCCGTCAGCAGTCTTTCTTGGAATCCGTTTCCAAGAGACAACAGTTTGCGAGCACGCACCCGACGGTGCAAAAGCTGAACGTCCTCCTGTCCAAGTTGCTGGTGCTGCAGTCCCTCCCTTTCCAAGTGGTGGACTCAGCACCTTTCCGAGAAATGATGGCTTGTGCCGCGCCGCGGTGGAGAGTGCCAAGCCGTCATTTCTTCGCCAAAAAGGCAGTGCCAGCCCTGCATTCACATGTAGAAGAGATGGTGGGCCAGTCTTTGAGCATGTCGGTCTCTGCCAAAGTGCACGGCAGCGCCGACGTGTGGAGCTGTAACTACGGTCAGGGACAGTACATGTCATTTACGGCCCACTGGGTGAACGTGGTGCCATCACAGCCGCACCAGCAACTTGGACAGGTCACGCCGCTTTTGCCTCCACGTTTGCACGTCCTTGGTCCACAAAAGATGTCCGCCTCTACCACCTCTTCTTCCTTCGTGTCCTCAGCCGCCACCCCCGTGCCAAGTCCCATTACCCGACCGGCATATCACATGTGCAGGGCGCAACGGTGTCACGCTGTGCTGCACCTGGTATGCCTTGGCGAACGTAGTCACACAGGGGAGGAACTTCTCAGTGTAATGAACAGAGAAATCGACAGATGGCTGTTTCCACGCAAACTCAAAATCGGAACCATGTTGACCGACAACGGAAAGAACATGGTGTCTGCTCTGCGTCAAGGAAGGTTGTGCCATGCGCCATGCATGGCTCACGTGTTCAATCTGGTTGTCAAGCGGTTCCTAAAATCCACCATCCCACTGCAAGACATCCTTAAAATGTCACGTAAACTTTGCATGCATTTCAGCCATTCCTACACCGCAAAGCACACCCTCCTTGATCTGCAGCGGCAGAACGGAATTCCACAGCATCGCCTGATCTGCGACGTTGCAACAAGGTGGAATTCAACCCTACACATGTTAGACTGCCTTTACGAACAGCAAAAGGCCATCACCGATTTCCTGATGTTACAAGCGGATAAAGGTACTCCCCTGTGTAACTTCGATGTCAGCCATTGGCAGCTCATGCGTGACACCTGCCGCTTGCTCAGGCCCTTTGAGGAGGCCACGCTATTCGTGAGTCGCCAGGACTATGGGATGAACGACGTCATTCCTCTGTTGCACGTCCTGGAACAAATGCTGTTAACAATGGCTGGTCAGGGTGCGGTAGACGTGGCGCACAGATCTCAACGCCACATGACCCCTGTGGGGGCAGGACAGGAAGAAGAGGAGGAGGTAGAGGAGGACATTTGTGCTCAGGAATTATTGAGTGAAATGGGTGGTTTTTCAACTCAGCGGACAGGAGTGGAGGAGCAGGAGCATGTGGTAGAGGAGGAGGAGGAGGAGACAGAGGACCCAGACGCACCGTGGCAGTATGCTGTGGAGATGGAGGCAGGGAGTCCCTCGCATTCCTTGGCACAAATGGCCCATAGCATGCTCGGTTGCTTGCGTAGCGACAGCCGAATAATAACCATCAGACAGAGGGATGACTTTTGGCTGTCCACCTTGTTGGACCCTCGCTACCGTTCAAAAATGGTGGCCTTTTTCACACCTGCTGAGAGGGAGGCCAAAATAACGTACTATAAAAACCACCTATGTAGTCAGTTGGTCTCTGCCTTTCTGCGCCAACGTCCATCCTCAGACACTGTGGGCCCTGTGCGCTCGCGTTCCGCTGCCATGGCAGCAGGGGAGGGGTGGGGTGGTAGGAGCAGTGGTAGCTCCACCCGCAGCGGCTGCCTCAGTCTGCAGTCGATGATGAGTAGCTTTCTTCACCAGCGCAGTGAGGAAACTACTAACCAGCCGCAGCAGCAGCAGCATCAGGTGGACCTGGAGCAGGACCTCAAACAACAGGCTTGGGCCTACTTGGACAGCACCCTGCAAACCGAGGTAGACAATCCCCTTGACTACTGGGCAACGAAACTTGACCTTTGGCCCCAACTAGCTGAATTTGCCCTTGAAAGGCTGTCATGCCCGGCCAGTAGCGTGGCATCGGAGCGCGTGTTTAGTGCGGCAGGAGGTATTGTAACTCCGCGGAGGACACGACTGTCCACCCAAAGTGTGGAGAGACTCACGTTTGTGAAAATGAATCAGGCGTGGATTAGTCTGGATTTCAAACCACCAGTTCCTGACACAACTGACTAAATCCGCCATGAATCATGCCCCTGCCATGTGCCACTTTCAGGTCTACTCACACTGCTGGTGTGTTCCATTTTTTGTCATAGGGTGCTGGCAGATTACGGGCCTCCCATAGCTGCTGTAAGGCCCCTAATCTGCCATGGGCCCCTATACCGCCTCCTCATGCTGCTGCCAAGTCCAGAGTCTGTCATGGGTCCCTGTACGGCCTCCCATTGCTGCTGTCTCCATCGCCACACTCTGCCATGTGCCACTTTCAGGTCTCCTCACACACTGCTGGTGTGTTCAATTTTTTGACATAGGGTGCTGGCAGATTATGGGCCTCCCATAGATGCTGCCAGGACCCTAATCTGCCATGGGCCCCTGTACCGCCTCCTCATGCTGCTGCCAGGTCCACAGTGTCTCATGCCATGTGCCACTTTCAGGTCTCCTCACACTGCTGGTGTGTTCAATTTTTTGACATAGGGTGCTGGCAGATTACGGGCCTCCTATAGCTGCTGCCAGGCCCCTAATCTGCCATGGGCCCCTATACCGCCTCCTCATGCTGCTGCCAAGTCCAGAGTCTGTCATGGGTCCTTGTACGGCCTCCCATTGCTGCTGTCTCCATCGCCACACTCTGCCATGTGCCACTTTCAGGTCTCCTCACACTGCTGGTGTGTTGAATTTTTTGACATAGGGTGCTGGCAGATTACGGGCCTCCCATAGCTGCTGCCAGGCCCCTAATCTGCCATGGGCCCCTATACCACCTCCTCATGCTGCTGCCAAGTCCAGAGTCTGTCATGGGTCCCTGTACGGCCTCCCATTGCTGCTGTCTCCATCGCCACACTCTGCCATGTGCCACTTTCAGGTCTCCTCACACACTGCTGGTGTGTTGAATTTTTTGACATAGGGTGCTGGCAGATTACGGGCCTCCCATAGATGCTGCCAGGACCCTAATCTGCCATGGGCCCCTGTACCGCCTCCTCATGCTGCTGCCAGGTCCACAGTGTCTCATGCCATGTGCCACTTTCAGGTCTCCTCACACTGCTGGTGTGTTCAATTTTTTGACATAGGGTGCTGGCAGATTACGGGCCTCCTATAGCTGCTGCCAGGCCCCTAATCTGCCATGGGCCCCTATACTGCCTCCTCATGCTGCTGCCAAGTCCAGAGTCTGTCATGGGTCCCTGTACGGCCTCCCATTGCTGCTGTCTCCATCGCCACACTCTGCCATGTGCCACTTTCAGGTCTCCTCACACTGCTGGTGTGTTGAATTTTTTGACATAGGGTGCTGGCAGATTACGGGCCTCCCATAGCTGCTGCCAGGCCCTTAATCTGCCATGGGCCCCTATATTGCCTCCTCATGCTGCTGCCAAGTCCAGAGTCTGTCATGGGTCCCTGTACGGCCTCCCATTGCTGCTGTCTCTATCGCCACACTCTGCCATGTGCCACTTTCAGGTCTCCTCACACTGCTGGTGTGTTGAATTTTTTGACATAGGGTGCTGGCAGATTACGGGCCTCCCATAGCTGCTGCCAGGCCCCTAATCTGCCATGGGCCCCTGTACCGCCTCCTCATGCTGCTGCCAGGTCCACAGTGTCTCATGCCATGTGCAACTTTCAGGTCTCCTCACACTGCTGGTGTGTTGAATTTTTTGACATAGGGTGCTGGCAGATTACGGGCCTCCCATAGCTGCTGCCAGGCCCCTAATCTGCCATGGGCCCCTATACCACCTCCTCATGCTGCTGCCAAGTCCAGAGTCTGTCATGGGTCCCTGTATGGCCTCCCATTGCTGCTGTCTCCATCGCCACACTCTGCCATGTGCCACTTTCAGGTCTCCTCACACTGCTGGTGTGTTGAATTTTTTGACATAGGGTGCTGGCAGATTACGGGCCTCCCATAGCTGCTGCCAGGCCCCTAATCTGCCATGGGCCCCTATACCACCTCCTCATGCTGCTGCCAAGTCCAGAGTCTGTCATGGGTCCCTGTATGGCCTCCCATTGCTGCTGTCTCCATCGCCACACTCTGCCATGTGCCACTTTCAGGTCTCCTCACACTGCTGGTGTGTTGAATTTTTTGACATAGGGTGCTGGCAAATTACGGGCCTCCCATAGCTGCTGCCAGGCCCCTAATCTGCCATGGGCCCCTATACCGCCTCCTCATGCTGCTGCCAAGTCCACAGTCTGCATGGGTCCCTGTACGGCCTCCCATTGCTGCTGTCTCCATCGCCACACTCTGCCATGTGCCACTTTCAGGTCTCCTCACACTGCTGGTGTGTTCAATTTTTTGACATAGGGTGCTGGCAGATTACGGGCCTCCCATAGCTGCTGCCAGGCCCCTAATCTGCCATGGGCCCCTGTACCGCCTCCTCATGCTGCTGCCAGGTCCACAGTGTCTCATGCCATGTGCCACTTTCAGGTCTCCTCACACTGCTGGTGTGTTGAATTTTTTGACATAGGGTGCTGGCAGATTACGGGCCTCCCATAGCTGCTGCCAGGCCCCTAATCTGCCATGGGCCCCTATACCGCCTCCTCATGCTGCTGCCAGGTCCAGAGTCTGTCATGGGTCCCTGTACGGCCTCCCATTGCTGTTGTCTCCATCGCCACACTCTGCCATGTGCCACTTTCAGGTCTCCTCACACTGCTGGTGTGTTCCATTTTTTGTCATAGGGTGCTGGCAGATTACGGGCCTCCCATAGCTGCTGCCAGGCCCCTAATTTTCCATGGGCCCCTATACCGCCTCCTCATGCTGCTGCCAGGTCCAGAGTCTCTCATGGGTCCCTGTACGGCCTCCCATTGCTGCTGTCTCCATCGCCACACTCTGCCATGTGCCACTTTCAGGTCTCCTCAAACTGCTGGTGTGTTGAATTTTTTGACATAGGGTGCTGGCAGATTACGGGCCTCCCATAGCTGCTGCCAGGCCCCTAATCTGCCATGGGCCCCTATACCGCCTCCTCATGCTGCTGCCAGGTCCAGAGTCTGTCATGGGTCCCTGTACGGCCTCCCATTGCTGCTGTCTCCATCGCCACACTCTGCCATGTGCCACTTTCAGGTCTCCTCACACTGCTGGTGTGTTGAATTTTTTGACATAGGGTGCTGGCAGATTACGGGCCTCCCATAGCTGCTGCCAGGCCCCTAATCTGCCATGGGCCCCTGTACCGCCTCCTCATGCTGCTGCCAGGTCCACAGTGTCTCATGCCATGTGCAACTTTCAGGTCTCCTCACACTGCTGGTGTGTTGAATTTTTTGACATAGGGTGCTGGCAGATTACGGGCCTCCCATAGCTGCTGCCAGGCCCCTAATCTGCCATGGGCCCCTATACCGCCTCCTCATGCTGCTGCCAGGTCCAGAGTCTGTCATGGGTCCCTGTACGGCCTTCCATTGCTGCTGTCTCCATCGCCACACTCTGCCATGTGCCACTTTCAGGTCTCCTCACACTGCTGGTGTGTTGAATTTTTTGTCATAGGGTGCTGGCAGATTACGGGCCTCCCATAGCTGCTGCCAGGCCCCTAATCTGCCATGGGCCCCTATACCGCCTACTCATGCTGCTGCCAGGTCCAGAGTCTCTCATGAATCCCTGTACGGCCTCCCATTGCTGCTGTCTCCATCGCCACACTCTGCCATGTGCCACTTTCAGGTCTCCTCACACTGCTGGTGTGTTCCATTTTTTGTCATAGGGTGCTGGCAGATTACGGGCCTCCTATAGCTGCTGCCAGGCCCCTAATCTGCCATGGGCCCCTGTACCGCCTCCTCATGCTGCTGCCAGGTCCAGAGTCTCTCATGGGTCCCTGTACGGCCTCCCATTGCTGCTGTCTCCATCGCCACACTCTGCCATGTGCCACTTTCAGGTCTCCTCACACTGCTGGTGTGTTGAATTTTTTGACATAGGGTGCTGGCAGATTACGGGCCTCCCATAGCTGCTGCCAGGCCCCTAATCTGCCATGGGCCCCTATACCACCTCCTCATGCTGCTGCCAAGTCCAGAGTCTGTCATGGGTCCCTGTACGGCCTCCCATTGCTGCTGTCTCCATCGCCACACTCTGCCATGTGCCACTTTCAGGTCTCCTCACACTGCTGGTGTGTAGAATTTTTTGACATAGGGTGCTGGCAGATTACGGGCCTCCCATAGCTGCTGCCAGGCCCCTAATCTGCCATGGGCCCCTATACCGCCTCCTCATGCTGCTGCCAAGTCCACAGTCTGTCATGGGTCCCTGTACGGCCTCCCATTGCTGCTGTCTCCATCGCCACACTCTGCCATGTGCCACTTTCAGGTCTCCTCACACTGCTGGTGTGTTCCATTTTTTGTCATAGGGTGCTGGCAGATTACGGGCCTCCTAAAGCTGCTGCCAGGCCCCTAATCTGCCATGGGCCCCTGTACCGCCTCCTCATGCTGCTGCCAGGTCCACAGTGTCTCATGCCATGTGCAACTTTCAGGTCTCCTCACACTGCTGGTGTGTTGAATTTTTTGACATAGGGTGCTGGCAGATTACGGGCCTCCCATAGCTGCTGCCAGGCCCCTAATCTGCCATGGGCCCCTATACCGCCTCCTCATGCTGCTGCCAGGTCCAGAGTCTGTCATGGGTCCCTGTACGGCCTCCCATTGCTGCTGTCTCCATCGCCACACTCTGCCATGTGCCACTTTCAGGTCTCCTCACACTGCTGGTGTGTTCCATTTTTTGTCATAGGGTGCTGGCAGATTACGGGCCTCCTATAGCTGCTGCCAGGCCCCTAATCTGCCATGGGCCCCTGTACCGCCTCCTCATGCTGCTGCCAGGTCCAGAGTCTCTCATGGGTCCCTGTACGGCCTCCCATTGCTGCTGTCTCCATCGCCACACTCTGCCATGTGCCACTTTCAGGTCTCCTCACACTGCTGGTGTGTTGAATTTTTTGACATAGGGTGCTGGCAGATTACGGGCCTCCCATAGCTGCTGCCAGGCCCCTAATCTGCCATGGGCCCCTATACCGCCTCCTCATGCTGCTGCCAGGTCCAGAGTCTGTCATGGGTCCCTGTACGGCCTCCCATTGCTGCTGTCTCCATCGCCACACTCTGCCATGTGCCACTTTCAGGTCTCCTCACACTGCTGGTGTGTTGAATTTTTTGACATAGGGTGCTGGCAGATTACGGGCCTCCCATAGCTGCTGCCAGGCCCCTAATCTGCCATGGGCCCCTGTACCGCCTCCTCATGCTGCTGCCAGGTCCACAGTGTCTCATGCCATGTGCAACTTTCAGGTCTCCTCACACTGCTGGTGTGTTCAATTTTTTGACATAGGGTGCTGGCAGATTACGGGCCTCCCATAGCTGCTGCCAGGCCCCTAATCTGCCATGGGCCCCTATTCCGCCTCCTCATGCTGCTGCCAGGTCCAGAGTCTGTCATGGGTCCTTGTACGGCCTTCCATTGCTGCTGTCTCCATCGCCACACTCTGCCATGTGCCACTTTCAGGTCTCCTCACACTGCTGGTGTGTTCCATTTTTTGTCATAGGGTGCTGGCAGATTACGGGCCTCCCATAGCTGCTGCCAGGCCCCTAATCTGCCATGGGCCCCTATACCGCCTCCTCATGCTGCTGCCAGGTCCAGAGTCTCTCATGAATCCCTGTACGGCCTCCCATTGCTGCTGTCTCCATCGCCACACTCTGCCATGTGCCACTTTCAGGTCTCCTCACACTGCTGGTGTGTTCCATTTTTTGTCATAGGGTGCTGGCAGATTACGGGCCTCCTATAGCTGCTGCCAGGCCCCTAATCTGCCATGGGCCCCTGTACCGCCTCCTCATGCTGCTGCCAGGTCCAGAGTCTCTCATGGGTCCCTGTACGGCCTCCCATTGCTGCTGTCTCCATCGCCACACTCTGCCATGTGCCACTTTCAGGTCTCCTCACACTGCTGGTGTGTTGAATTTTTTGACATAGGGTGCTGGCAGATTACGGGCCTCCCATAGCTGCTGCCAGGCCCCTAATCTGCCATGGGCCCCTATACCACCTCCTCATGCTGCTGCCAAGTCCAGAGTCTGTCATGGGTCCCTGTACGGCCTCCCATTGCTGCTGTCTCCATCGCCACACTCTGCCATGTGCCACTTTCAGGTCTCCTCACACTGCTGGTGTGTAGAATTTTTTGACATAGGGTGCTGGCAGATTACGGGCCTCCCATAGCTGCTGCCAGGCCCCTAATCTGCCATGGGCCCCTATACCGCCTCCTCATGCTGCTGCCAAGTCCACAGTCTGTCATGGGTCCCTGTACGGCCTCCCATTGCTGCTGTCTCCATCGCCACACTCTGCCATGTGCCACTTTCAGGTCTCCTCACACTGCTGGTGTGTTCCATTTTTTGTCATAGGGTGCTGGCAGATTACGGGCCTCCTAAAGCTGCTGCCAGGCCCCTAATCTGCCATGGGCCCCTGTACCGCCTCCTCATGCTGCTGCCAGGTCCACAGTGTCTCATGCCATGTGCAACTTTCAGGTCTCCTCACACTGCTGGTGTGTTGAATTTTTTGACATAGGGTGCTGGCAGATTACGGGCCTCCCATAGCTGCTGCCAGGCCCCTAATCTGCCATGGGCCCCTATACCGCCTCCTCATGCTGCTGCCAGGTCCAGAGTCTGTCATGGGTCCCTGTACGGCCTCCCATTGCTGCTGTCTCCATCGCCACACTCTGCCATGTGCCACTTTCAGGTCTCCTCACACTGCTGGTGTGTTCCATTTTTTGTCATAGGGTGCTGGCAGATTACGGGCCTCCTATAGCTGCTGCCAGGCCCCTAATCTGCCATGGGCCCCTGTACCGCCTCCTCATGCTGCTGCCAGGTCCAGAGTCTCTCATGGGTCCCTGTACGGCCTCCCATTGCTGCTGTCTCCATCGCCACACTCTGCCATGTGCCACTTTCAGGTCTCCTCACACTGCTGGTGTGTTGAATTTTTTGACATAGGGTGCTGGCAGATTACGGGCCTCCCATAGCTGCTGCCAGGCCCCTAATCTGCCATGGGCCCCTATACCGCCTCCTCATGCTGCTGCCAGGTCCAGAGTCTGTCATGGGTCCCTGTACGGCCTCCCATTGCTGCTGTCTCCATCGCCACACTCTGCCATGTGCCACTTTCAGGTCTCCTCACACTGCTGGTGTGTTGAATTTTTTGACATAGGGTGCTGGCAGATTACGGGCCTCCCATAGCTGCTGCCAGGCCCCTAATCTGCCATGGGCCCCTGTACCGCCTCCTCATGCTGCTGCCAGGTCCACAGTGTCTCATGCCATGTGCAACTTTCAGGTCTCCTCACACTGCTGGTGTGTTCAATTTTTTGACATAGGGTGCTGGCAGATTACGGGCCTCCCATAGCTGCTGCCAGGCCCCTAATCTGCCATGGGCCCCTATTCCGCCTCCTCATGCTGCTGCCAGGTCCAGAGTCTGTCATGGGTCCTTGTACGGCCTTCCATTGCTGCTGTCTCCATCGCCACACTCTGCCATGTGCCACTTTCAGGTCTCCTCACACTGCTGGTGTGTTCCATTTTTTGTCATAGGGTGCTGGCAGATTACGGGCCTCCCATAGCTGCTGCCAGGCCCCTAATCTGCCATGGGCCCCTATACCGCCTCCTCATGCTGCTGCCAGGTCCAGAGTCTCTCATGAATCCCTGTACGGCCTCCCATTGCTGCTGTCTCCATCGCCACACTCTGCCATGTGCCACTTTCAGGTCTCCTCACACTGCTGGTGTGTTCCATTTTTTGTCATAGGGTGCTGGCAGATTACGGGCCTCCTATAGCTGCTGCCAGGCCCCTAATCTGCCATGGGCCCCTGTACCGCCTCCTCATGCTGCTGCCAGGTCCAGAGTCTCTCATGGGTCCCTGTACGGCCTCCCATTGCTGCTGTCTCCATCGCCACACTCTGCCATGTGCCACTTTCAGGTCTCCTCACACTGCTGGTGTGTTGAATTTTTTGACATAGGGTGCTGGCAGATTACGGGCCTCCCATAGCTGCTGCCAGGCCCCTAATCTGCCATGGGCCCCTGTACCGCCTCCTCATGCTGCTGCCAGGTCCACAGTGTCTCATGCCATGTGCCACTTTCAGGTCTCCTCACACTGCTGGTGTGTTGAATTTTTTGACATAGGGTGCTGGCAGATTACGGGCCTCCCATAGCTGCTGCCAGGCCCCTAATCTGCCATGGGCCCCTATACCGCCTCCTCATGCTGCTGCCAGGTCCAGAGTCTGTCATGGGTCCCTGTACGGCCTCCCATTGCTGCTGTCTCCATCGCCACACTCTGCCATGTGCCACTTTCAGGTCTCCTCACACACTGCTGGTGTGTTCAATTTTTTGACATAGGGTGCTGGCAGATTACGGGCCTCCCATAGCTGCTGCCAGGCCCCTAATCTGCCATGGGCCCCTGTACCGCCTCCTCATGCTGCTGCCAGGTCCACAGTGTCTCATGCCATGTGCCACTTTCAGGTCTCCTCACACTGCTGGTGTGTTGAATTTTTTGACATAGGGTGCTGGCAGGTTACGGGCCTCCCATAGCTGCTGCCAGGCCCCTAATCTGCCATGGGCCCCTATACCGCCTCCTCATGCTGCTGCCAGGTCCAGAGTCTCTCATGGGTCCCTGTACGGCCTCCCATTGCTGCTGTCTCCATCGCCACACTCTGCCATGTGCCACTTTCAGGTCTCCTCACACTGCTGGTGTGTTCAATTTTTTGACATAGGGTGCTGGCAGATTACGGGCCTCCCATTGCTGCTGCCAGGCCCGTAATCTGCCATGGGCCCCCGTACCGACTCCTCATGCTGTGACGTTGCAACAAGGTGGAATTCAACCCTACATATGTTAGACCGCCTTTACGAACAGTAAAAGGCCATCACAGATTTCCTGATGTTAAAAGCGGATAAAGGTACTCCCTGTGTAACTTAGATGTCAGCCATTGGCAGCTCATGCGTGACACCTGCGCTTGCTCAGGCCCTTTGAGGAGGCCACGCTATTCGTGATTCGGCAGGACTATGGGATGAACGACGTCATTCCTCTGTTGCACGTCCTGGAACAAATGCTGTTAACAATGGCTGGTCAGGGTGCGGTAGACGTGGCGCACAGATCTCAATGCCACATGACCCCTGTGGGGGCAGGACAGGAAGAAGAGGAGGAGGTAGAGGAGGACATTGGTGCTCAGGAATTATTGAGTGAAATGGGTGGTTTTTCCACTCAGCGGACAGGAGTGGAGGAGCAGGAGCATATGGTAGAGGAGGAGGAAGAGGAGACAGAGGACCCAGACGCACCGTGGCAGTATGCTGTGGAGATGGAGGCAGGGAGTCCCTCGCATTCCTTGGCACAAATGGCCCATAGCATGCTCGCTTGCTTGCGTACCGACAGCCGAATAATAACCATCAGACAGAGGGATGACTTTTGGCTGTCCACCTTGTTGGACCCTCGCTACCGTTCAAAAATGGTGGCCTTTTTCACACCTGCTGAGAGGGAGGCCAAAATAACGTACTATAAAAACCACCTATGTAGTCAGCTGGTCTCTGCCTGTCTGCGCCAACGTCCATCCTCAGACACTGTGGGCCCTGTGCGCTCGCGTTCCGCTGCAATTTACGCCATTTTTTTGCTATACAGCACTGCACTAGTTTAACTGACAATTGCATGGTCATGCAATGCTATACATAAATGAAATTTATGTAATTTTTTTCACACAAATAGAGCTTTCTTTCTGGGGTATTTGATCACCTGTGCGCTTTTTATTTTTGGTGCTATAAACAAAAACATTTTCAAAAAATAAAAAAAAACTATATTTTCTCATTTCTGTCATAAAAAATATCCAAAAATCTAAAATTTCATCATACATTTAGGCCAAAATGTATACTAATGTGAATGCTTGTATAGTGCTGATCTGATGAAAGATATTGATCCATTCAGTCACTATACTAGCAATGGAGGTTTATTGTGTATGAGCGTGCTCCTGGCAATCAAGGGGTTCAATTTGATTACTGGTGTACTGAAGGGCAATCTGACTCCATCTGGGAGGGGTGTGAAAACCACAGGAGTGCTAATCACATATATGTACACATGATTTTGCTCACCAGTGCCATCCTGTAGCAGTATTTCTTCTATAGGGTGGTCAGGAAGCAATTAAAGAAGCAGTTTGCGTTACGACACTGCATTATTTTAACTGACAATTGTGTGGTCATGCAACACTGCACCCAAATAAAATTTACGTAATTTTTTCCCCCATGAATTGAGCTTTCTTTCGGTGGTATTTGATTGCCTGTGCAGTTTTTATTTTTTGTGCTATAAAAAAAAAAGACAGACACTTTTGAGAAAAAAACTATATTTTGGACTGTTTGCTATAAAACATGTCTAGCAAAAACATTTCAAAATCAAATTTCATTTATAAACTTAGGCCAAAATATATTCTTTGACATGTCTTTGCTAACAAAAAGATCCCAATATGTGTAAAGTAATTGGTTTACCTGAAAGTTATAGCGTTTACAAATGGCGGTATAGATACTAATACTGGTGGCGATCAGTGACTGTGACTGCGGCGGGCATTCTGGCACTGGGAGTAACTGACTTGGTGTCATCCCCAGTGACACCAATACAGTGATCAGTGTTAAAAAAAAGCACTGACACTGTACTAATGGCACTGGGCAGGAATGGGTTAACATGAGGCAATCAAAGGGTTAACTGTGTGATGGGATTGTTTTACTAGGGGGCAGGGGGTATGTGCTTCACTGTAAGCACACTGATTGAGATGGTTGTGCTCAGCCATCCCGAGCCCAAACTGACAGGGAGGAGGGCTGTTGGTAAACAATCCCTGTCGGTGATCCCCGGTAATCCCCCGAGCACTGGTGGGTAATCACAGGCCGGGACCCGGTGACTGAAACCTGGGGCCGCGATCGACAGCGCGGGGAGGACGCGCTCATGCCCCCTACCCAGAAATGCAGAATCACGTGCAGTGGGCCAAAAAAGTATTCCCAGCCTGGTGCAGGTCTACAATTTTGTTTCCGGAGTCCTTCAACAGCTCTTTGGTCTTCACCATAGTGGAGTTTGGAGTGTGACTGTTTGAAGTTGTGGACAGGTGTCTTTTATACTGATAACAAGTTCAAACAGGTGCCATTGATACAGGTAATGAGTGCAGGACAGAGGAGCCTCTTAAAGAAGAAGGTACAGGTCTGTGAGAGCCAGAAATCTTGCTTGTTTGTAGGTGACCAAATACTTATTTTCCACCATAATTTGCAAATAAATTCTTTCCAAATCAGCCAATGTGATTTTTTTTCTCATTTTGTCTCTCATAGTTGAGGTCTACCTATGATACCAATTACAGGCCTCTCTCATCTTTTTAAGTGGGAGAACTTGCACAATTGGTAGCTGACAAAATACTTTTTTGCCCCACTGTATATATATACGTGCTGTCCTGTAGCAGTAAAACTGTAGCAGTACTGTGCACGATCCTAAAGCGGTTAACAACAGTTCTGTTTAATATTATTATTAATATTATTATTATACAGTATTTATAAAGCGCCAATAGTTCGCTCAGCGCTGTACATTACAAAGGGGGACAGAACATGTGACAGAAGAATACCAATACAATGCAAAACATGAGGGGATTGAGGGCCCTGCTCTTTCGAGCTTACAATCTAGGAGGGAGGGGATGGTGGCACAGGAGGAGATAGCTGTGGGGGATGGAGTGGTAGGAAGAGTGGAGGAGGTCGGCAAGTTAGCAGGGGGTGGGGTAGGCTTCCCTGAAGAGATGGGTTTTCAGGGTGCGCCTAAAGGAGAGGAGAGTAGGTGATAATCTGATGGGTTGGGGCAGGGAGTTCCAGAGGATGGGTGACACCCTGGAGAAGTCCTGGAGGCGGGCATGGGAGAAGGAGACCAGGGAACTAGAGAGAAGGAGGTCTTGTGAGGAGCGGAGTGTGCGTGCTGGGCGGTACTTTGATATTAGGTCAGTGATGTAGTTCAGGGCAGTATGGTGGACAGCTTTGTACGTCAGCGTTAGGATTTTGAATTTGATCCGTTGCGCAATCGGAAGCCAGTGGAGGGATTGGCAGAGGGGGGTGGCGGAGACAGAGCGGTTGGAAAGGTGAATGAGTCTTGCAGCCGTATTCAGGATCGACTGAAGTGGGGATAGCCAGCGGCGAGGCAGGCCAGTGAGGAGGGAGTTGCAGTAGTCGAGTCGTGACATGATGAGGGAGTGGATGAGCTGTTTAGTGGTTTCTGGGGTTAGGAACATGCGTATTTTGGCGATGTTGCGGAGGTGGAGTCTGCACGAGTTTGTTAAAGATTGGACTTGGGGTTGAAAGGATAGGTTGGAGTCCAGAATGACACCAAGTACTCTGGCCTGCAGGGCGGGTTTGATGGTAGCGTTGTTGTATGTGACAGAGAAGTCAATGGGGGGTGGTGTCCGGGCTGGGGGGAAGACAAGAAACTCGGTTTTGGAGAGGTTCAATTTAAGGAAGTGGAGCGACATCCAGTCTGATATGTCGCTCAGTAGGTGTGTGATTCGGGCTGAGACCAAGGGGGTGAGGTGGGGGGTTGAGAGATAGATTTGTGTGTCATCGGCATAGAGGTGGTAATTGAAGCCGTGAGAGTGTATGAGTTGGCCAAGGGAGGAGGTGTAGATGGAGAAGAGAAGGGGCCCGAGGACAGAGCCTTGAGGGACCCCAACAGAGAGGGGGAGTGAGGGGGAGGTGTAGCATTATAGGTAACGCTGAAGGAGCGTTGTGACAAGTAGGATGAGAGCCAGGAGAGAGCAGAATCTCTGAGGCCGAGGGAGTGTAGTTTTTTGAGGAGGAGGGGGTGGTCGACTGTGTCGAAGGCCGCAGAGAGGTTAAGGAGTAGGAGCACTGAATAGTGACCATTAGCTTTGGCGGTTAGCAGGTCGTTGGAGAGTTTGAGTAAGGCAGTTTCGGTGGAGTGTAGGGGACGGAAGCCAGACTGTAGGAGATCGAGGAGGTTGTTGTCGTTGAGGTGTAGACTAGGCGCTCGAGGAGTTTAGATGTAAATGGGAGCAGGGAGATGGGTCTGAGGTTGTTCGGGTCATTGGGGTCCAGGGAGGGCTTTTTAAGTATGGGGGTTATGTGTGCATGTTTCAGAGGGGAGGGGAAAGTGCCAGAGGAGAGGGAGAGATTGAAGATGTGGGTGAGGGAGCGTAGGATGGAGGGGGAAGGAGGTCGTAGGAGTTGTGAGGGGATAGGGTCGAGGGGGCAGGTGGTGAGGCGGGCATCAGAGAGGATCTTGGAGACTTCCTCGATGGTAGTAAGGTCAAATGTGCGGAGTGTTGGGGGAGCTTCTGTATGAGGAATGTAGGGTGGGTGGAAGAGGAGGTCAGAGCAGTGGTGGGGCCGTGGGAGAGGGGTGATGAGGGGGTAGCTGAGTGAGGGTGAAGGGGGTTGGAGAGAGTTTGAGCAGCGACGAAGTCCCTGCGGGTTATGTCAAGGGGGAGGGGGGATAAGGGGGTAGCTGTGTGAGAGGGGAAGGGTTGAGAGGGTGTGTGAGTTGCGGCAATGCCCTTGCGAATTGTGTCAATCTTGTTTTTGAAGTGATTGGCAATCTCAAGGGCAGTGAGTGAGGTGCTGGGTGGAGGTGAGGGTGGAGAGAGTAGAGAGTTGAAGGCGGAGAAGAGTCGGCGAGGATTGGAGGAGAGGGCCTTGATGAGGGTCAAGAAGTAGGCCTGTTTGGCAGCATGGAGGGAGGAGTTGTAGGTGTGGAAGGCAGATTTGTAGCGGGTGAAGGCTTGTTGGGATTTGGTTTTGCGCCATAGTCGCTCCAGGGCACGACTGTGTCGTTTGAGGGTTTTGGTGTGATCAGTCTGCCAGGGCTGGAGCGGTCGGGGTCTGATGTTGCGTGTGGTTAAAGGCGCTAGTGAGTCAAGGGCTGTTGAGAGCGCGTTGTTGTAGGCAGTCATAGCCAAGTCAGGGCAGGACAGGGGGAGGATGCGGTCGTGGAGTTGGTCAGCTGCAGAGTGGAGGGAGGCAGGGTTAAGGTTGCGGAGGTTACGGCTGGTAGTAGTGTGACATTTGGAGGGGTAGGCGTTGGAGGACGAGGAGATAGAGAAGGTGATCAGCTTGTGGTCAGAGAGAGGGAATGGGGTGTTAGTGAGGTTGTGGGGAGCGCAGCGGTTGGAGAAGACGAGATCAAGGATATTACCGTCGGAGTGGGTGGTGGATTGTATGCACTGTGCAAGTGTAAAGGAGGAGGTTAAGTGGAGGAGATGGGCTGTGTCCGGGTTGTCTAGGTTGACAGGGATGTGTAAGTCCCCAAGGATGATGGTGGGTAGCTCAGAGGAGAGGAAGAAGGGTAGCCAGGAGGAGAAGTCATCCAGGAAGCGGGGTATGGATCCAGGAGGCCGGTATATCACAGCAATCTTCAGGGGGGTTGGGGAGAATAGTCGGACGCAGTGGGCCTCGAAGGAGGAGAAGGATAGGGAGGGGGGGTTTGGGAGGACTCGGAAGGTGCTCTGCGGTGACAGGAGCAGACTAACCCCACCACCTTTACGACCGTTGGGCCTGGGTGAGTGGGTCCAGGTGAGACCTCCGTAGGAGAGTGCAGCAGGGGAAGTAGAGTCAGTGGCCTGGATCCAGGTTTTCGTGATTGCTAGGAGGTTGAGGGAGCGGGAAACAAAGAGGTCGCGGATGGCAGTAAGCTTGTTGCACACCGATCGGGCGTTCAGGAGTGCACATGAAAACGGGGGGGAGATTTTAGGGAGCAGGGGGACAGATACTAAGTTGCGGGGGTTGCGGCGGGACGTGGAGGCGGGAGGGTGTTGTGAGGGTGAGGGAGGTGGTGGAGGGCCAGGATTCGGGGAGATGTCCCCCGCGGTTATGAGGAGGAGAAGGGTGAGAAAGGTGGCTTGGGAGCGGGATGTGCAGGAGCGTGAGAAACTAATAGTGGAGGTGTTCGGGTCAGTGGGATAGTGGAGTAATAGGAGGAGGTGGTGGGTGCCGTAGAGAGGCGAAGGAAGCAGTGAGGACACAATATACAATTGTTTGGGAGGAGCAGAGGGATATAGTGAATGGATTTTGGGAACGGAGGAGAGGAAAATGAGAAGGAGGAGTGGAAGAGGCATTTTGGGGAGGTGAAGAGAGCAATAGTAGGGAGATGATAGCAGTGAGGGGGAGATGTACAAGTTTTGGGGTGGAGCAGAGGGGTAAAGAAATGAGATTTGGGAATAGAGGATAGTAATGTGATAAGGAGAAGAGGGTTGTATTATATAAAGGTACACAGAGTGGGTCTCAGGCATGTAAGAGATGTTTCCCAGGATGTTTGCTTGCAGTCTGTCCAGCATGCAGTTGTGTTTCTTGCTGTTGTTGAGTCTTCCTGCTGCTTAAGCTCTCCTGCTTTAGTTCAACTGCTGTGTTTAACTGCTTCACTCGTTCTAAGCCGCACTCAATCTGAAGCAGCACCCCCATCAGAGACTGTGCCCCCCATCAGAGATCTCCCCCATGAGCTGATCTAAATTTATAGGGAGATGCTCAAATGAGCATTCAACTCCGCCCCAATTAGAAGCTGATAAGGATCACATGAATAGTGGGGGATGTTTCTCAGGAAACAATATTGTTAATATTGAAGGCCCATCTTTATGAGGTAATGTTGCCCACTTTGTGCGTGGACAGTGGTTGATAAACTGTTATTTGCTTGGTATAAGATATTGCTGCTTGAGTCTTAGTGACTAAGCATGTTGGTCTGTTAATGGTTAACAGCGGTTCTGTTTGGTATTAAAAGGTTAAAGTTAATTTCATAATTAAAATTGATTTAAACCCAATAAAGGGGCCGCAGCCTAAACTTTTTAACAATCCTTGTTGCGTATTTATTTTATTATTTAGGTATGTCCTTATGGTATGATGGGTGTTAATGGGATGTACAACCCTATAGAATAGAATAGTTTAAAACCTTTTTTTTTTGTTGTCTGTTTCCATTGGAGAGATTTTTCTTTACTTACTATCTTGTTAGTAAGTGAGAGAAAATCTATCTATAGAGAAGGAAATCCCATCTACAATTGTAACTGGAACAAGGGTATTCATTGAAAGATTTCCCCTCCATTCCTGTTCTTGTTACAACTCAACATTTTGGATTTTCCCTAAAGTTTAGTCCCAGTGACAATGGTCACGAGAAAAACAGAGTGAATCTCAGTCACAAGAACAAACAGAGTGAATCTCCTCAGAGAGGACACACAGCAATTACCTAAGTTTGACTCTTTATTTTGTTTGTCATTAAGCTGTGTACAGGGGGGGACTGACAACTCATGGGGCCCCGGGCAATAGGGGATCATGGGGCCCCTGTGTCCTTGTCCAAACTCAAAAAAGCCTATGAAAAAGGTACCAGGGGCATCTCATGGGGCCCCCTACTGACCCTGGGCCCTCGGGCAGTGCCCGAATTTCCAAATGGTCAGTCCGTCCCTGGCTGTGTATGATGTGAGTCTAAGGGGATTTCCTATTTGATTTAGCTGTACAAGACACTACTTAATGCAGAATGTTTTCATTCATTTAAATTCAGAGATATAAAAGGAATATTTTCTTTTACGAAAAGCTGAGATTAGAAGAGATGCTAAAAAAAAATTATAATTTTGGTGTTAATGGTCTCTTTACCAGTTTATTTTGAGTGAAGGACATTATGTTTTTAATTAAAATACTACATTATCAAACAGATAAACAGCCAGGCAATGCCTGTACAGATGCAGACTACTTGGCTTATGGCCATTTAGTTCAGAGCTCAAACAGCACAAGAATTGGCTGTATTTTTAAGTTCTTTTATTTTAAAGATTTACACTTTTCTAGAACAATTTTAATTACGTTTAAAAAAGCAAGATGAAGCATTAATTTCATTGAAATTGTTCAATTAGCTTTCATTCCTCAACTGAGCACAGTGCATAACAAGGCATGTATATAGACTGTATATAGTCTTTTTTTAATGAAAGGGGAGTTTTATTTTAAGGTTTTAGGTTCTATGACACTATAATTTTTTTAGGCTCCTAGAAGCTGTTCTTAGCATTTTTTTCTGCTCCTAGAAGCTAAATAGTGTTATCCTATGTGTTCATGCACATTGCTTTGGACTTAGTGTTTTTTGAATGTCAGCATCTAGGAGCAGAAAAAAATTGTTTTTGTAGATCTTTTTGGAGTGTTTTTCCAGCAGAACAAAATGCTCAATGCTCCTAAATGCTACTAAAATGCTCCTAACAGCTTTTTTCTAGCTTTTTTTCTACATGTATTGTAAAGACGCTAATAAAACGCTGACTCCTAAATGCTACTAAAAACCGCTATTACAAGCGTTTTTTTATCCAGTGTTTTTTCCCGAGTTTTTTTTTAGCTTAAAAAAAGGCTAGTGTGCATGCAGCCTCAAGGTGTTAATACATTTATTAAATAACAGGGTTGCCTACTATCCATTTATTAAAGTGAAACCTTAGCTGGAAAATTTGACCCTTCTAGATCACTGCATGCTGATCCCTTTTGCAGGTATAGGTATGTAAAAGATTAAAATAGGAGCCTATACTGTTTAAAATCCAGTCTTACTGTGTGTGCTGCACACAATCAGTTTCTCTCTATTTTTAGGCACTGTGTCTAATTTGTAGAGGCCGATTTGCTGACAGCCTAAAGATTTTCTGCTGCTCAGGTGCTCTGGACTTCAATAAAATGGCAGCCTCCAGCAAGAAGAAACAGGAACAATGCTGGAAGCCATTTACAGCACACACTAATTTTGGTAGGATCATTATTATTTTGGAATGAGTGTTCCTTGCTAAAGAACATTTATTTTTTTATCAAGTTGTTATGGGTAAAGTTTTGCTTTAAAAAAGTCCCCTTGCTACCATCTGTAATTGTCAGTAAATGTCATTCCAACACCAGGTGCTAGAATTTTTCCAACATTGTTCAGAAAAGTGATCTCCTGACTGACATACACGGAATAATTCTTGAGTGCCCATTCACATATATGCGGATTGGATGCGGTCTGAACCACATCCAATCCGCATGACATTTTAAATACCATTGCTTCCTATGGTGCCTGTTCACATATGTCCAATGCATGGCCGATGCAGATTCAGTGCAGTTTTAAAAATAGTCAAGTCCAATTTCTGAGCAGTGGCTTCAGGTCCAAGTGTGGATTGCAGGCTATTGATTTCTATGGGAACTGTTCCTAAACTGCATATGTGTGAACAGGATAAGATCCTGAGCTAATCCTGTCCTGTACCTGATGTAAACCTGACTTGAACCTGTGTTATTGTTATTGTGCTACTGTATCAATTAGCTGTGAAACCTGCACTGCATATGTGTGAAACAGCTTTGAAGGTCCTGGGGTCATCTACACAGAAAGACAGCTTTGTGGGAGTGCATGCTTAGATAAATAACCAATGAACACCTAAGTTAAATTTGCAGTTACAGCACATTTTTGCATAAGCTGCAACAAATATTGCCATCTAAGACCACTTATTCACACAGTGGAAAGCTTTGCAAATCTGGTTCTAATACAACAAGAATAATTGGGGAACAAAGACAACTACAGGCAACATATGCTGATTAGCCATAACTTTATGACCACCCTCTTAATATTGAGTAGGTCCCCTTTTTGAAATTGAAACAGCCCTGTCCCGTGTAACTTGCTGTATTCTAAATATTGTCCACTGTTTTGTGAATCAAGTGATATTGCACCAGTGGTTCAGGTGACAGCAGCTACAAAATTATCGGTAACATATAATATTCTTTTATTTGAGGATTATAATAAAGCATATTTCTAATTAATAAATAGTGATTTTAAGTAAGGAAGTGGATTGATCTACAGTATAAACATTTAAAACATTTTCTATTATGAAAAAACCATTGCATACCATTCTCAAAATGATTTAAAATAAATAAACATAGTGCTACATAATCTAAATTAGCACATTCTACCCTGGGTGGGACTTACGGAATGCAGTGTAGAGCTCTGGAAGAGTAAGATAGCCATCCATATTATAGTCATCAAATCGAAGTAGATCTCCAATGGAACAGTCCAAGAAATTATCTTCTAGCTCCTTGTTTTTTGTATACTGTAAAACACAAGACAAACTTTAAGTACACTACATTAATATTACATAATTAATATTATTGTTAGCAGGGATAGACATGCAGGTTCTTAACTGGTAGGCCTTTTTTTGCTTAGGCGTTTGTCATATTATACAAGGTTTCTGTGCCTTTGTGTTATAAATAAGTACTGTATTTTCCCATTGCTAGTTCAAATTTCACATTGGGACTCGGAGAAATATACAGTAGACACAATGTTAAAGATTGACTAATTTGGCTAAAACTTAAACCTAGCAAAATTAAGCTTCTGTTATCTCTGCACACACCACACACTTGATTGTGGTAATATGAATGTTTGTTGATATTTGTATTTCAATGGTTTTTATTAATTAATAACAATTAACACAGGAGCAACAAATCACGCCCATGCAGGGGCTATCAATTGCTATCATAAAAGAAGTAGAAAATTAAAGAAATCAGTGCTCTAACACCAACAGGGTAAAAGATCGCCCACGCAGGGGCTCTCAATGGCACTTAAATAACAAAACATAAATATAACACTGATAATAACTCAGACTAAAGGCAGCTATCCACTGCCACACCAAAAGCAAACAGAAAGAAAAAAAAAGGGGGGGGAGGAAGGAAGGAGAAGTAGGAAAGAAAAAAGATAACCAAACCAAGAGCAGGGATCCAAGAATGCCAAAGCCGAACAACATCACATCCCCAGACTAGCCGGGGGGAGCATGGGAAAGGTATATTGCAACCACGGCTCCCATTATTTCAAGAATTTACATTGGGAGTCATTGCAGATACTCGACATCTGTTCATTTAGCATCATAGTGGTCATACGGTCCCCCACCCCCTGAAGAGGGACAAACGGGCTCTTCCAGGCCTCAGCAATTGTTCTAGAGGCCGACAAAAACAAATAGGAAGCCAACTTCTGCTGATGAGCCAAGAGGCCCGGTATGGGACAATGAAGCATACTGAGCATCCCGTCGTATAGAGAGATGGAACAAGGTGAAAAGGTGAAAAGGAGGCCAAACACACAAGACCAAAAACGAAGCAGCCTCGGGCATGACCACCAGATATGCAATACATCACCACAATGGCCACAACCCCGAAAGCATCAATCACTGCAGGCAGGATTTGCCTGTGCCAAACGAGCCGGAACCCAATACCAACAAAACAATACCTTGTAAGCCGCCTCCAGCGTGGTTGTATTAAATGAGCATTTAGCTATGAGTGACCAGGCCTTATTCCAGTCCCCCGGATCCACAGCCACTCCCAGGTCGTGCTCCCACTGAACGACATATGAAAGAGAAGTATGCGACGAGCTTCTATTCAAAGCTGCATAAAGAAGAGAAACAAGGCCTGGGGCGCCCGGCCGCTGTTGGCAAAGCAGTTCAAAGGCAGATTTCTGGTACAGGAAGACAGAAGTGCTCTGCAATGAGAGCAGCCAATGCCGCAATTGAAGGTAACGAAAAAATTCAGCCGGAGGGACATCCCGTGACTCCTGAAGAGAATTCCAGGTAGGGAAGGACCGAGAGATCAAAAAGTGTCATACCTGTGAAAAACCATTGGTCACCCACCAAGAAAACGCCCTTGGTTGATCTAAACCTGGTGGGAAGAGGGGGTTGTTAGTGATTGGGAGCAAAGGCAAAAAAGGTGACATTAGGCCACTGGAGTAACGTACCGAGTCCCACACTTGTAAGCCATGGAGCAAAATTGGACTCAGTGCCGTGGGGCGCAGGGCAGGGGGAAGCCATAGAAGTGTCGATATCGTAATAGGAGCACAATTAGGTAATTCCAGGAGGACCCAGAGAGGTATGTCTGAGGAAGCATGCAACATAGATAGCGGGGCGATCTGGTTCGCATGATAATATTTAGTAACATTGTAGTAACCCCAAGGACACCCTGGAGTCTATGGACAAAAAGCGTAGTTCTGGAAACTCTGGGGTGTTTATCGGCCCAGATAAAAAGCATAATCTTTACCTGAAGCAACCGACGGAAATGAGGAGGAACCCGCACTGGGAGGGTGCAAAAATAGTATAACAATTTCAGCAAGATGGTCATTTTTACTGAATTAATCCATCCTATCCATGACAGGTGTGGAAATTGCCAAGAATGCATAAGAGAGGACACAGAGCGAAGCAATGGATAGTAATTTGCAGCAAACAGTGAGTCATAGGTGGGGGTTAAGCGGATGCCTAGGTATTCAAGAGAAGAAGAAGCCCATTTATAAGGGAAGTGGGACTGTAGGCGCGAAACCAAATCTGAGGCCAAAGTAATATTAAGCGCGACAGTCTTATCCAAATTGATAGAGACCCGAAATCAAGGAGGAGCGCTCAAGAACCTATTGAAAATTTGGAAGCGTCGTCAAGGGGTTAGTGAGAGTCAAGAGGTCATTGTCTGCAAAAAAGTTAAACTTGAACTTCTGTCCAGCGTATGGAACCCCCGATACATTACAATCAGTCCGGAGCGCCATAGCCAACGGCTCAAGCGCCAGGACAAAGAGTGCTGGGGACAGGGGGCATCCCTGTCTCGTACCTTGCCAAATAGGAAAGGAATCTGAGAAATACCCAGCGTATTTAACGGAAGCCGAAGGGGAAGAATACAAGGCTTGAATCCAAGAAAGAATAGAGTCCCCAAAACCCCAGCGAGACAGCACAAACCGCAGATAGTCCCAGGATAGAGAATCAAAGGCTTTATATATGTCTAAGGACAGTAAGAATCCCGGTATTTTCCGCTGTTGTAGAAAATGAATAAGATGGACCACCTTATGAACGTTATCACCCGCCTGTCTCCCAGGGACGAAACCCACTTGGTCCCTGTGAATCAGGCTATGCAAATATGTATTGATACGAAAGCGAAGAATCTTGCCTAATATCTTCAGGTCTTCATTAAGAAGAGAAATGGGCCGAAAGGCTTGCGGTTCCTGCACATCATCAGTCATCTTAGGAATCATAGAGATATGAGCTCTAAGCGCGTCTGGAGAGGGCAAGGAGCCCTGTTGTAACTCATTAAAATAATCAACCAAGAAAGGTGCTAACAGGGTTGCAAATTTCTTATAGTAGAGGTCGGAAAAGCCATCTGGACCCAGGGCCGCGGTGGACCGTAGAGATTTAATAGCTTGTAGGACTTCTGGTACGGTGACACCGGCATTGAGGGTCTTCTGCGCTGCCTCAGATAGTCCAGGAAGGTGGAGGTCTTGAAAAAATGCCTCTGCCTGAGCCACAGGGAAGGGATCTGGTTTAGCGTAAAGGCGCGAGAGAAAGTCCGCAAAACGGAAGACAATCTGCTGAGGATTAGAAGTACAGCCACCCACGGGAAGTCGCAATATGATCGGTTTGTGGGGTTTCCCCACAGAATTGAGTTTCCTGGCCAGCATCGGACCGGGCTTATTCGCACAGGAATAAAATTTGTGTTTGGTCCAACGCAGGGCCCGTTCCGCCTCTGAAGAGGCAAGTAGATCCAACTCTGCCACCAGGGTGTCCTGAGCACGTTTATGGGCCATGGATGGGAATGACTTCCAACGAGCATCCACAGAGGCCAACAGAGAATGAAGCTCCAAAAGTCGGCGCCCCCGTTCCTGCTTACAAACCGCCGCCAGCTGTATAACCTGACCCCGCACCGTGGCTTTATGCGCCTCCCACAGGGGAACTGCCGAAGAAACAGATCCCGAGTTTTCTGCGAAATATGTGCGTACGAAAGATTCTATTTGTTGGCAAGTGACCTGAGTGGTCAATGAGGAATCATTAATGCGCCAGTGAAAAGGGCGCTGCACCGACCCAGAAAGGGCCAGGAGGAGTACCAGGAGATCATGGTCCGACCAGGGCGAGGAGGGAATAGTTATCCGCCTGACCAAAGGAAGCAGCTGAACATGCATGAATATATGGTCAATTCTACAAAAACTGTCATGAGGTTTGGAGTAGAATGTAAAGTCGCGCTCAGTTGGGTGAAGTTCTCTCCAGACGTCCGCCAGCCCCGCCGTGCTCAAGAGAGAGCGCATACGTTCCTCTAGCACTAAGTCGTGAGAGGGGGCCGCCCCCTGGACATAGCGTCTATTCAATGTGGAATCCAAGGTAACATTAGAATCTCCCAAAAGAAAAAGAAGACCCTTGGAGTGTCGGGAGACAATGGTGCAAAGATGAGAAAAGAATTTATGTTGAAAGCGATTGGGTGGTTTCTTGATATTTGATTTATATTTTGTGAATGCACATATGTGTTATGGAAAGTGGGCAGAGGAGGGGGCAGTAAATCTTTGGCACGTCATGGAAAATCATTATAAAAGAAAAACAGCAAAACTGACCTTTAACCACCTGCCCTCTTGAGGATTTACCCCCCTTCCTGAGCAGACCTTTTTTTTTTGCTATTCGGTGCTGCACTATTTCAACTGGTAATTGCACAGTCTTTCAATGCTGTACCCAGATCAAAATTTATGTCCTTTTTTTCACAGAAATATAGCTTTCTTTCAGTGGTATTTGATCACTTTTGCACTTTTTATTTTTTGTGCTATGAACCAAAAAATTTGAAACCCCCCCCCCCCAATATTTTTTACTTTTGGCTATAAAAAATATATAGTAAACTCAAAGTTAGTCATAAAATTATGCCAAAATGTATTCTGCTACATGTCTTTGGTAAAAAAAATCCCAATAAGTGTATATTGATCGTTTTGTGTGATGGTTATAGTGTCTACAAACTATGGTATAGATACTGCAATTTAAGCCAGTTTTTGCTATACAGCGCTACACTAGTTTAACTGACAATTGCGCGGACCTACTGCCTGCCAGCCTGCCTTTCACTGTGTGCCTTCCGCTGTGTGCTCGGACTTACCCATTGCCTGCCAGCCTGCCCTCTGCTGTGTGCCTGGACTTACCCATTGCCTGCCCGAACTGCCCTCTGCTGTGTGCCAGGACTTACCCATTGCCTGCCTGCCTGCCCTCTGTTGTGTGCCCAGACTTTGCCCATTGACTGCCTGAACTGCCCTCTGCTGTGTGCCTTCCGCTGTGTGCCCTCTGCTGTGTGCCTTGACTTACCCATTGCCTGCCAGCCTGCCCTCTGCTGTGTGCCCGGACTTACCCATTGCCTGTCCAAACTGCCCTTTTCTGTGTGCCCGGACTTACCCATTGCCTGCCAGCCTGCCCTCTGTTGTGTGCTCGGACTTTGCCCATTGCCTGCCTGAACTGCCCTCTGCTGTGTGCCTGGACTTACCCATTGCCTGCATGAACTGCCCTCTGCTGTGTGTCCAGACTTAACCATTGCCTGCCAGCCTTCTCTCTGCTGTGTGCCCGGACTTTACCCATTGCCTGCCTGAACTGCCCTCTGTTGTGTGCCAGGACTTTACCCATTGCCTGCCTGAACTGCCCTCCGCTGTGTGCCCGGACTTACCCATTGCCTGCCAGCCTGCCCTCTGCTGTGTGCCTGGACTTTACCCATTGCCTGCCTGAACTGCCCTCTGCTGTGTGCCTGGACTTACTCATTGCCTTTCAGCTTGCACCTCTGTGGTGTGCCCGGACGTTACCCATTGCCTGCCTGAACTGCCCCTCTGCTGTGTGCCCCCAGACTTAACCCTTGCTATACCTATCAAGTTGCCCCAAATCACTCAAAAAAAACCTTGTGTGCCCACTGATCTCCATGTGTGTTCTGTCCCACCTACACCTCCGTCACAGTGAGTATTTTGCAGATCTAATTTTTTCTCACAAAGTTTTGAAATATAAAAAAAAGAATAGAAAAAATATGTTTTTGTATTGTATTCTTTCTTCATTTTCCAAAAACTAGTGGCAACAAACGAGATCTGCAAAATACTCACATGCTTCTTATCAAATTTCTTGGGGTGTCTACTTTCCAAAAAGGGGTTATGGGGGGGTGGTGCTACCCTTGCATTTCAGGATCTCCGAAACTGTGATAGGTAGTCAGGAAGTGTAATGAGGAAATAAAGCCCTTTAAAAGCCTGAAGGTGCTTACTGGATTTTGGGGTCCTGTGCTTGGCTATACTGCCAAAAAGTTTTTCATTATGGTATCCTCATACTCGAGAGAAGTAGCAGAATGTATTTTGGGGAGTAACATACCACATATACCCATGGCATGTGTGAGCAATAAATCATTTAAGTTACAATTTTGTGTAAAAAAAAATATTTTTTTTTTGTTATTTTCCAAAAACTTGTGATACTTCTGGTTCCGGCGCTGTGTGAGGATGGAGTGATTCATCGCTGCTCTCATCCCTGCTTTCACCCGCACTTAGAAACCGCGGCAGCGCTCCGGTTCCCTGGATGGACCATCTCCCTCCTACCCCAGGGGACCGGATCAACCGCTTTCTGGAGAGATCCGCTCCCCGATCATCACAGGAGCCCTGGCAGAATCTCGACACAGCACGAATCACCTTGTGGGCTACTGTAGACCTGATGGACTCCCACCCGATACCACTCCCTTCTTTGCCGTGGCTTCCCCCTATTCATCTCCCTTCACCCCTTAGTCTGACGTTGACGCACACATTTTGACTTTGGGACTCCATTAAATATTCTGCTGGTCTCATTTCCACCCATCTGTCTTTGCTGAGTTTACTCCATAATCTACTATTTCCCCTGGGCCGTGACAATCCCGGACAGTTTGCACGGTGGCTAGCCCATGGCTTCCACAACGTGCATTCTTTGTTCTCCCACCCGGATACTCATCTTTGAAACTCTGAGTTCCTCTTATGATATCCCGTTGCGGGAGCACTTTGGCTACCTTCAACTCTGCCACTTTATGAATACATTAATACAGGTGCATTCGGGACCCTATAGGATAACCCCTTTTGAAAGTGTTTGCAGACCCCATGCTCTGGGCTTAATTTCTCTTATCTACTCTGCTATTATTTCTTATAGAACACCCCAGTTCATTCTTATCATCAGCATTGGCAGCCGGATCAGCAAGACTGGCAGATCATGACCCAAGCAATGTCTAAATGTTCAGACAATCATGCCCTGTAACAAAAGATACCTACCATTTGGGTCGGCAATACGCTTCACGCAGATAAATGGGGTTTTCTTGTGGAAAGCAATAACGACTCCCCTTTGTTTAGTAGGGCCAGTAGCCTGAAAAACCTGGGGATAGTGTGCATTGAAATATTTTGGGCTAGAGGTGGTTGAAAAATTAGTTTCCTGCATACAAGCAATGGTGAGCCCTGAGAAACTTAAATATCTGCACCCGTTTTTGAGGGGAGTTCATTCCCTGAACATTCAGGGATAACCAATTCAGCGACATAGTAACCGAAAAGGATGAAAATCACCTCCAAAACAATCCCCAGGAACCCTGAAAAAAAATTGATAAAAACACAAGATACACAAGACAAGAGACCAGGAGAAGAAAAAAATAGGCAAGAAAGGAGAATGAAGACAAGAAATCATCTGGTATACAAACAATATACATTTGACACAGTAAGAATTGTACGACTATCATAACAACCAACTGTGGGGGATAAACCCACAAAAAGGCTGAGTAGTGGGCAGGACAACAGTCTGATCCACACACCAGATCGAAGGGGGATGCAGTAGTCCACCGGAACCACTCAGCTTAGCTAAGACAGAAACATAGTTGGCAAACAATTTAGGCTAATTACCCTCATCAGCACCCTCTCTACCTGTCCTCGCTGGCTCTTCTCCACTTTCAAATCCCTGCTCTCTCCCCCCCACCTCCACTCAGTAGCTCACTCACCGCCCACAAGATTGCCAATCATTTCCAAAACAAGATTGACGCAATCCGTAAGGACATTGTCAATTCACAATCTACCTCTCCACCTAGCCTCCCTCCATCACCCCCTCAACTCTCCCCCCCTCCGACCTCGCAACCGCACTGCCCCCCACCATACCCAACGCCCCGCACACTATAACCTCCCCAACACTCTGCTCCTTCAGCCCTGCTACCACTGAGGAGGTCACTAAGGTCTTCACTGAAGCCTGCCTCACCACTTGACCCTATCCCCTCACAACTCCTCCAGTCACCCCCCTCCTCCATCATTTGCTCCCTCACCCACATCTTCAATCTCTCCCTCTCTACTGGCGCATTCCCCTCCCCCCTAAAGCACACACACATCACCCCCATACTCAAAAAACCCTCCCTTGACCCACGAACCTAAACAACCTTAGACCCATCTCCCTGCTGCTATTAACTTCCAAGCTCCTTGAGCGCTTAGCCTACAATCGCCTAAGTGCCCACCTCACTGATAACAACCTCCTTGATCCACTACAGTCTAGCTTCTGTCCCCTACACTCCACCGAAACCGCCCTACTCAAAATCACTAATGACCTGCTAACCGCCAAAGCTAATGGCCACTACTCAGTCCTCCTGCTCCTCGACCTCTCTGCGGCCTTCGACACAGTCGACCACCCCCTCCTCCTTACTAAACTGCACTCCTTTGGCATCAGGGATGCTGCTCTCTCCTGGTTCTCCTCCTACCTATCCCAACGCTCCTTCAGCGTTACCAATAACGCTGCCACCTCCCCCTCTCTCCCCCTCTCTGTTGGACCCCTTCTCTTCACTATCTACACCTCCTCCCTTGGCAAACTGATACATTCCCACGGCTTCAACTATCACCTCTATGCCAACGACACACAAATTTACCTCTCTATACCTCAACTCACCCCCTCACTCTCCGCCCGCATCGCCCACCTCCTGAACGACATATCAGACTAGATGTCGCTCCATTTCCTCAAGTTAAACCTTTCCAAAACCAAGCTCCTAGTTTTCCCCCCAGCCCGCACCCCCCAACCCCATCCTTTCCATCATGACTAGCAACGCCACCATCAATCCCACCCCACACACCAAAGTCCTGGGTGTCACCCTGGACTCAAACCTTTCCTTCCAACCTCATGTCCAATCACTATCAAAGTCATGCAGGCTCCACCTTTGCAACATCTCTAAGATACATTCGTTCCTCACCCCAGACACTACTAAACAACTCATACACTCCCTCATTACCTCACGCCTGGACTACTGCAACTCCCTTCTCACTGGCCTACCTAAACAAATGCTATCCCCACTCCAGTCTATCCTGAACTCAGCAGCTAGACTCATTCACCTCACTAACCGCTCCACTTCTGCCACCCCCCTCTGCCAATCCCTTCACTGGCTCCCGATTGCCCAACGCATTAAATTCAAACTAGTAACTCTGACATACAAAGCCATTCACAACGCTGCACCAAACTATCTAACCGACCTGATACCCAAATACCACCCTACCCGTGCCCTTCGCTCCTCACAGGACCTCCTACTCTCCAGCTCCCTAGTCTCCTCCTCCCACGCCCGACTGCAGGACTTCTCCAGGACTTCCCCCATCCTCTGGAATTCCCTGCCCCAATCCATCAGACTGTCACTTACCCTCCTCACCTTCAGGCGCACCTTGAAAACCCATCTCTTCAGGGAAGCCTACCCCACCCTCACCTAACAACCAATCTCCTCCACTCCTCCTACCACTCCATCCCCCACAGCCACTTCCTCCTGTACCACTATCCCCTCCCTCCTAGATTGTAAGCTCGAAAGAGCAGGGCCCTCGAACCCCTCGTGTATTGTATTGTTACTGTATTGTCTCATGTACTGTCCTCCACTATAATGTACAGCGCTGAGCAAACCCTTTGGCGCTATATAAACACTATAATAATAATAATAATTAACTCTACTATCGAGTGATCAACAAATGGATAAAAAGGCTGTAGGAGCTACGGACATCTGGTAACTCAAAGGTGGGGAAGCTCCAAGATGACCATAGGTGCGAATCCGCTCATGAGTCACACCCACAGCAGGAGATCAACATCTGGTTCCGCTCATCAGCAGCAGCATGAATAGGAACATCTAAACAGAACTAACACAGCTACTGATGATTGGGCCTCAGCAATCAAGGTGATACATCACATGACTATGCAAGAGGAAGTATGGGCAGTGTCGCCCACGCCTCAAGAAAAAGAAAAATGGAAAAATATGAATACCTGACTAGACATAGAGGCCCAGATTTACTAATGTGCCTAGGCACATTTCCGTGGGCTAACATTTACTTTTTAATAGCGACAGTCTACTTTTTGACGGCAAAGACATTTACTAAAGAAAGCATCAACAAGTAGACGTGAAATCAAATTTACTAACCAGGCACAATTCAGGAAACAGTCTCAAAAAGCAGACTTGCTAAGAAGCATGTCTAACACCACGAAAAATCACTGCAGAGACATGTTCACACTGAAATTTGCTTTCCTAAATATTGGGACTTTACTTTAAACAATATCTTACATTTCAAAAAAAGGTTAAAATGTTTAAAAAATAGTTTTTCAAAGGAAGTCATGACGGTGAAGAACTAGATACTTTTCCAGCGTCTATGGACGGATATAAATGCGCATGTGCAGAACACATTTTAGCCATCTGCCGTGACGCTTTTTTTTTAGATGCTGTTTAATAGTAAATATCAGTGTGGAGTCCTCTGACAGAGGGCACTCGATCACATCTACTGTGTTAAACAAACAGCACTATTTGTAGCTAGGCATATCTTTATGTATTCTAATTTGATTTCCTTAGTTCTATTGATTCTGTTTTTGTTTCTTATCCTTTATAATTATTTCTGTAATGATTTTACATATTTTGAAGATCTAGATAATATATATCTTGACAGCTGAATCTAAAAATAAAGGTCTGCAATTAACAACAAAAAAAAAACGGCGTGGGGTCCCCCCTCTCATCCACACCAAGCCCTTCGGGTCAGGTATGGATCTTAAGGGGTAACTCCACGCCAAAATTTAAAAAAACGGCGTGGGATCCCCCCAAAAATCCATACTAGACCCTTATATGAGCATGCAGCCCAGCAGGTCAGGAAAGAATTTTAAAGAATGTTAAAGAATTTCCATAAATTAAATAAATACTAAAAAAAAATGGTGTGGGGTCCCCCCTTCCATTCACACCTAGCCCTTTGGGTCTGGTATGGATCTAGAGGGGAGCTTCCACGCCAAAATTTTAAAAAAATGGCGTGGGGTCCCCCCCAAAATCCATACCAGACTCTTATATTAGCATGCAGCCCGGCAGGTCAGGAAAGGGAAGGGATGAGCGAGCGCAGGTCAGGAACCATACCAGCCCACATGCCCCAAAGCACCTTGTCCCCATGTTGATGGGGACAAGGGCCTCTTGTCTGGTCTGTGGGCGGGGGCTTATCGGAATCTGGAAGCCCCCTTTAACAAGGGGACCACAGATCCCGCCCCCCCACATGAATGAGTATGTGGTACATGGTACCTCTACTAATTCACAAAAAAACCAAAAGTGTAGTGTAAAAAAAACACAGGACACGGTCTTTGACAAGACCTTTAATAAAAGAAAGTCCCCCGAATTAGATCCAATGTCAATCATGGTGTAAAGCGACTGCGACCCGAAATAAAAAAAAAGGCTCTGCTCCTGACGATGGCTGCTCAGCCTTCCGCTGTGTGCTTGGGTGACCGTTCTTAAATATGTAAGGGGCGGGGCCAGCTGGGATCAATGATGTCACATGGGGCGGGGTCACTCGGATGATGTCCCTGGGTGGCCCCGCCCCTTGCATATTTAAGAACTGTCACCCAAGCTCACAGCAGAAGGCTGAGCAGCCAGCATCGGAAGCTGAACCTTTTTCCGGTCGCCGGCACCTTACACCATGATTGACGTTGGATCTACTTCAGGGGACTTTCTTTTATTAAAGGACTTGTCAAAGACCATGTCCTGTGTTTTTATACACTACACTTTGGGTTTTTTTGTGAATTAGTAGCGGTACCATGTACCCTATACTCATTCACGTGGGGGGGGGGGGGCCGGGATCAGGGGGCCCCTTTTTAAAGGGGGCTAACAAATTCTGATAAGTCCCCTGCCCACAGACCCCAACAACCACTGGCCAGGGTTGTGGGGAAGAGGCCCTTGTCCCCATCAACATGGGGACAAGGTGCTTTGGGGGGGAGCCCCCCTGCCCCAAAGCACCCCCCCATGTTGAGGGCATGTGGCCTGGTATGGTTCGGGGGGGGTGCTCGCTCACCCCCCCTTTCCTGACCTGCCAAGCTGCATGCTCGAATAAGGGTCTGGTATGAATTTTGGGGGGGACCCTACACCGTTTTTTTTTTAAATTTTGGCGTGGAGTTACCCCTTAAGATCCATACCAGACCCGAAGGGCTTGGCATGGATGAGAGAGGGGACCCCACGCCGTTTTGTATTTATTATGGTGCCGGTTTTTAAATGTAATTCTAGCTTTTTTTTTCTTCATTATAGCTCGGTAATTCAGTTGTCATTTCCTCCAGCTAAAAGAGAAAGTTTTCTTTGAGTTTATTTCCCTAAAGGAAACAATGTTTACTTTTAGTTTATTAAAAGATACAACGTTTTCTGTAACTTTGGAGAAAGTGATAGATAAGCTTGTGAACTATAGTGAAGAAAAAAGAAAAGGCTGGCATTTGCATTTAAAAATCAGCACCGACATACAATTCGTATTGTGAAAAAAAATACAAAATTTGTAAACTGAGGCATTATTTTCAATGGATTTTCCTTCGTAAACTGAAAATTCTGTTAAAAGAGGAGTTGGTAAACCGAGGTACTCCTGTATTAGTATTGCAATCCTTTGTATTGGGATACATAGAACCAACATACATATGAATTGGCAACATAGTACAACATTTGTGTCACATTTGAGATATCTGGCTAGTTACTCTGACCTTGCCCAGGGACTTAGGGTTGATTCACACCACAGAAATACAGGTGGGATTAGTGTTACAGCTCCATGGATGAGTGGTTAGCACTGCTGCCTCACAGTACCAGGGTTGTCGGTTTGAATCCAAATTGCACCCAATGTGACCAGGAGCTAACACCACAGTCACACCTAATACGATTTGGAAATTGGTCAACTTACAGTGAAGTCGCACGATTCCAAAATCAGATTGGATGTGAATGGAGCCTATAGTGGACAATAGGGTGCGACTTGGCCTATGATTTGCAAGTTGCCTGGCATGCAAATCGCATGCCAAATTGCACCCGATGTGACTGGGGGACACCCCAGTTACAGCAAAGGGGATTTTGTAGTGGTACAACTTACACTATGGTCACTTCATGTGACTTACAGTGCAGTCACATGATTTCAAAGTTGGGGGACATGCTGATTTAAAGTGCGATTTGCAAGACATCTGACATAGATCTCTCTGCAAATCGCATGAAAAGTAGTGTATTCATTACTCTAGAAATTGTTGCGGCTCCAACCAAGTTTGAACCACACCAATATGAACGCTCTAATAGCAGTCACATTAAATGCGACTTGGCATGTGGTTTGCATGATATGTGACTTGCAAATCCTATGCCAAGTCGCACCCTATTGTCTGCTATTAGAGCAGTCACATGGGTGCGTTTCCGACACTGATTTCTAAAGTAGTACATGTACTACTTTTGTGGCGATTTGCATAGATATGTGTCAGATGTCTTGCAAATCGCAAGGAAATCGGCATCTTCACTGTAAGTCACACAATTTCTAAATCAGCTTTGATGTGACCGGAGTGTAAGGCCTTTTTATGTTTGATTTTCTGAGTGTTTTTCCGATTTATGGGAAATCCCGCATACTAGCAAAAGTGAATTGACATTTTCAGTATTGCATGCGAGATGTGGTCATGCGACTGCCTTATCTAATGCGATAACCTGGAGTGAATTGTGCCCATAATGCCAATAAATATTGCCAATGGGGTTCCCCTTCACATCCCTGTTCAATGTTCTGTTGTATGCTGCACAGGTACACTTCACTGTGGATTTCTTTCTGACTCTGATTTGTGGGGCCTGTATACCAAGGCTTAAGGCAGGTGGGAAGACAATTAATCAGGTGCAAACACTTTCTCTGACCAAATGAATGACAATGGTGGATGTGGCCTATGTAATATAAAAAATTGCAGTAGCGGGTGATTTTCCCTTGGAAGAGGCCAGGTTATTTTCTGCAAGTCCTTGCCTGTGGTGGTATGGGGTGGAAGAGATATTGTGGTGAATTGCCCCAGACACACTTACGCTGTGTTTTGATGTGGGCTGTAAATGTTTTCCATTTTTTTCCTTCTAAGGTGTGTTTGTGTGTTATTGTACAACGATTGTGTGTTTATTATCTTTGCATTGTAATCCTAACACATGTCAATTACTCTGCTCTTCCAAATCTGCACTTGGCTATAGTTTGCTTGCTTATTTAGACTGAAATTAAGTTTTCGGACAAACCTGATGAGAAATGTATGTGTGGTGGATTTGGGGAGGTGGGAGGTGTTTTATTTTGGCACGTTTGTATATTTATATTGATATTTTGATCTGCAGCCTGGTTTGTGGATAAACCTACTACGTGATTCATATTAACCGTTTGTTTCCTGCTGTAACCTGTGAAAGCACAGTTCATTAGAAGTATAATCTTTTAGATTGTAAGCTCTTATGAGCAGGACCATTCTATTTTAGCAATATCAATCCTGCTTTTTTTTCCCACCAAGAAATTGACTACCTACTTGTTGCTGCTGTCCAAATAAATGTGGAATATGTATTTGATCAATAAACGTTTGGACTATGTATATTTTTTGTTATTTCATGTTCAAGTACAATATACTAGCACCCCTAACACTTCTATTTTGCGAGCTATATAATATGCCCAAATCTAGCTTATTAGAGTGCACATATGCAACTATGTCCAAACTAACAAACCAAAAGCCCCATATTGCACCACAAGACAATGTTATGTACCAATGAATAGGTCGTGTTCAATGTGCAGCTAGCTATTCTTTTTCTACAATCCTTTTAACAGTAATAAATTAGGCCCCCAATTTATGTTGACTTTGGGCTTTTACCGGTAGACATATATTCACCAATGCCAAATACACAGTAGAGCTGCAAACATATGTTCACCAATGTCATATACACAGTAGAGCTGCAAACATATATTCACCAATGTCATATACACAGTAGAGCTTTAAACATAATGTATATTCACCAATGTCTTATACACAGTAGAGTTGCAAACATATATTCGCCATTGTCATATACAGAGTAGAGCTACAAACATATATTCACCAATGTCAATTTGACAAGCATATTGGTGCAGGTGTACAGCCCTGAACACAGTGAGCATTCAGGGCTACTTCCCCATGCCTTCACACCTGTCAAATTAAAGCCTGTGTTCATACAGCTGCTGTGTCCCCATATTGTAACAGGTGGCTCCAGCCACATGAACAACCCACTCATTCATGCGGTACAGGCCAGAGGACCTGTGTGAATGGGGCATTTTTTACTTTTTTTCCTCAGCTCATTCATTTCAATGGGCTGCCTAACGTGTGGGAACATGAAAAAATACTGCAGGCACATTATTTTAAAAGTGGGTTGCACCTAACCGCACAGTAGTGTGGTACCATGTGTTTTGGTGGCTTTGAATGCATCTGTGTTTACTAGACGTGTGGAGGTGCAATTAAGTTTTCATCATGGTACCTGCGCACATCTGCAGAGGGCATTGCATTTCTTTACTGTGCAGGAAAATGCATGCCCTTGCATGCGTTTCTGCACCACAAATGGTGTGAACAAGTCCTAAGGGCCAGTTCACACAATAGAAACACAGTCTAGATGTATTCCAGATGCGTTTTTGCATGCACTTTTTTGATGCATGTTTAGGGTGTTCCAGAGAATTTTGGATGTGTTTTTGACGTGTTCCAGTGCATTTTGGATGTGTTTTTGACGTGTTCCAGTGCATTTTGGATGCATTTTTTACGTGTTCCAGTGCATTTTGGATGCGTTTTTGGTGTGTTCCAGTGCATTTTGGATGCGTTGTTGGTGTGTTCCAGTGCATTTTTTATGCATTATAATTCATTTTTTTCCCCTCTCTTTTTCTTCAATTTAATTAGGGGCATGTGCATTTTAGTGCGTTCCAGGGTGTTTTACCACATTCCACTACAGTTCTATGCATAAACAATGCAGCCTGTTCAACTTTTTTGGCAGCACGTGCAACGCACTGGAACTGCAAGCGCTGATGTGAACTATGACATTGACAACCATATAACCTTCTTTCTGTGCGTTTTGGATGCAAAAAAAGCAACTAAAACACATGTAGTGTGAACTGACCCTTTATAGGTATGGGAACTGGACTGACCAGGAATTGTGAATTCAATCAGACTAGTGGTGAGATACAATCATAAATCATATAATAATGAGAGATCTGAGCTGTAGTTGATAGGAAATGAGACACATTAACTTGATCAGTAAATAAATAGTAAAATAAAAAGAGTGGGGTGGTGATACATAGATTTGCAGATGGAACAGGTGATGACGGGGGGAGGGGGTCAAGTTGTAAAAGGAGAGAGGTTTAAGGACTCGTTCACACTTGACTTTATTTATAACTCTTGCTAAAAGGCCCTATAGCTTTGACAGGTGTTTGGGAAGCGTTTTTAATGCTCCTCAAATGCTCCCCAAATGCCCTATGCTTGGTTTTGAGGCATGTGGTAAGTGTTTGCCAAGTGTTAAAACTGCACCACAAATGCCTGTAACAAAGTTAAATGGTATTAACGCTCCGAAAATGCCTCGCAACCGCATCACAACCGCACCTTAAACATCTGCCAGGCGCCATAGACTTGGATGGGAGGCTTCAACTCCTCCTGACTCCACATGAGGTGCCAGTTTTGCCATGACATAACACTAATGCTTCAGTGTGAACAGCACTGTGTGATGTCATGTGCAGAATTTTCATAGGCGTTTGAGAAGCGTAAAAAACGCTTCCCAAATGCCTGTCTGATGCCTGCTGACAAAGCTAGTGTGAACGTAGCCTTAGAGAAGATAAACAAAGTTGTAATGAAATATAAACAGAAGGAAAATTGAAAGTTTCAAACTTGTCAGAAGAACAGGATGCAGGTAAGATTCACTCTCTTTCCACTTTCTAGTCAGTAGCCAAAATCTTAATTGATTGATCAATATTCATGGCACTGACAGAACCCTGGAAATTGATCTCCATATTTTGGGTATTCACAATTGTCAAGGAGCTTACAATTTAAGACCAGAAACTCAGACATATACTAGGCCCAATTAACTTATCAGCATGTCTTTGGAGTGTAGGCAGAAACACACCCATGCAGAGAAAGCATGCAAACTGGGATGCAGACAGGTGCAGCCATCACTGATATTAGAACCCATGTCCCAAGTGCTGTAAGTTCTGAGTTCTAACCACTAAGCCACTGTAAGAGACAGAGTTTGAACTGCAATGTAGAATAGTTAAATTGTTTAAAAATAATGATAAAGCGAGCGCTGGTAAAATTATATAGACTACTAAAATGGTATTACACAAGATAAATATAGGTATAGATATGAAGGTAGCAGCTAGCACTCAAGGTATTGGCAACAGTCCCAGAAAAGAAATATGTTAAAGTAATAGTGCAGCGCTATAAATGCATGTTAACAATCATAAACGCATATAAAGTCAACAAAGTGCAAATAAGTGCAATAATGATGTCAACTGGTAAATGGTGCTAAAAAAAGTTCATATAATCATTCCTGAATAATGGAATGTCCTTCGTGTGAGAGTACCAATTCAGAGAGTGCTATGAATGGCACGTGCGGTTTATCCGTGACGAACAGTACTGCATGAACTCGTGAAAGGTAATCCACCCTTGGGACAGGTGTACACTCACCAGAACAAAAGTTTTAATGCACATTGGTTATACACATCACACATTTGGGGGTGCAGCGGTATGCTGGACTGCACTGCACTATTACTTTAACATAGAATAGTTACATGATTAAAGAGAATGAAGATATATAATTATATATCATTTTTGGAGAAACAGCAACCAAAAAAAAATTAATATAGGTGTGCTTTTTATTTTAAATTATAAGTATTCTCATATGCAAACAGAAAAACGCCAGCGGGACAAAGCCCACGGTTGTTCGCCACCTAGCGAACATATCCGGCATTGCATCTAGAAATGTGCCTGACGTGATTCCGGATTTACTAACAGGAAAGAGTCTACAAAGTAGACTCTTTTCAATGAGCTTGCTAGACACCTTTCTGATGACTGACAGGTCTAGACTGATTGAATTGAGTCTGCCTGAATGTTCAGCGTCTGCTGGTAGACTCAATTCTGAGTAAATCAGGGCCATAATGTGCAGGATATTGCAACAAAAGCAAGAGCTTTCATTTTGTCTATATAGCCGTTTGTCCCCAATTGCACAGTGGTATTAGAAGCAAGATTTCAGTGCAGGAACATCACAGAGATCTGAAGCAGCCTTAAAATGGTTTACAGCAGGTAGGACCTTGCCAGTATTATGAGTCCATACCAGTTTGCCAGTGGGAAGGTTGTGTTTTCAAAATATTCTGGTTACACCATTATCAAGTAACTCCTCTAAATAATGTTAAATTATAGAGCAAAGGAGGTCTGCTTTGCCATTGTTTAGGGTATGACAAAGGTTCCTGTGTGCTGGGAGTTGTCACAGATTATGAAACCCACTCCCACTAGGCAAACAGTGGTTGACCAGAACATCATGTAGCAGCTGGGATATGGTGGTGAAAACCACAGAGAACTCAGCAACCCAGTCACTTGGCAGAGGTGAGAGCCCTGAAAAGGGCCAAGGCATGGAATATAAGATACTGTCTGGTCTTCACCAGAGCTCCTAAAGGTGGAGATGTTGCACTTCAGGTGGTATTTAGGTTGCAGTCCTCTGTCTAATCTGAGGAAGCCACAACTGAGAGCAGGTGAGGCTCTGTGCAGTGCTGGGGAACTGGGTACACAAAGTAACAGATAACAAGGGAGTAAGAAGCAGGAATATATGCAAACACACGTGCTGATTAGTGATGGGCTGAACACCTTCAATTCACAGTTGAACATTTGAACCTAATGAAAGTTCGACTGCAAACTTCGAACAGGGACAATTCACTAAGCGGTATCTTACCACATCTGAGTATGCGGTAAGATACCACACAGCTGCTAAAATACCACATGAGTTATATTAAGTCATGTGGTATTTTAGCAGTGAAAACATTCTGTAATGTTTCAGCTGTCAGTGGGGTTCCCCGCTGACAGCTGAATGTAAAAAGAATATTGTCTTTGACAAGTCCTTTATTAAAAACAAAAATAAAAAAATGTCCCTTGTGGTAGATCCAATGTCAATTAGGATACCTGCCACCTCCGGCGACCTGCAAAACAAAACAAAAAAAAGGGCTCTGCTCTCAACACTGGCTCCCACCATTTGACAGCTGCGCCGGCCTGACAGCTCTTAAATACTGTGATGACTTCACAAGAGGACGGGGTTACCCCTGCCCCTTTGTGACATCATCATACGCTGTGATTGGCCAAAGCATTGCACCTAACCTGTGGTCAGGTGCATTGCTTTGGCCAATCACAATGCACTGTCAGGGCTCAGTGCATTGTGGGACGCAGATGACGAACAGCATGCTGTTCGCCGAACACACAAACGTATGATGTTCAAGCCCAACCCTAATGCTGATTACAAGGGACTGACTGAGACATACAGAGGAACAGACTGATGCAGACAAGCAGGAACTAAGTGGGGAGCAGAGGATGAAGGCAGTGGAGAGCAGACACTGGCAGGAATGCACAGGATAACCTAGGTAGAAAAAAGACTGGGAAACACAAGGGACACATACACAGGTAGAGGGGATACAGGGAGGCATACAGAAGGATGGAGAACAAAGATACTGGAAGTGATGAGATACAGGGACACGCTTTACTGTGGTTTTCTGCTTGAAACAATTTCAGAATGCAGGTTATGCCAGTGCTTTGCTGCCTTCATTAACACTGGCTTAATCGGAGCCAATGTGGCCAGGGAACATTTGATTGACCCATTAAAATTTGCATCTAGAACCTAGTTTTTACTTATGTTTGCAAAGTCATCACAAAGACACTTATCCACAGGTTATCCTGCTAGCATAAACTAATTAAAATAATGTAGATGCATCCTGACTGCTCACTGGAAGTCCTGCACACTGCATATTGGCATGCAAATTATTTACATATTCATGGAGTTCACATAGTATATCATTGCAATGAATTGCACCCAACACATTGGAAATACTAATAAAATACCTTCTTTGTCTGAAGCCAGTCAGTAACAGAGGTGGGATATTGGATGTATCTGTGCTTATATTGCACAGTTCATTATAGGAGTTTGGAGAATTTGGGCTAGCTAATCAAAAATGAGCAGTTGGTGGCCAGTTGGAATGAGACATTATCCCCAAAATGTCGCACTCCTATAATTTTCTATAATGCAACTATGCCTTTTTTCAATGGCAAAACAGCACATGTAACTATTCCAAAACAGCAGGTCAAGAAAACCAAAATACTCCACCACCTCAGCTCCTGAAAAGAAAAAAATATTTTTCCTAAAACAGACAGGGTTGTCTCAGATGAAACAGCTGTGAGTCACCAGCTCAAGGATAGCAAACTTGATGACACACACAAAAAAAAAGATAATAGGAGAAAGAAAAGGAGAATAAATAGTACACTAGGTGTATGGCAAAATTGTGCTAACAGTGGAAAGAGCAAGCCTACTCACTGTGTGCAGTGTAACATATTGCACCGTCCTTGTACCTACAAATTATACTTTAACCACTTGAATACATGCATTACACATGTTAAGCCCCCTTCCTGTCTTTTCAGTTTTCAGCCCTGTTATACTATGACTAACAATTACTTAGGCATGCAACACTGTACCCACACATTTTATATTATTTTTTGAAACATATATTTAATCACCACTGGGTTTTTTATTTTTTACAACACAGAAAAAGTATAAGAAAAAAAAAACAAATTTGGAAAAAATCTGCTTCACTCCACATTCTTTTTCACCCACTTACCCTCCAGAAGAATAACCCCCCTAATGACCAGGGCATTTTTTGCTATTCAGCACTGCTCTATTTCAACTGGTAATTGCGCGGTCATGCAATGCTGTACCCAAACAAAATTTATGTCCTTTTTTACCTCAAAGTTAGTCATACATTTAGGCCAAAATGTGTTCTGCTACATGTCTTTGGTAAAAAAAAATCCCAATACATGTATATTATTTGGTTTGTGTGAAAGTTATATCGTCTACAAACTATGGTATATATATGGGAATTTACGCACAGTTTTTACTTTCTGACTGCCACATTTGTTGAGGTGCTAAAATGCCAGGACAGTAAAAAAAAACCCCAGATGATCCTTTTTTGGAAAGCAGACATCCCAATGAATTTTCTGAGAGGCATTTTCAGTCCATGGAACATTTTATTTTTTGCCACAAATTTTGGAAAATGACAAAATTATTATTATTTTTTTTTTACACAAAGTTGGCAATTAAATGATATATTGCTCATGCATTCCATTTTGCTACTTCTGCAGAGTATGGGGATATCACACGTGAGAGACTTTTTGGCAGCCTAACCACCTACACGCCCCCCAAAATCCAATGACCACCTCCAGGCTTTCACAGGGCATATTTTCTCATATCACTACCTCACTAAAGTTCGGAGGACCTAAAATGCCAGGATAGTACAAACACCGCCCCCCAATGATCCCTTTTTGGAAAGTAGACACCCCAAGAAATTTGATAAGAGGCATGGTGAATATTTGTCAGATGTTTTTGTCACAGGGTTTTGAAAAAGAATAAAAGAAAAAAAAAATTAATTTTCATTTTCAAAAACTTGTGGCAACAAATGGGATCTGCAAAATACTCATAATGGCTCTTGGCAAATACCTCAGAGTGTCTACTTTCCAAAAAGGGGTCATTTGTAGGGGGGTGCTTCTACTATCCTGGCATTTCAGGGCCACCCACTTTTCAGACCACTTCAATACCAAGCCTTTTCTGACACTTTTATTTACTTAAATGTTTTTATTTTTGCTAGAAAATTACTTTGAACCCCCAAACATTATATATTTTTTTAAAGCCCTTGAGAATAAAACAGTGGGTGTAGAAATTTATGTCATGCAGTATTTCCGCAACCATTTTTTCAAACGCAAATCTTTTGAAAAAATAAACTTTTTTAGAATTTTAATGCACAAAAACACAATATATTGTCCAATTATTTGAGAAAATATAAAATATAATGTTACACCAAGTAAATCGATACCAAACATGACACACTTTAAAACTGCGCACACTTATGCAATAGCGCCAAATTAGGTAAATTTGTGATATCCATAGACGACTCTTTAAAAGCCTTTACAGGTTGCCATTTTATATTTACACAGGAGGGGGTGGGGTGAATTTTTATTTAATTATTTATTTTGCTTTTTTAAAATTATTTTTACACTGTCCCTTTCATTTTTTTATCACTTTTATTGTTATCACAGGGAATGTAAATATCCCTTGTGATAGTGATAAAAAGTGACAGGTACTCTTTTCTGGGAAATTTGGGGTCTATTAGACTCTAGATCTCTCCTCTGCCCTTAAAGCATCTGATCACACCAAGATTGGTGTGATCAGATGCTTTTACAATTTTAAAATAGCGCTGTTTATATCCGGCAAATGGAAATGATGAAATGCTTGTAGCTTCCAGTCTCGTAGCTGCATGCATCATCCTGGTATAACCACTCAAAGTCCATCAATGTACAAGTATGTTGCTGATGCTTCTATGTAACAACAGAGAACATGTGCATATGATGAATTGGGTCTGTGGACCAATATGATTGCAATTCATTTTTTTGTAATGCCCATGTTGAGGGTTAGGTCCAAAAAAGTTTTAAATTCAGAAACTGTGATGGTTTCCATGCGAACTGTCTTAATTTGGGTGGGCAGCGATGTATATATTGCTTTGGCCCACAATCAATTGATACAAATCTTCCATTAAAAACACCAGAGCGGCTAAACGCTAGTGCTGACAGTGAAAGGGGCCAATCCTGCTAACACTATGTTTTTGGGGACACTATAAAAGGAGGCACTAGTATAGTTCTGTTTGTGATCAATATATTGATCTGTACAAACACTATACTAGCAATGGCGGTGATCAGCGAGCTATAGCATGAGTGTGAGTTATCCAATGCTAGCTGACCCCAGGGTCAGCTAGCGTTGGATTACTCGCACTGGAGGGGTGCTAACTGACCCTGACATTATCTGATGTCTCTAGTGGCAGTAATACAGTGATCATTAAAAAATTCTATATATTGACACCGTACTAATGGCACTGGCTGGGTGGCGGGGTGATCAAAGGGTTAATATGGGTGATCAAAGAGTTAAATGGGCTAATCCAAAGTGTGTGCGTAAAATGTAGTGCTTTTACTCAGTGCCGTGTTCGTTCTTCTCTCCCTGGACGGCATAGGGGCAGCGGGGGCTCATGCACACCTGAACATAGAAAGTGATGAAAGATTATGTTGCTTTGCCCAGAGCCACTGCTCACCCACACATTGTTGGCTGGTGGGCAGCAAGTAGTTAAAAAAAATCCAAATTTTTTTTTAACATTTTTCTTCTAAACATTATTTTTCTTTTTTTTTACTATTTGTTTGAATGCTTTCTTTAGAGTAGTGAAATGTTATAACATATTAAAATTGTACTACTCTGGGGGGTGATCAGGGATTTTTTTTACACTTTGCATTGCATGAGCAATGAAAATCATTGCTCTGCAATGCAAAGCTTGCTTTGAACTGTCATGAATATGTTAAGTTCATAACAGTTCAATATAATAGTGATCTGTGATTGGTTCCAGCTGGTCACATGGTACAGGGTGCTGTGATAGGCCCCATGTGTCATATGAGAGCTGTGGACCAATCACAGCTCTCCATGAACAGAAGCAAAGGTTTTATTATTCAGATTATGTCGTTGGTCCTGTAGCTGCAGCCCGTCCGCAATACATTGCGGGCGGGCGGGCGGCCTGAAAGTGGTTAAAACAAACAAATAAAAAAAGCAAACAAGTATATATTTTATATACATTTGAAATGTATCAACCCTGATATACTGACTACCTATCCAATTTTTTGAGGCCCTAATATGTCAGGACAGCACAAACACACCCAAAATTACCCATTTGTGGAAAGCATACACTTCAAAGATATTAAAGTTATATTAAAGGATTACATATTTTTTTTTTTTATTAACAAACACATCATACTAACATGCTTGCTGCAGTGGTTTTGCACAGAGCAGCCCAGATCCTGCTCTTCTCGGGTCCCCTGCCGGCGCTCCCCCCTCCTGTCGGGTGCTCCCACAGAAAGCAGCTTGCTATGGGGGCACCTGCTGCTCCGTGTGTCGATTCACACACGGAGCCACGGCTTGGACCCGTCCCCTCTCTTATCATTGGCTCACTGTCTGTGATTGACAGCAGCGGAAGCCAATGGCAATGCTGTCTCAGCCAATGAGGAGAGGGAGTCCCAGTATTTCCGAGACTCCAGTACACATAGCTGGATTGAGAGGGAGCATAGGTAAGTATTGGGGAGGCTGGGGGAGCTGCTGCACAGAAAGTTTTTTACTGTCATGCAATCTTAATGAGTCTTTATAACCACTTTAAATAAGAAGCATGGGGAGTTTTTTGAAGTTGTAATGTTTTTGTCAAGATTTATGGGAAAGTGAAGAAATTAAATAAAATTTGGTTTTATTTTTAAAAATTGTCAGTTTAACAAGTTATTTTGCTCACATGGGCATACTTATAGGGATGGGCTTGATGTACGAGTCAAACAGCCCACTGAACGCCCTACAATCTCACAGTGCATTGTGAGAGCCATGGTTGGCCAAAGCAATGCACCTGACCATACGTCAGGTGCAATGCTTTGGCCAATCACAGCACAGTTGGGCGGAGCTAGCGGTGATGTCACAACTAGCTCCACCCAATTGTTTACATCTGACTGGCACATGTCAGACTGCATCAAGTGTTCGGCAGGTGCAGAACAGGTCGGCAGGTGTCGGTTTATTTTATTTCGGGAAGTTGGCGGCATCCTGACAACGATGGATGCCATGATTGATGATGGATTACAAATCGATGGAACATTTTTTTTCTTTGCTTTTTTTTAATTAAAGGACTTGTCAAAAACTGTTTTTTTTTGTTCAATTAAAGGAATTTATTATTTAAAGGGGTACCCTGATGCTATTGAGCCCCACTGCCTGCAGACCTCACAACCACCAGGCCAGAGTTGTGGGGAAGAGGCCCTTGCATGTGGCCTGGTAAGCTGCAGAGAGGGGGGAGCCTCTCGATTATCCCCTCCCCTTTCCTGCCATGCCAGGTCTGTGCTCAGATCAAGGGTCTGATAGGAATTTAGGGGGGACACATGCTTTTTTCCCCCTGTTTTTTGGAGTGGGCTTCCCCTTTAAAGCCCTACTAGGCCTAAATGGCCTGGTATGGCTTTTAGGGGAAACCCCACACACCTTCCCCCCATTTGTAGCAGGTGGGTTTCCCCTTAGGGCTTTTTTACTGTTGGGCCCCTCCTAGCCTTCCTACCAGACCTAAAAGGTCTGGTATGGATTGAGGGGGCGGGGGGGCAGGTTGTTTTTTTTTTAAATGTCAGTCCTGCAGTAGCAGATTGTTTACATTATACAGATGTGCAACTTTGCAGGTAGTTTAAGGGGACCCCCAGGCATTTACTTTAAGCAATGAAAAATTACTGCCCCTTTAAAAACTGTACTTTTTGAAATTTTGTAGTGCCTGAGTCCCCATACCCCTTTTATGGCCAATAACTTGCATATAAGCCTTCAAAATGGGCACTTTTTAATTTACAAGTTTGAGTCCCATAGACTTGCAATGAGTTTGCGGTCGAACAGTCATTAGGCTTGAACGTTCGACCGCGAACCCTACACAGGGGTGATTGGCCCATCACTACATATTTACAATTACACCAAAAACACATTATTTCACTCCTTCTAAGTATAGGGATACCACATGTATGAGACATTCGCTGCTGAGATGCATATATGGACCCAAAATTCAAGGACTGCCTTTAAGTTTTCAAGGGGCATACATTTTTTATTTGATATCCTGACTATATAACACATTTCCTGAGGCCCTATTTTTCAAAGTAGACCCTTAGTATGTATTTAATTAGAGGTATTCAATTAGAGTTTTTGGAAGATCATATTCTTGCCACTTTTTTTTTTTTTTTGTTAACACACAGCTGTCAACTAATAAGGTATTTTTCACACCAGCATGGGGCATACTTGCCAGGACAGAGACATTCACATAATCACCACATTATTGTGGAAAGCAGACACCCCAAGTAATTTTTAAGAGGAGTGGATGACATGTCTTTGAAAGATTTAACTTCTTTGCTACAATTGTTTGGAAAATGCTGAAAAAACATGGAAATTTATTTTTTCTCACAAATTTGTCAATGAATACATTATTCCTAACACATAATCAGTGGTGTATTTAATTCTTGTGCAGCCCTAGGCAACACTAAAATTGGCCCTGCCACTTTCTGACATTCTCCAACACTCCACATTCTCCGCCGCCCCCCTGAAAATTGCCGCCCTTGGCAAATGCATTGTTTGCCTTGCAGTAAATACGCAGCTGATTAGATTTTAATTATTGGGTTTAGCTCTAAAATGGTAACTTGCAATTCCTCTGTGGCAGTGGAAATCCAAGTACAAAAAGAGCTGTCAAAACAAGAGGGATATAAATCTGCAAAGAATTGTGTTTTCTGTAAAATTATAAATGTAACAATAATTTGTTTATTTTTTAAATAATTTGTAAATAACTTTATAGTTCTTCAAATCAGTCTCCTTTGGGAATCTTTAAATGTAAAAATTGCAGAAATTGGTTTGTTATTCCAACACTGAACATAAAACCTACTGTACGTTTTATTTACAAATATTAAGACAGCGATATAGAAATGTATGCCCCCTCAGTGTTGTAATAGTATTTATATTTGTTAGGCTGTTTATATAGATTTTATTTGTACAGTAAGTCATCTGTTCCTCTGCTGTAACTGTTATTCTTCTGCTTCTCTCATTTATTTTATCTCTTTTCTGTTTTTTTACATATACTTTCAGTTTATTCTCTCATATTCACTCTTAGGGCCCACTAACACTGCTGTCCACAAAGCATTTTGAGCTGCAGAGCCATGTGGACGGGAGCAGTGTGATGTATGTTTTATTGCATAGCTCCTTTTTCATTTGACAGAACTATATATGAAGTGTACAAAGTGACACTTCATTCATGTGGGGCCATGTAGAATGGACCCACATGGCCCCCATTCTGCACACGTGTCTCATAATTTCTCACAGCTCTGGAATGCAGTGAAACATTGCATTCTGGTATAAACATGGCGTTACAGAAAACTATTGTTTTCGGCGTGTCACTGCAGTTACCTGTGTTTTTCCATGAGGAAAAATGCAGGTTACTGCACATAATGTAAATGGGCCCTTAATCTTTATTTTGTTCCACTCACTACAGACTGCCTTCTTTCTCTTAAATTTCTTTTCTCCTCAAACACACTATTGTATCGTAATAACTAACATGTCTCAACAACTGCTTGGCTTTATCAGAAGTGCAATACATAAAGATGCTTTTTGTGAAGTGTTCAATGCAACACTCTTTAGTAAAATGGCTTCATGGAATAATTTTAATATAAGACATAAAAGATGTTGATTCAGCAAAATTACATAAGGATTCTCCATTTCAGCTAAATGCATTGGAGTCAAAGGGATTATTATTGATAATATAGGGCATAAATAAAACAGAGATTTTGATTCACCAAAATTCCTTATTAATCCACCATTTCAGCTTAAAAAGTAACTTCAGTTTCATTTAGAAAAAACAATCCCCTCTGGGTGATAAAGGAGCATTTCAGGAATTTTAGCAAACTTTGCTGCGCACTCCTACCTGTTTCTGCTCTGAAGGAAAACGTGTTTATTGTCTGTAGCGTGAATCTGAATGGGAGTGACTTTTTCATTATCAGCCAGCTGATGCACTGGCAGTGTTCTAATGAGGAAAATGCAGGGTTTGTAACCTTCTAGAAGTGATTAACCCTTTGGGAGTATGTCACCAAAAATTAAATCTTTGTTGTATAGGGTCCTTAAAACTAGACCCCCTATATGCTTTACATTACACACCCCTGGCCCCTGCAATCTGTACAATACATACACCTGACTCTTGCAATTCATTTTTTTATCTTTTTTTAAACATTTTAAGAAAACTTCATTGTAACTTTCTTTAAAGATAAAAATAATTATTAGTTTAATCCGTTGTCATGGGGTCCTTAAACAGCATGGGGCCCATAGGCCTGTGCCAACTCTGGCTATTTGGTAATCCGGCACTAGGGACAAACCATTTATCACTGCCATAGGTGTATCCCAAAAGGACAAAACTGTTGCTGTAATGGCTTAAATAGTGTTAGCTGAAGATCAGCTTCATTTTTTTTTAGTGTATCTATATTTGTTCGTACATCTAACACTTCCCTTCTCCCCAGAATGACATGCTGCTGTCCACAGGTGTCTCTGTGCGCCTTCATTCAGAGTTTAGGCACTCTAATACAGAAGGTTTAATACTGGCCAGATCACCAGATGAAAACATTGGGAAAAAAGCCTAAAAGAAAACGAATACAGCCACCACATCTAATGATTGGTAAGGTGTACTTGTGCTGCCACGCAGCTTTACTGTTTAGCTGTTGTCATTTACATGTTATGTTATAATGTTATTTGGTATCATCCACACACCCCTGCTGTTTCTGACTAGTTGGTTGCTTCCACCTTCATTTCCTGTTGTAACACCATTTTAGTTTAGTGGTTATCAAGATGCTGTAGAGTGAGGAGGCTATGTACATCACTGGAAATTTACCTATGAAAACACCTTTATGTTCATACCTTTGTTACCTTGAAGCATAAAAAAGCATTGGAAAATACCTCTGAAGTTGTTATTCATTGAGTAAACTATCTGTTAAGGCGATCATTCAACTTGCTGCACACATTCTGACAGACTGGGTCTAAACGAATCTCGCCACAAGTACAACCGATGCCAAGACAGAATAGTAAATTTCCAGTAAATCTCCATGAGAATTCATCACACAGCCATCCCTGCAGCTTCAGAACTGTGAGTAACAATTCTCCTGTATGAAGAACAGTAATCTTGTCTGTGCACTGAGTGGAGCATCCAGTGTGAGCCAGGCTGCTGCTCTAGCTGCCTCATTGATACAAATATTCAGCTCCCCAGCTCAGCCTGCTTGCAAATAAAAGTAACTACCTACAGAGCTGAGCTTTGGCAGATTTCCAACAAGACATTAAAAATACAGCACTTGTCATTAAGTCTGTCAGAGATCCCACTGATGAGTCACCTGCATGTAATCAAGATAAAACAGACACCATGCTGCATTCTGCTCATCCTGTTAGAGCCCCTCATCCATCTTTGAAGGCAAGGGAGGCTTATGATGCAAGTAAGGAAGAGACATACAGTAACCTGACTGCATTATGGGAGAAAACTTTAAGTTGTATAACAGCCAGTAATGAAACTAGCAACAATTCTGAGCAATTGAACACTGCCCTCTCAAGGGTTAAGAAGGCATTTGAGAATTATAAAAGACTTTCTGAAAAGTACTCTTCCCTTTTGTCACATTCCAATGTAGAGGAAGCTTCACTAGAGTTAAAGAACTTTATTGCTACTGACAAGCAGAGACATATCACTTATATTGAAGCAAAGACACAGATAGAGGGTAGATTAGCACAACTACATGAAACTACATCCTGTATATCTGCTTCTTCCAGACACTCAGGAAAATCAAATAGATCTGCCCGCTCATATCATAAATCATTTTCTAAGTCATTGCGGTCCTGCTCTGTAAGGTCAACATTGAGCGACCAAATACTCAAAGCTCGCCAAAAGGTTGCAGTAGCCCAGGTTCAAGCCACCTGTTCTGAAAGAGAAGCAGCCTTCAAGGCAGAAGCTAAATGCAAGGAAGCAGAAGCTAAATGCAAGGAAGCAGAAGCTAAATGCAAGGAAGCAGCCTTCAAGGCAGAAGCTAAACGAATACAAGCAGAATCAGAGGCCCAGCTAGAAATCCTTCAAAAGAATAGAGAAAAGGAAGTAGCCTTAGCGGAATTATCCGTCTTGGAACAAGCCCTTTTAGAAGAAGAAGGAGCATATTGTCCCAGCTTGGCTGCTTGTCAAGACCCTGTTGAAAGGACCCTACAGTTTGTCTTAACCCAGAACCACGATGATACAGTTCCACCTACAGTTGGAGATTCTTCCCATAATCATCCAGCAAGTCAATCAGAAGGTAACATGTCGTCAAAGCAAGCTGATCAACCAGACGCACCTTCCAACAGAGACACTCCACAACTACCGCGTGCCACAAAATTAAGTGTACCAACTTATCCAGCTCATGTGCCACCACAAACATATGTGAATAGAGATTACAAGGGCACAACAGAAGACTACAGAGTGAACTCTATACCTCCTGTAATACAGTTAACTTCAACTTCAAATGCACAGAGATCTTCAGACACCAGACCCTTACCTGGATTGAACCCATCTGCAATACCTTTCTCTCCACCTATCAGCCAGCATCAGATACCAACCATGATTCAAGATGGTGCACCATCAGTATCACCTGTGGATGTAAAAACTGAAAGGGTTGATATTGCAGAGTTCAGCAAGTACATGATTCGGCGAGAGTTAATTACTACTGGACTGTCTAGATTCGACGATCACCCAGAGAACTATAGGAGTTGGAGATCTACATTTAAGGCGGTAACCAAGAACTTGGATATTGAACCTCAAGCAGAACTTGATTTACTGATAAGGTGGTTGGGGCGTCAATCTTCAGAACAAGTAAAGAGACTTAAATCTGTCTACATTTATAACTTTGAAGCAGGCCTCAATGCTGCCTGGGAACGTCTGGAACAAGACTATGGGAGCCCCGAAGTCATTGAATCTGCCTTATTCCAGAGACTAAAAGACTTTCCTAAGATTTCTGTTAAGGACAATCATAGGCTTAGAGAGTTAGGTGACCTCCTTCATGAACTTGAAATTGCTAAGTCAGATCCTAGTTTGCCAGGTCTTAGCTATTTAGACACTGCTCAGGGCGTAAATCCTATTGTAGCAAAGTTGCCTAGTCATCTCCAGGGAAAGTGGACTAGTGTAGGATCAAAGTATAAATATGAACACCATGTTTCTTTTCCCCCCTTTTCCTATTTTGCAGAGTTCATCAGGAAGATTGCAAGAACCAATAATGACCCAAGCTTCCTGTATCCAGATACAACCATCTTTCCTTCAACTACTTCAAAGGGTATTGCCACAAACAGTAAATTCAGGGACTTAAGGCATCCTATTGCCGTGAGGAAGACCGCTATCACGTCCAACGTCTTGGCTACAGACACTAAATTACAACATACCAAGGCAAGCAAGCTTGATCAACAGTGTCCCATTCATAATGCACCACATTCTCTCTCCAAATGTCGTGCATTTAAGGACAAGCCTATTGAAGAACGCAAGACATTTCTCAAAGAACATAATATCTGTTTCAAGTGTTGTGCATCCTCCGATCATTTCGCTAGAGACTGTAAGATCGCCATCAGATGTTCCCTGTGTAACAGTGCCAAGCATGTGGACGCTCTTCATTCAGACTTGTTCAAAAGGAAACCTTCACCCGGCAGCAACCCCAAGACCACCTCAGATGATGGCGGGGAGAGAACCGAGCAACGTAACCACAAGATGTACAGAGGTGTGTGGAGAAGGGCTTCATAGCAAGTCTTGCAGCAAGATATGTCTTGTAAGGGTTTTTCCTGAAGGATGTCCACAAAATGCCATAAAAATGTATGCCATACTCGACGATCAGAGCAATCGCTCGTTGGCAAGTACAGAATTCTTTGACTTATTCAACATTCGTGGAGAGGCCTGGTCCTATACCTTGCAGACATGCGCAGGAAGGGTCAATAGTTCTGGAAGAAGAGCCCATGGCTTTATAGTGGCATCAGAATATGAGAACATAGAGTTTCCTCTTCCTACTCTAATCGAATGTGATCAACTACCGAACAACAGAGAAGAGATCCCCACACCTGAGGTTGCACATCATCACCCTCATTTGAGCCACATTGCTAAATGCATTCCTACACTTAGCAAGGATGCGAAGATCTTGATTCTTCTAGGGAGAGACATTCCTAGAGTTCATAAAATAAGAGAGTTATGCAACGGTCCAGATGATGCTCCTTATGCCCAGAAACTTGATCTTGGATGGGTGATAATAGGAGAAGTTTGTTTAGATCGATCTCACAAGCTCTTGGATGTAGCTTCTTACAAAACTAATGTGGAGGGATCATACACCTATCGATCGATGAAATGTCCATTGCACTATTATGTGAAGGAAAGACTTGATTTCAGTCCTGAAATTCCATATCAAGTACTCCAAGGCATTACTTGCAAGCTCACTTCTCACAAGGATCTTGGTGATGCAGTGTACCAGACTACTTGTGATGACAACAAGATTGCTCCTTCGGTCGAAGACAAGGAGTTTATCAAGATTATGAATGAAGAGTTCTTCAAGGACAACTCCAACAGTTGGGTAGCTCCATTACCCTTTCGTGTACCAAGGCTTACTCTCCCTAACAATCGAGAACAAGCTTTAGCCAGATTTGCTGCACTTAAGAGAACTCTACGCAACAAACCTGAGATGCAAGATCACTTTCTAGCATTCATGCAGAAGATTCTAGATAACCATCATGCCGAGCCAGCACCAGACCTTGTAGAAGGCAAAGAATGCTGGTACCTTCCATCCTTTGGAGTCTACCATCCTCGTAAACCGGGGCAAATCAGAATCGTCTTCGACTCAAGCGCTCAGTTCAAGGGAACTTCTTTAAACAACGTTCTTCTAACAGGTCCAAATCTAACGAACAACCTTGTAGGAGTGTTGATACGGTTCAGGAAGGAACCCATTGCCATGACAGCTGACATCCAACAGATGTTCCACTGTTTCGTAGTCAAAGAAGACCACAGAAATTATCTCAGATTCTTGTGGCACCGCAACAATGACATTAATGATCAGGTGATAGATTATCGCATGAGAGTCCATGTCTTTGGCAATAGTCCATCTCCTGCCGTGGAAACTTATGGACTGAGAAGAACAGCACAGGAAGGTGAAAAGGAATTTGGATTTGCCACCAGGCAATTCATTGAGAGAGATTTCTATGTAGATGATGGTCTGAAATCCTTCCCAACACCTGAAGAAGCCATCAATCTGATAAAAGGAACTCAACAGCTCCTGTTGACTGCTAACTTAAGGCTTCATAAGATTGCATCTAATAGCAGTGAAGTAATGAAGGCTTTTAATCCAGAAGATCATGCTAAAGATTTGAAGGATTTGGTTTATGGAGTAGATGCCCTACCCACGCAAAGGAGTCTCGGTCTTCTCTGGAATGTAACTTCAGATGCATTCACGTTTCAGGTCTCTGACACCAAGAAGCCATTCACCAGACGAGGAATCCTGTCAACTGTCAATAGCCTTTACGATCCCCTAGGCTTCGTGACTCCAGTTACTGTCCAAGGGAGATCCATACTTCGTCAGCTTACTGAGAGAGTGACAGATTGGGATGCCCCTCTACCAGTAGACCTACTACCTAAATGGGAGAAATGGAGAGACTCCTTGAAAGTATTGGAAGAACTTAATATCCCACGCTGCTATTCACCTACTTCAACTTCAAGAAGTCAGAGGAAAGAGATTCATATCTTTTGTGATGCGTCCACCGAGGCTATAGCGGCCGTGGCTTATCTCAAGATCATAGATTCCTCCGGGAGATCCCATGTCGGGTTTCTTCTAGGAAGAGCCAAGTTAGCTCCAACACCGGCTCACACTATTCCAAGATTAGAATTGTGTGGAGCAACCCTAGCTGTCGAAGTTGCAGAATTCCTGCAAAATGAAATGGACACTGAAATTGATCAGGTTAAGTACTATACTGACAGCAAGGTCGTACTTGGCTACATATGCAACAGTGTAAGAAGGTTCTATGTGTACGTGGCTAACAGGGTAGAACGAATAAGAAAAGTCAGTAGACCTGAACAATGGAACTATGTCCCGACTGGTTTGAATCCCGCCGACATTGCCACGAGGTCAGTGCCAGCAGTTGTCCTCACGCAAACCATTTGGTTTACAGGACCCAAGTTTTTAACAGATCAGTCTTCTACAAACTCAGAAGAAGATATCGATTTCTACCTGGTGGATCCAGACACTGATCAAGAAATCCGCCCTGAAGTTATAACATTGAGTTCTAACATTTGCTCAAGAAGAAATTTGGAGGTAAGACGTTTTGAACGTTTCTCTTCTTGGAAAAGATTGGTGAAGACTATAGCAAGATTGAGTTATATTGCACAGATTTTCCGCAAGTCCAACCAGACATTGTCTTGTCATGGATGGCACACCTGCAAGGAGTCACCCAATGCGTTAGAGTATGAAAAGGCAGAGTTATTCATCATACGTCGTGTGCAAGAAGAAGTCTTTGCAGAAGAGATTAAGTGTTTGAGAGGCAATAGACCAGTCTCAAAGGGTAGCCCACTGTTCAAACTGAACCCAATAATCGACAATGAAGACATGCTTAGAGTTGGGGGACGACTGAATAAGTCAAGCCTGCTAAGAAGGGAACAGAACCCTTTGATAGTACCAAGAAACCACCATTTGGCAACCTTGATTATCCGGCATTACCATGAGAGAGTCAGACATCAAGGAAGACACTACACCAAAGGTGCCATCAGAGTTGCAGGGTTCTGGATAATTGGAGTGAAAAGACAAATAGCCACGATTATTCATAACTGTGTCAAATGTCAGAAGTTAAGAGGTAGACAGCAGTATCAACAGATGGCTGACCTACCTGCAGACAGACTGAGTGAAGATGCACCCTTTACATATGTTGGAATCGATGTGTTTGGACCATGGATAGTAATGGCCAGAAGAACTCGTGGTGGTGAAGTCAACAGCAAAAGATGGGCTGTAATGTTCACTTGTTTAAGTGTAAGAGCTGTACATATCGAAGTGATTGAGTCAATGGACACTTCAAGTTTTATCAACGCTCTAAGGATATTTATTGCTCTAAGAGGTCCTGTGAAGTTGTTGAGATCAGATTGTGGAACTAATTTCATTGGTGCTTGCAGAGAGTTACAGATAGACCAACAACAAGTTGGAAATTATTTGAGTGATCAAGGCTGCGTATGGAAATTCAACCCACCACACTCTTCACACATGGGCGGAGCATGGGAACGCATGATTGGGATGGCAAGGCGCATACTGGACTCAATGTTGCTTGACGTGAGTTCTTCATGCCTTACTCATGAGGTGCTCACCACATTCCTTGCTGAGGTCGCAGCAATAATCAACTCAAGACCATTGACTGCCGTATCTACAGACCCAGAATTTCTGACTATCTTAACTCCAGCTACATTATTGAGCCGGAAGATTGGACAGATTCCAGCGCCAAAAGGTATTTTCAATGAAAAGGACATATATAAACGTCAGTGGAGATACGCTCAATACCTTGCAGATCGTTTCTGGGACAGATGGAGGAAGGAATACCTCACTCTTCTCCAAGGACGTAAAAAGTGGCAAACCCAGAAGCCCAACTTAAAGGAAGGGGACCTAGTCCTGCTAAAAGACCAGCAATCTCACCGGATCCAGTGGCCAGTTGGACTTATTACAAAAGCCATTGCCAGTGATGATGGAAGAGTCCGAAGTGTGGAAGTCAGGATCGTTAAGGACGGAGACTCAAAAACCTTCCTCAGACCAGTCACTGAGATTGTCCTAATTATGCCTGCTTCTAGTAATTCTGATTCAGTGTTATGTGAGGGAGTCACTTAAGACCTCTAATATAGCTAACTTGCAGAATTGAGAAGGTTAGATAGTATTTTACTGTATGCAATGTTAATAGTATTTTAAAAGGAAGAAAATAATTGTGTAGTGGTATCTCTTGATACCAGACGGGGAGTGTGCTGCCACGCAGCTTTACTGTTTAGCTGTTGTCATTTACATGTTATGTTATAATGTTATTTGGTATCATCCACACACCCCTGCTGTTTCTGACTAGTTGGTTGCTTCCACCTTCATTTCCTGTTGTAACACCATTTTAGTTTAGTGGTTATTAAGATGCTGTAGAGTGAGGAGGCTATGTACATCACTGGAAATTTACCTATGAAAACACCTTTATGTTCATACCTTTGTTACCTTGAAGCATAAAGAAGCATTGGAAAATACCTCTGAAGTTGTTATTCATTGAGTAAACTATCTGTTAAGGCGATCATTCAACTTGCTGCACACATTCTGACAGACTGGGTCTAAACGAATCTCGCCACAAGTACAACCGATGCCAAGACAGAATAGTACTATAATACGTTTTTGGTTTACTACCGCTTCAATATTATTTAGATCTACCTGACTGGGCTTGATTAACAGTGAAATTAATAATTCTTCCTCTGTAACCAATCTTCCACTATACATAATTTAGTTAACTACTTGGGTGAAGGCTTATTGGGGGAGTTTGCGTGTGTTACTGAATTAATAGTAAGCTGTCATTGCTGACATCTACTTGAAAATGCTAGTTGCTTGGCAGACAAAGAGATTAACTGAGTTCAACCAAGTCGGAGGAATAAGTATGTGATGTAATTGTTTTAATTTTGCTTACTGCACATTTGCATCAGATCAGTGACAAAGCACTGATCATATGTTCTGCATTACAAAAGGCAACAATCGCTTTCATAAAAGCTCAAAATCATAACTCCCTTATTCTTTTAGCAAAGGTTTTTTCGCCAAAATGTAAATTATATTAACAGAGGCCCTCTCTAAGGTTATTAAAATGTATATTATTTGATTTTCTTCACAAAAAAAATTATATGAGCAGAGGTCCTATCTGAGGTTATTAAAATTATATATTAATAGGTTTATCTCATTTCAGCATTTCCCCTAGACAGAGATTAGAATTAATTTGCAGTAGAACATTTTAGTACGTCAAAGGATAATATGCACAGCAGTTCTATAGTTTTTTTTATTAGGGTGTTCTACATCAAAGACATTGCAGTCTTTCAATGCCTGTTTCAAATTCATAGTAAATATCACATACAGTAATAAAAAATACAGCCCGTGGAAATTGTTGACATTTTCAATATATATGAACAGGTAAATAGGATATCTTCATTCAAAATGTGCTTATAGATATGTGATATACGTTAACAAAAGGAACATATGCATTTTCAAGCATTTTTTCAACATAAATATCTATAGGCCTCAGAAACTGGCATTGCCCCTTTATCACAAATTATTTATAAGGTATTTTCAACCAGTTTATCAAAAACTCAGTAAAATATTTGACAGTTGCAAGATGTATTTTGTTTTCCTTGGGTGTACTGTTGGCTTAAAATTCCTCCACCCCCACACCACCACATTTAAAAAGGGATTCAAATCAAGGCTTTGACAAAGCCATTTCATAATTCCCCAATTTTTCCTTTTGAGCCATACTTAGATTTAGATAGATTTGCTAATGTGGTTTGGATTGCTACTGTGCTACGAGATCCATTCCAGTTAACTTAAATGTTCTGACATTCACAGTAATCAACTTTGATATTATGCAGAATTTAAATGTTGACTTGATGACTGCAAGCTTCCCAGGCCCTGAAGCAGTAAAGACCCTTTCAAAAGTTCGCTTAAAAACATGGTATGCTTTTTTTTCAAAAACACGGTATGCTTTTTTTCAAAAACATGGTATGCTTTTTTCAAAAACACGTATTTAAAGTGCTTTTAGCATGCTTTAAATTTGATTTTGGTGCTCTTTATAATTTCACAGCGTACACCTGTGAAACATGGACATGTGACTCAAAAAAGAACCAAAAAATACAGATGTAGTGTGCTTTTTAATGCACTTTTAAATTGTTCCCATTTTGCGCTTTTGAAAATTGCACCACAGATGCTGCATGTAGGTCATTTCAAACCACAAGTGCCTGTTCACATACTTTATATGTAGTGCGGTTAGCATGCAATTTTGTAAAGGGTTATGTGCGAGAGTTTGGTGCAGTGCAATTTTGTAGTACATAGACTTCAATAGACACGCATCAAATCAAAATCACATCTGTGTTCTGTTTTGGTCTGTTTGTGCTGAGGTTTGTGCTGGTTGTTAGAAGCCAGCACCCGCCATTCCTAACAACGAGTCATCCATGCAGCCCGGTAGGCCAGTAAAGAGGGCAAAGAGCGAGCACCCCTCTCCTGAACCATACCAGGCCGCATGTCCTCAACACGGAGGGATGCTTTGAGGGAGGGGGCTACCCTCAAAGAACCTTGTCCCCATGTTGATGAAAACAAAGGCCTCTTCTCCATAACCTGGTGATAACACTGAGTGACCCATCCATGTTTATTTAGTGGTGGGGAGAGCCATCTGTCAGTCAGCAAGTGTCAGTGACAGGAGCAGTCATGTTCAGCGGGCGACAGGTTTTTTTTTGTGGGTTGGCAGCTTGCGTTCATTGTAATTGATGATGAATTTACATCAGGGAAAACATTTTTTGAATTTTTTTTTAATAAAGGGACTTATCAAAAACTGTGTTTGTGTTTTATACTCTTTCACATGGGGGGCAGGATCTAGGGGCAAGGGTTGTGGAGAAGAGGCCCACTTCCCCCAAAGCACCTCTCATGTTAAGGGCATGTGGCCTGGTATGGTTCAGGGGGGACTTATCAAAAACTGTGTTTGTGTTTTATACGCTTTCACATGGGGGGCAGGATCTAGGGGCAAGGGTTGTGGAGAAGAGGCCCACTTCCCCCAAAGCACCTCTCATGTTAAGGGCATGTGGCCTGGTATGGTTCAGGGGGGAGCTCGCTTGTGCCTTGCTTTCTTGGCCTGTCGGGCTGCATGCTCTGATAAGGGTCAGGAATAGATTTTGGGGGGACCCCACATATTTCTTTTCAATCTTTTCAATGCCAGCTCTTTTGCTTACATTCTGCTGACAGCAGGGATAACTCATCGTTGTCAGGAAGCCAGCAGAAGCCTTTTTTTTGGAGTTGAGTTCCCCTTAAAATCCATACCAGACTCAAAGACCCTGATTTACTATTGTGCCTAGGCGCATTTCCGTGTGCTAACGTCTACTTTTTAATAGCGACCGTCTACTTTTACACAGGAAAGACATTACTAAAAAAAGCATCAACAAGTAGACGCCAAATCGAATTTACTAACCAGACACAGTCCAGGAATCAGACTCAAAAAGCAGACTTGCTAAGAGGCATGTCTAACACCATGAAAAATCACTGCAGAGACATGTTCACATTGAAATTTGCTTTGCTAAATATCAGGACTTCACTTTAAACATTACCTGACATTTCATAAAATTTTTTAAATGTGTAAAAAATTGTTTTTTTAAAGCGAGCTGTCACAGTAAAGAACTAGATGTTTTTCCATCATCTATGGCCAATATAAATGCGCATGTGCAGAACACATTTTAGACGTCTTCCGTGGGCGCTTTCTTTTTAGACACTGTTCAATAGTAAATCTCTGTGTGGTAAATCACTGACAGACGGCACTCGATCGCATCTACTGTGTTTAACAAACAGCACTATTTGTAGCTAGGCATATCTTTATGTATTCTAATTTAATTTCCTTAGTTCTATTGATTCTATTTTTGTTTCTTATCCTTTATAATTATTTCTGTAATGATTTTACTTATTTCGATGGTCTTGATAATATTTATTTTGACAGCTGAATGTAAAAATAAAGGTCTGCAATGAAAAAAAAAACTGCGTGGGGTCCCCCCTCCCATCCATACCAAGCCCTTCGGGTCTGTTATGGATATTAAGGGGTAACTCCACGCCAAAATTAAAAAAACAATGGTGTGGAGTCCCCCCCCAAAATCCATACCAGACCCTTATTCGAGCATGCAGCCTGGCAGGTCAGGAAAGGGGATGGGACGAGCGAGCGACCCCCCCTCCTGAACCATACCAGGCCACATGCCCTCAACATGGGGGGGTGCTTTGGAGCAGGGGGGCTTATCAGAATAATTTAGGCATGGAGTTCCCCCTTAATCCATACCAGACCCGAAGGTTCACCGTTTTTTTTATTATTTATTTAATTTACGGGAATTATTTTACATTCAGCTGACCCCCCGCTGACAGCTGAAACATTAACACATGGTTGTCGCTACTAAAATCCCGCATGAGTTATTTTATCAACTCACGCGGTGTTTTAGTAGTGACCCGAAAAAAAAAAACCGTTCCGCTCCCGACAGAGGCTGCCAGCCTTATGCAGAGAGGTTCGCTGACAGCTCTTAAATAGGTAATGGGTGGGGCCAGCAGGGGACATCAAGCATGTGATCCCACCCCATGTGACATCAATGATGTCACATGGGGCGGGGTCACTCGGATGATGTCCCCGGCTGGCCCCGCCCTTTACCTATTTAAGAACTGTTACCCTGGCTCACTGCATAAGGCTGGTGAGTCTCCATCGGGAGCAGAACGTTTTTTTTTTCCTTTTTTCAGGTTGCCGCTGCCTGACACCATGATTGACGTTGGATCTACTTCGGGGGATATTGTTTTATTAAAGGGCTTATCAAATACCCTGTCCTGTGGTTTTTCACACTACACTTTGATTTTTTGGGAATGAGTAGTGGGGGGGGGGGGCGCTCGCTTGGCAGAGACACCGATCCCTGACACCACCCCCTTTTGGGAAGGTTTGTCAAACCAGGAGGAGAGAGAGAGAGAGAAGGATTTAAAAAGAAAAAATATTAAAATAATGGAATGGAGTCCCCCCCCCCCTTATCCATAACAGACCCTTATCTGAGCATGCAGATACAACATGCCTTTAAAGATTTATTTCCTTTGTTGAATTGCCTGCTTGGTTCACACTCGATGCGATTTAAAATTGTGCTTTTTGTAGGCAATTTCACCGTGTTTTCTGTAGATTTACCAATGAGTTATTGCGTTTTCAATTGTGTTTTGCATTGCAATTTCAATTGTAGTCTATATGTGAAAACACTACAAAATGCTGAAAAAGTTAGACAAGAACTACTTTTGAAATTGTGCTGCAGCAAATCGCTTACGTTAAGACACTCACATCCGCATTCATTTGATCCGATATCAGGTCCAATTTCAATTCCCAAATCGCACCCTGGATGCAACTTGGCATGCGATTTGCATGTCCTGCGACTTGCAAATCGCATGCCAAATTGCACCCGATGTGACTGGGGGCTAACACCACAGTCACATCTAATCTGATTTGTAAATTGGGCAACTTGCAGTTAAGTCGCAAATTGCCCCAGGCCACACTCATGCTGTGTTTTGATGTGGGCTGTAAATGTTTTGCATTTTTTTCCTTCTAAGGTGTGTTTGTGTGTTATTGTTCAATGATTGTGTGTTTATTATCTTTGCATTATAATCCTAACACATGTCAATTGCTCTACTCTTCCAAGTTTGCTTTATTTAGACTGAAATGCAATTTTCAGACAAACCTGATGAGAAATATGTGTGTGGGGGATTTGGGGAGGTGTTTTATTTTGGCAGGTATATATTTTTATATTGATATTTTGATCTGCAGCCTGTTTTGCGGATAAGCCTACGTGATTCATATTAACTGTTTGTTTCCTGCTGTAACCTGTGAAAGCACAGTTCATTAGTAGTATAATCTTTTAGATTGTAAGCTCTTATAAGCAGGACCGTTCTATTTTAGCAACCTCAAACCTGCTTTTTTTTTTCACCAAGAAATTGAATGTACCTACTTGTTGCTGTCCAAATAATTGTGGTATGTGTATTTGATCAATAAACATTTGGACTATGTATTTTTTGGCAGGATTATTTCATGTTCTAGTTGAATGTACTAGCACCCCTAACACTTATTTTTGCTAGCTATATAATATGCCAAAATCTTCCTTGTTAGAGTGCACATATGCAATTATGTCCAAACTAACAAACCAAAAGCCCCCTATTGCATCACAAGACCATGTTATGTACCAATGAATAGGTCGCGTTCAATGTGCAGCTAGCTATTCTTTTTCTACAATCCTCTTAACAGTAATAAATTAGGCCCCCAATTTATGTTGACTTTGGGCCTTTATCGGCAAATATATATTCATCAATGCCATATACACAGTAGAGCTGCAAACATATATTTGCCAATGCCAAATTCACAATAGAACTGCAAACATATTTGCGAATGTCATATACACAATGGAGTTGCATTGAAAATTGCTATTGTGCACAAATAAACGCCAAGACGGCTGTTGGAGGAGGCGCTAGAGCAGCTGTCATACCGGAAATACGTCATGACGTAGGCGGAAGAACGTTTGCACACACCTGGAAGTGGTAGTAGGGAGTGTTAGTGGATGGGAGTGTAGTTAGGTAATTTGCAAGTCTATTTTTTAGCTTTGTGAATTGTTCTTTTGTGGATTTCCAGACCACATCTGGACATGGTGAGATTGCTGTTCTCTACCAAGGAGCTGATCCTCATTTGCTGGGGAAACATTACTAATGTTGTATTTTCAGTTGAAAACCTGTCCAATTCCTAGATTCATTGAGGTACATAGCCGAGGTTCAAGGTATTCCATAGAAGAAGTTATTGTTCTTCCTAACTATACAGGTGACACAGACACAAGCATACACCCAGGGCCACTGTTAGATATCACGGGGCCCCATACAGCATACCTGACAGCCCCCCACCACCAGAGAAAATATCCAAATTATATTTATGGTAAAAATACACTAAAAACCTTATTAATGGACATAATCCCAACCATATTCCTGTGAAATCTAAATGCTAAAACTGTACTGAGATCATAAATAAAGCTGTGTGTGTAATTGAGGTCTTGGGGCTCATTCACATGGGTGCTGTGGCCTGTAGAGTGGGAATCAGTGGTTTGTTTTTGTGGCTATCGCCATTTGCAGGCAACCTATGTTATGGAAATGCTGCAGGTCATATTTTGACAAGCATATGGGTGCAGGTGTACAGCCCTGAAAACAGACAGTGAGCATTCAGGGCCACTTCCCCACGCCTTCACACCTGTCAGATTAAAACCTGTGTTCATACAGCTACTGTGTCCCCATAATGTAACAGGTGGCTCTAGCCACATGAACAACCCCCTCATTTATGCTGTACAGGCCAGAGGACCTGTGTGAATGGGGCATTTTTTACTTTTTTTTCCTCAGCTCATAAATTTCAATGGGCTGCCTAACATGTGGGAACATGGAAAAATACTGCAGGCATATTATTGTAAAAGTGTGTTGCACCTAACCGCACAGTAGTGTGGTGCCATGTGTTTTGGTGGCTGTGAATGCATCTGTGTTTACTAGACGTGTGGAGGTGCAATTAAGTTTTCATCATGGTACCTGCGCACATCTGCAGAGGGCATTGCATTTCTTTGCTGTGCTGGAAAAAACTTGCTCTTGCTGCGTTTCTGCATCACAAATGGTGTGAACAAGTCCTAAGGGCCAGTTCACACAATAGAAACGCAGTCTAGATGTGTTCCAGATGCGTTTTTGCATGCACTTTTTTGATGCATGTTTAGTTTGTCCCAGAGCATTTTGGATGCGTTTTTGATGTGCTCCACTGCATTTTGGATGCGTTTTTTGTGTGTTCCAGTGCATTTTGGATGCGTTCTTGGTGTGTTCCAGTGCATTTTGGATGTGTTTTGGTCTGTTCCAGTGCATTTTGGATGCGTTTTTGATGTGTTCCACTGCATTTTGGATGAGTTTTTTGTGTGTTCCAGTGCATTTTGGATGCTGTCTTGGTGTGTTCCAGTGCATTTTGGATGCGTTTTTGGTGTGTTCCAGTGCATTTTGGATGCATTTTTGGTGTGTTCCAGTGCATTTTGGATGCGTTTTTGGTGTGTTCCAATGCATTTTGGATGCATTTTTGGTGTGTTCCAGTGCATTTTGGATGCGTTTTTGATGTGTTCCAGTGCATTTTTTATTATAGTTAATTTTTACCCCCTCTTTTTCTGCGTTCTACTGCATTCCAGGGCGTTTTACCGCGTTCCAGTACAGTCTATGCATAAACAATGCAGCCTGTTCGACTTATTTGGCAGCACCTGCAATGCACTGGAACTGCAAGAGCTGATGTGAACTGTGACATTTACAACCATATAACCTTCTTTCTGTGCGTTTTGGATGCAAAAAAAGCAACTGAAACACATGTAATGTGAACTGGCCCTAAAAGTTATTATAGGTAAGGGAACGGGACTGACCAGGAATTGTGAATTCAATCAGACTAGTGGTGAGATACAATCAGGAATCATATAATAATGCGACATCTGAGCTGGAGGTGATAGGAAATGAGACACATTAACAAGATCAATAAATAAATAGTTAAGTAAAAAGAATGGGGAGGTGATACATAGATTTGCAGATGGAACAGGTGATGACGGGGGGGGCGGTCAAGTTGTATAAGGAGAGAGGCTTAAGGGCTCATTCACACTTGACTTTATTTCCAACTCTTGCCAAAAGGCCCTATAGTGTTTGACAGGTGTTTGGGAAGCATTTTTAATGCTCCTCAAATGCTCCCCAAATGCCCTATGTGCAGTTTTGAGGCATGTGATAGGCATTTGCCAAGCGTTAAAACTGCACCACAAATGCCTGTAATGAAATTAAATGGTATTAACGCACCGAAAATGCCTCGCAACCACACTGCAAACATCTGCCAGGCATTTGAGGAGCGGCACCATAGATTTGAATGAGAGGCTTCAAATCCTCCTGACTCGACATGAGGCGCCAGTTTTGCCGTGACGCAATGCTAACGCTTCAGTGTGAACAGTACTGTGTGCTGCCATGTGCATAATTTTCATAGGCATTTGAGAAGCGTAAAAAACGCTTTTCCAATCCTGGCTCTTTCGTTTACATACTGCTGACAGGAGGGATGACTCACCGTTGTTATGAAGACAGTGGGTGCCAGCTCCTTAACAACCGATGACTCATCCCTGCTGCTGAAAGAAGGGATGAGTAGCAGTAGTAAACTTTCATCTCAAAATTGCATGTGAACAGCATCTCTCAGAACAGCTGCCCCTTGAAATTACACTGGAAACTAGATTAAAATTGCACTGCATCAGTGTGAACCTAAACAATATTTCCACCATCAAACTTCACAGTTGATATGAAATTTTTCTCCAGAAAGTCTGTTTTCAGTTTGTGGCAAACATGTCTATTGCTACTGTGACCAAACAATTTTATCTTTGATTCATCAATCCCGAGAACATTGTTCCAAAAGGCCTGACCTTAACCCAATCTGTGCTATTGCTCTAATGTTCTTTTTGGACAATAAAGGCTTTTTCCTGGCAGCCCCCTAACCGATGCAAGATGAATTGCTAAAATCTCTTTCTGATTGTAGATATAGATGCCACAATAAAGTTTTGGGATTCTAAGACATTTCTTTCCCTGGGGCTAGGCCAGCAGTCTTGAGCAAATTAGCAGTCGGTTAAAATCTATGCCACTTGTATTTTATGTCTCTTACAGTGAAATGATTGATAATAATTTGGTAATTTTTTTTACAAATCCCGTGCCAGACAGATAGGTATCTACAACCTTTTTTGAGGGTCTTAGAGAACTCTTCTAATCTTTGCATGATGGTGTCACAATCATGCTCACAGGGAGAGGTGCAGTTCTCCATTTTGCTTCAAACTTCTCCATTGTGGTATTTTTCTTAAACTAATATGCAGTCACCTGAGGGGGAGGTGTAGCAGGCATGGACCCCAGAGCCAGGCATTCTCACTGTGTGAAGAAGTCTTAATGTTATCTCCTCATTCCCCCTCCCTCAGGAATGCAACCAGCATATGATGCTGAGCCCCTGCCTAACACTTCTTTGTCAAATAAGGCTTGTCCATTGTGGGAAGAGACACCAGTTGATTTTGGGTAGAAAAAGAAGCTGTTACGCTTTGTGTGTAGTCAGAGAAGTGAGGATTTTCTGCATGCAACAGAAAGAGAAAAGAAGATCTCCCTGCCTTAATATCGAAACTAACAGTGGGAGATCAAAGCATCCTTTTGGTCATGAGACTTGAAGCTTCTTAAAACCAAGGCTGACTGGCAAGTACTTTAACCCTTTAAACTCCTTTCTGTCATCTGTTTGCTGTGCGGTTATGCTCTGTATATGTATATTTATATATATATATATATATATATATATATATATATATATATTGGTTACATCTTCTTTCTGTAAATATTTCTACTGCACCCTTTTGACCTTTTAGTAATAAATCTTAATTTCTAAAAGTGTTGAACTGTTTCTATAGTTCCTGAATGTAACTTACGAATCCCTGCCGCTGAAGAACGCTACTATGAGTATTTAACCCTCTGTATAAACGGTCTGTAGAGATAGCGGGATACTGATGATTAACCAATCATCCTAGTGTATTGCTGAGTTTCCTCTTTCTCAGTTTAAAAAGGAGGTGGTGGCAGTGTGAAGGGTTAATTGCGTAATTAACCTGACCCAGTAACAATCGCTCCCAGGCTGCCGGTACATAGATTGTGGTCCAATTAGCTGGAAAATTGTTGTGCAGGGTGCAGCTGGGTGACATCGTGGTTTTAGATTGGCTAGTCCTTCGGTCACGAGTTTGGTGAGAAGGTCTGGGGTCTGATGCCGTGCCCGTCACATATTGTTGGCAGCGTACGTGGGATAGTTGCATTAAGAGCTTCAGTGCAGTGTTAAAAATTAGCTCTGCACTGAAGGATTGTAACCTTAGTGGAAACAGACCTTAGAAACAAGTGGTGCATATTTTATATATATATAGAGAGAGAGAGAGAGAGAGAGAGAGACATATAGCAACAGCTCCTTCCTTTTTCTACTTTCTATTCTATCTTTGCTTGCAATGATGCCTGGTGCAGCAGAATACGAGAAAATGAGCAAAAGTGATTTGAAGGCGGAATGTACCTCACGAGGAATGGACGTCAGTCGCAAAAATCGTGAAGAGACCTATGGGAGTATGATATCCGAGCAGAGCAGAACTCGGGGGAACTTGACCACGACGGGGTTCCCACTACATCCGATCCCAGTGGCTCAGAGACAGCCTCGCAGAATAGGCATACACAGACTGACACTGGAGGATCACCGAATGTTATCATCACACCACCGCCCGAGCGGGCCAGCACCGGAGTGCCTGTAACCAGCAGAGACTCTCCTCAGATGCAGGAAGCCCTGAAACACATCAAGGAGACAGATCCTGAGGCATACCTGCGGTTCATGGAACACCAAGCTGCGGCTGACAGAGAAGCTGCGGAACGCCAGGCTGACAGAGAGGCTGCGGAACGCCAGGCTGACAGAGAGGCTGCGGAATGCCAGACTGACAGAGAGACTGCGGAACGCCGGGCTGAGAGAGAGGTGGTGCAGAGGGAAGCTGATCATCGGCACGAGCTGGAGATGGCGAGGCTCCAGCCACAGCAACAGGTGCAGAACCCCGGTCCCTAGAGCACAGGGACGCCACTCTGGCCATGGGCACAGCTGCCAAGTTTCCAGTGATGGACAAAGATAGTGACATTGACACGTATTTACTGTCATTTGAAAAAATGTTCCGTCAGTACCATGTGCCCCCAACTCAATGGGCTTGGTACCTGACCCCAGGGCTACGAGGCAAGGCCCTGGATGCGTTTGTTGAAATGCCAGAGGGGCAGGACGACGATTATGAAGCTTTAAAAGATGCCATCATTCGGAAGTACCAGATGACCCCGGAAGTGTACCATAAGCGGTTCAGGTCCATGCAAAAGGGACCTGGGGACTCTAACACGGATGTAGCGAGTCGCTTACGCACCACATTCCGACAAGGACTGAAAGCTGACTCCTACGAGTCTTTAGAAGATCTCATGATACGAGATCAGCTCCTGCATATCTGCCCAGCAGACGTCAGGCAGTTTGTCTTAGAAAGAGAACCAGCGTCTGCTAAAGCTGCAGCCGATTTGGCAGATACCTTTGTCCACACGCGGGTGTCCGACCCTTCCAAGGCTGGAACGGCTGGAAAGGAGGGAAATTGCCCCTAGCAACCCCTCCTACGTTGGTGAGTCAAGATCCCCCTCAACCAACACCTGCAGCACCTGGGGCCAAGCCATTCCTTACTGACAACCGCAGATGTTTCACCTGTGGGAAAGCCGGACATCTCAGGATGCAGTGTCCTGAGCAGCAGCAGATGACATCATCTGGCCAGCCAGCCAGCAACTCTTCTTCAGTGCTGTTTGTCCGCAGGAAGATGCGGGTAATCCCCGCCAACGTGCAGCCAGTCACTGTGGGCAACCGGTCTGTAACTGGTTTCCAGGACACCGGAGCAGAAGTCACCTTGATCCGGCCAGAGATGATTAAGCCAAGGAACCTCATTCCAGGGAAGTTCCTTACCCTCACAGGAGTTGGGGGGACCCGTTCACGCATACCCTGTGCAAAGGTATTCATCGATTGGGGTGTGGGAAGGGGGATGAGGGAGGTGGGGGTCTTGGATGAAATTCCCACACCTGTTTTGTTGGGTGCCGATTTGGGTACTCTTGTGTCCTATTACGCCCCTGCTGAGAATACCCGGAAGGCCCCCCTGGAACTCTCTGGACATGCTGAGGTACTGTGTGCAGATGTTGGGGTAATGTCTGGGCAACCTGTGGATGGACAGAGGGAGGGGGCCGGGAATGGAGTGAGGCTGCAGGATTCTCCATTAGCTGGAGAAGGAGAAGAAATCTCCTTGTCTGGGGAAGTATTGAACTTGTGTGTCATGGACATTAGAAACGTACCTGTTGATAATGATGACGATGAAGCTGATATTGATAATGTTGATGATAATGTTGATACAGTCAATGATAGTGATGATAATGATGACGATGATGCTGATATTGATAATGTCAATCACGTTGATGATAAGGTTGGTAATGCTAATGATGATGATGGTCATGAGGATAAAACTGATGCATTTTCATTGTTGGGGGGTCAACCACAGTGTTATGAAGGGGGCAGAGGTACAATCTCTGGGGGCTGAGCAAAGGGATGGTCTGAGTAGGCCTGTTCCTTGCCCAGGCCCAGAGGATTCTACTTAGATAAGTGTCCAGGCATTGTCCGGGTATGGTACTGGACAGCGGCTGGGACTTGTAGTTCCACGTGTAAGGCAGCACTGGAAAGCACTTCACACATGGACCTCAGCAGTCAGATAGCTGTGAGCTTCCCTGCTGATAAGGGGAAACAGAGGCCTGACAGGGAGACTGAAAGCATGTCATATGATCTGACCTGTCCTGGTTTGTCACCAGGCAGACAAACATGTGTCCTAGGCATTGACAGCACACCTGGATTGGAAGTGCGAGGGGCCTCATTGGAGTTGATCAGCGGGTCTCCAAGAGGGGGCTGCAGCCTCTCCTTCCCATTCAGGTACAGAAGCTGCTGGCAATGCCTATGAGAGATGGTGTCAGGATTCAGGAAGACCCGGGGAGAGCTCACCGTGCTGTTCATGAGTTGGACGGAAGGGCATATCTTTCCTCCATGCCTTCAGCCAACCTCATCTCACAGGAGGTGCAGACTGAACAGGCCAAAGAGACAGAGAGAGAGAATGGTGCCATCGGGAATCCAAGGGTCAGCTAGACTCTGGGCATCCCCGGTAGTCTCGGCCCCCAAACAGGATCAGATGACCAGACTTTGTGAGGACCTTAGAAAACTGAAGGCCAGCCCTGTGGCTGTGGCCTACCCCATACCCAGGAGCCATGAAGTAATGAAGCATCCAGAAGGGGCCCGCTGTCTAACCATCATGAACCTGAGCAGAGGGTCTGGGCCATCATCTCTAACCCAGGAGGCTCAGGACAAGTCAGCCTTCACCACCCCATGTGGCTTGCCTGAATTCCTGGGAAAGCTAATTGGGGTTGAGAATGCACCAACCACCTCCCCAGGGGTCAGGAATGGCCTACAATGTGGAATGGGACTGGGTGCAGTTGCCCACTTTAGGGGCCTTGCGGTGTTCGGCCTTGTCTGGGTAGAGCAGCTCGGGGCCCTGTCACTAGTCAGGAGCGAACTGCCCGTGCCTAGTCTGACAGTTGAGAATGGTGACTGTCAGAGGGGCATGTCAGTGGTTCAGTTTTGGGAACCACCGGTAGGAAGAGACCCCCAGAGGTCTGGGAATGGAGAGACTGAGACAGTTATAGCCTGGCCAACTCCCCAGGTCAGGTTACATCAGTCTTGGATGCAGCTGGCTACGGTAAGACGCCTGGGTGCAACTATCCTGGCTCAGCTGGACCAGTGACTGACCTAGCAGACAGGAAACTGGCGGAACTGGTGTCCTGGATGCTAGCAGGTAAAGAGGACTGTTCATCTTGGGTGAAGGTACCTGTGGACCCATCCGGGCAGCAATTTCCAGAATTCGACTGTCCCCGGTTCCGGTGCACACAGGCGCCACTACCTTCAGGTCAAATGTAGTCCTGGTTCAGAGGAAGGAGATGGAAGAGGGAAAGCTCATTCTCTACCTCGACAAAAAGCTACATCTCAATATGTTAGCAGATGACACCCCTGAGCCGAAGTGTTTTGTGAACAGGTGGGCAGCCCCGCAGTCGCACGATGTCCGGATAGTCACTTGATCGGCACAACGGAAGGAACCTGGTTCTCCCGCAGTGCAATGGCACCCTAGTGTATTGCTGAGTTTCCTCTTTCTCAGTTTAAAAAGGAGGTGGTGGCAGTGTGAAGGGTTAATTGCGTAATTAACCTGACCCAGTAACAATCGCTCCCAGGCTGCCGGTACATAGATTGTGGTCCAATTAGCTGGAAAATCGTTGTGCAGGGTGCAGCTGGGCATGGCATTCTTATGCACGTGACATCACGGTTTTAGATTGGCTAGTCCTTCAGTCACGAGTTTGGTGAGAAGGGCTGGGGTCTGACGCTGCGCCCGTCACAGATGGCACCATTTTCATTTAAAGAAATGGGATCATCAGACCTTAGATTGTGAAAATTAAAGCAGTAATAAACTCCCCAGTGTTGTCTTTTACCTACAGGTAATCCTATAATAAGGCTTACCTGTAGGTACAATAAACATCTCCTAAACATTCACAGTGAAGGAAATATTTACATGTGTAGAAGCTGGTAACATCACTGGCAGGTGCGCACAGTGCTTCCAATGAACAGAGTGATGTCATCCTGACTTGTTTAGTCAAATGGAAGGAGCCCATGAACCTGGAAGGAAGACTGAGTGAAGATGGATTTCCTGTCAATGGTGATAGAGCGCAGCTGGGGGGATCTGTTTTTTAGGTAAATCTGTCACGATGTGGTAGTTTGCAGTGCATACTAGCACATTATGACATGAGCCTGCAGGCAGACCAGTTTGTTTTTTTTTACTCTGTTTACTATCACTAAAACGAGAATCCAATACATACATACTGGAGAGATGAACTGGTGTGTTTTCCTGTGCTGCCTGAATGGTGTCATCAATAGATACTGCTAATGACGCTACTCAAGGAGCACAAAAAACACAGCAAAAAAGTGAAAACATTGCATGACCCCTTTTTACATATTTCTTAAGAAAAGTTAAATAGCTCAGATGTTAGGGAGTCTATGCGATGATTTTAATAAATGGCATAACTATGTTTCACTGCTTCCCATCTACAACAATTTTTAAAAACTTGCATGGTAAAATCTGCAATTCTTACTACTACTTTATATTTTCTGAAAGCAGATGCCCTTTAGAATAAAATGGTAGCAGTTGCATTTTTAATGTCATACAATATTTGGGCAAGTGTTTATCAAACACATATTTGCAGCAAAAGATTTATTCAAATAAATGTTAATGTGCTCCAATACAATATATTGGAAAAAAGTATCCACAAGCACTCAGGACTCCCAGGACCGTCAGTTGTCCATCTGTAAAAATTACCACTACATTATAATCCACAAGCACTCACGTCTCTCAGGACTGTCAGTTGTCCATCTGTAAAAATCACCACTACATTATGACCCTGATTTACTATTGTGCCTAGGCGCATTTCCGTGGGCGAACGTCTATTTTTTAGTGGCGGCCGTCTACTTTTACTCTGCTAAGAGATTTACTAAAGAGAAGCGTAAACAAGTAGACGCCAAATCGAATTTACTAATGAGACACAGACCAGGAATCAGACTCAAAAAGCAGACTTGCTAAGAGGCACGTCTAGCACCATGAAAAATCACTGCAGAAACATGTTCACATTGAAATTTGCTTTGCCAAATATCAGGACTTCACTTTAAACAATATCTGCCATTTCAAAAAAAATTTAAAATGTGTTAAAAATAGTTTTTTTTAAGCCGACACAGTAAAAAACTAGACACTTGTGCAGCGTCTTTGGCTGATACAAATGCGCATGTGCAGAACACATTTTAGACGTCCTCTGTGGGCGCTTGCTTTTTAGACGCTGCTCAATAGTAAATCTCTGGCTGGATTCCTCTGACAGCCAGCACTCGTTCGCGTCTATAGTGTTTAACAAACAGCACTAGGCATAACTTTGTGTATTCTAATTTGATTTCCTTAGTTCTATTGATGTTGTTTTTGTTTCTTATCCTTTATAATTATTTCTGTAATGATTTTACTTCTTTCAAAGGTCTAGATAATATTTATTTTGACAGCTGAAAGTAAAAATAAAGGTCTGCAATAAAAAAAAAAATGCGTGGGGTCCCCCCTCCCATCCATACCAAGCCCTTCGTTTCTGGTATGGATATTAAGGGGGAACTCCAGCAGGTCAGGAAAGGGGGGGTGAGCGAGTGCCCCCCCTTCTGAACCATACCAGGCCACATGCCCTCAACATGGGGGGGTGCTTTGGGGCAGGGGGGCTCCCCCCCAAGCACCTTTTCCAACGTCAATCACGGCGACCAGAAAAAAGAAGAAAAAACAAAAACTCCGCTCTAGACAGAGGCTACCAGCCTTATGCAGTGAGTCTCTCTCTGGCAGTTCTTAAATAGGTAAGGGGCGGGGCCAGCCGGGGACATCATCGGAGTGACCCCGCCCCATGTCACATGCTTGATGTCCCCGCCTGGCCCTGCCCCTTACCTATTTAAGAACTGTCAGCCTGTCTCCTGCATAAAGCTGGTTAGCCTCAGTGGAGGACAGCGTGACAGTTCTTAAATAGGTAAGGGGCGGGACCAGCTGGGGACATCATCCGAGTGACCCCGCCCCATGTAACATCATTGATGTCACATGGGGTGGGATCACATGCTTACCTATTTAAGAACTGTCAGAGAGAGACTCACTGCATAAGGCAGCTAGCCTCTGTCTAGAGCGGAGCTTCTTTTTTTGCTTTTTTCGGGTCGCCATGATTGACGTTGGATCTACTCCAGGGGACATTGTTTTATTAAAGGACTTGTCAAAGACCCTGTACTGTGTTTTTTTTACACTACACTTTTGCTTTTTTTGTGAATTAGTAGCAGTACCATGTACCGCAGACTCATTCACGTAGGGAGGGGGGGCCGGGATCTGGGGCCCCCCTTGTTAAAGGGGGCTTCCAGATTCTGATAAGCCCCCCGCCCGCAGACCCCCACAACCACCGGCCAGGGTTGTGGGGAAGAGGCCCCCCTGCCCCAAAGCACCCCCCCCCATGTTGAGGGCATGTGGCCTGGTATTGTTCAGGAGGGGGGGCGCTCAGATAAGGGTCTGGTATGGATTTTATGGGGGACTCCATGCCACTGTTTTTTTAAATTTTGGCGTGAGGTTCCCCCTTAATATTAATACCAGACCCAAAGGGCTTGGTATGGATGGGAGGGGGAACCCCACGCAATTTGTTTTTATTACTTATTTAATTGACGGAAATTATTTAAAATTCAGCTGTCAGTGGGGAACCCCGCTGACAGCTGAAACATTAATGCAGGCCATAGACGGGTCAAAAACTGTCCGTTTAAAAAAAAATAAATGAAAAATCGGTTGTTCAATCGGCTGATGTTACCACCAATGGTAAAAAAAATTGGCAGATTTTAGTCCCGTCTATGGTCGGCAAATATAATAGCGAAGTAATTACTTCTGTCCCTGCAGAGAGCTGCGCTATTATATTTGACATTAAAAAGTATAGAGGTTGAAACATTGTATCTATTTGTATCCAAATAAAACCATCTATATCCGAAATGGATACAAATAGATACATTTTTGTAACCTCTATACTTTTTAATGTCAAATATAATACCGCAGCTCTGCAGGGACAAAAGTAATTACTAATAAATATTTAAAAAAATTGCGTGGGGTTCCCTCTCCCATCCATACCAAGCCCTTTGGGTCTGGTATGGATATTAAGGGGGAACTCCACGCCAAAATTTTAAAAAAAACAGCGTGGGGTTCCCCCCAAAATCCATACCAGACCCTTATCCGAGCATGCAGTCCGGCAGGTCAGTAAAGAGGGGGACGAGCGAGCGCCCCCCCCTTGAACCATACCAGGCCACATGCCCTCAGCATGGGGGGGTGCTTTGGGGCAGGGAGGCTCCCCCCCAAAGCACCTTGTCCCCATGTTGATGGGGACAAGGGCTTCTTCCCCACAACCCTGGCCGGTGGTTGTGGGGGTCTGCGGGCGGGGGACTTATCAGAATCTGGAAGCCCCCTTTAACAAGGGGGACCCCAGATCCCCCCCCACGTGAATGAGTATGCGGTACATGGTCCCGCTACTCATTCACAAAAAAGCAAAAGTGTAGTGTAAGAAGAATACAGTACAGGGTCTTTGACAGTGTCCTTTAATAAAACAATGTCTCCCGAAGTAGATCCAACATCAATCACGGCGACCGGAAAAAAGAACAAAAACAAAAAACGTTCCGCACTCGACGAGGCTTACTAGCCTTATGCAGTGATCGAGGGTGATATTTCTTATATAGGTAAGGGGCGGGGCCAGCCGGGGACATCAAGCATGTGATCCCACTCCATGTAACATCAACGGGGCGGGGTCACTCGGGGTCAAATCTTATGCCAAGTTGCACCCTTTTGTCTGCTATTAGAGCAGTCACATGGGTGCGTTTCCGACACTGATTTCTAAAGTAGTACATGTACTACTTTTGTGGTGATTTGCATAGATATCTGTGTCAGATGTCTTGCAAATCGCAAAAAAATCGGCATCTTCACTGTACATCGCACAATTTTCAAATCTGCTTTGATGTGATCGGGGTGTAAGGCCTTTTTATGTTGGATTTCCTGAGTGTTTTTCCGATTTATGGGAAATGCCGCATACTAGCAAAAGTGAATTGACATTTTCAGTATTGCATGCGAGATGTGGTCATGTGACTGCCTTAACTCATGCAATAATCTGGAGTGAATTGTGCCCATAGGGCCAAGAAATATTGCCAATAGGGTTCCCTTTCACATCCCTGTTCAATGTTCTGTTGTATGCTGCACAGGTACACTTCACTGTGGCTTTCTTTCTGACTCTGATTTGTGGGGCCTGTATACCAAGGGTTAACGCAGGTGGGAAGATAATTAATCAGAAGGAAAATTGAAAATTTCAAACTTGTCAGAAGAAAAGGACGCAGGTAAGAGTCACTCCCTTTCCACTTTCTAGTCAGTAGCCAAAATCTTAATTAATTGATCTATATTCCTGGCACTGACAGAACCCTGGAAATTGATCTCCATATTTTGGGCATTCACAAATGTCAAGGAGCTTACAATCTAATGCAGGCCATAGATGGGTCGAAAATCGGCAGAAAAAAAAAAATCGGACAGTTTTTGCACCGTTAGTGGGTTAATTGGCCGGCCGTTTAATCGGGGGTTTTGGCACATTTTTCTTTTCTATTGGTAAAGTTGGGAAGAAGAAGAAGAAGAATTCCAGTCCGCTATTATGTTTTACATGAAAAGTCTTGCGGTTGCAACAATGTATCTATTTGTATCCGAATAAAAACATCTGTATCCGAAATGGATACAATGTTGCAACCGCAAGACTTTTCATGTAAAATATAATAGCAGAGCTCTCTGCAAGGGACAGAAGTAAAAATGCAGGCCGTAGACGGGACGAAAATCAGACAATTTTTTTGCTGTTAGTGATAATGTCGGCCGATTGAACGACCGATTTTTTGTTTTGTAAACAAATTGCTGTTTTTTTACATATACTAGGCCCAATTAACCCAACAGCATGTCTTTGGAGTGTTGGCAGAAACAAACCCATGCAGAGAAAGCATGCAAACTGAGATGCAGCCATCGCTGGAATTAGAACTCATGACCCACGTGCTGTAAGTTCTGAGTTCTAACCACTAAGCCACTGTAGGAGACAGAGTTTGAGCTGCAATGTAGAATAGTTATATTGTTTAAAAATAATGATAAAGAGAGTGCTGGTCAAATTATATGGACTACTAAAATGGTATTACACAATATAAATATAGGTATAGATATGAAGGTAGCAGCTAGCACTCAGGGTATTGGCAACAGTCCCAGAATAGAAATATGTTAAAATAATAGTGCAGTGCAGTGCTATAAATGCATGTTATCATCAATGCATGTAAAATCCAAAAAGTGCAATCATTTATTTATTTTAGGTACTTTTATAGTGCTGTCAATTTATGCTGTGCTTTACACATATATTGTACATTCACATCAGTCCCTAACCCTCAAGGGGTGTACAATCCAAGGCCCCTAACTCACATTCATACACTAGGGCCAGTTTGGACAGGAATCAAAACACCTACCTGCATGTCTTTGGAGTGTGGGAGGAAACCCATGCAAGCACAGGGAGAACATGCAAACTCCATGCAGGAGGTGCCATGGTCAGGAATCGAACCCATGACCCATTTACTGCAAGGCAGATGTGCTAACCATTAAGCCACTGTGCTACCCATTAATGATGATGTAAACTGGTAAATGGTGCTAAAAAAAAGTTCATATAATCATTCCTGAATAATGGAATGTCCTTCGTGTCAGAGTACCAACTCAATTAGTGCCTATGAATGGCACGTGTGGTTTATCCGTGACGAACAGTAGTACATGAACTCGTGAAAGGTAAACCACCCTTGGGAGTATTACACTATTAAGCACCTTTCTGGCTCCTGTGGCTGAGCTAATTCCTCCCCTTACCATTTTGGCACCCAATGTCAGGGACCATCGCGACGCATGGGTCTACACATGTGTAGGTGTCTGTCAAGACATGCAGGTAGCAGGGCACTAGGACCCAGGCACACCCATCATCTATGACAGTACTGGGCAGGCACTAAGACCTAGGCTGCGCCTGTCAGGTGCAGGGCGGGCTACTTAAACCAGCCCTGCACAGACACTTGTTGCCGAATGGTCTTTGCGTATCCTGTTGCCTGTGTTGTGAGTACTCTGATCTGGATTGTCTGACCTTGTTGCCTTCTCCTGTCCTGACCCCTTGGCTTGCCTGACTCTGCTCCTGGATGCTCCCTTATAGATCTGATCTTCTGGTATTGACCCTGCGTGTGACCCGACTATCCCTTGCCTACCGTCTTGTACCGCACTGACCCACTAGTTACCGACATGGCCTGTTTGACTCTGATCTTGCTCATCCATACATCCATCCCTCAGGGATCCCCGGGCTCCCTCACATCAGACTCTTAACCCACAGGAGACTCTGGCAGACTCCTCTACCTCTGGTAGAGATACCCAGTAGCTGCGACCTGGTCCCGGAATGCTCCAAGTCCATCCCCACCATCAGGGGCCCTGGTGAACAAGTGTTCCGGTACTTAGACTCCGCACTCTGGGAAGGCTCTATCAGGGGACTGATAGAGGTGCTGTCAGGTGGTCCATTACAGTACCATTCGGCCATGACTGAGTCTGGAGGGAGGCCCTCTCTGCTAGATTACATTTGCCGACATTTATCCGCCCTGACTCAGGCAGTAACTGCACTTCAGGATAAATGTTCACGTTTGGAAAATCGTTTTGATACCATGACCGTGTCTGAGACTCCTTCCCAGAGCCAGGCTTCGGCCGTCGGCTCTGGGGGAACCTCTGGATCTCCCACAAGGGCTGCAGCTGCACCTTCACCAGCCGAACCTCGTGTTCCCATGCCTGAACGTTTTCAGGGAGATCGTGCACGATTCAGGTCTTTTAAAAACGCATGTCTGCTATATTTTGACCTGCAACCCCGTACATTCACTACTGAGTCGGTCAAAGTAGGATTCATTATGTCCCTACTACAAGACGAACCCCAGGACTGGGCCCATAGATTAAGGGAAAGTCAGGCTTCCCAGCTACAGTCTGTAGACGCATTTTTTGAAGCTATGGCCATCCTTTACGACGACCCTCAACGGGTGGCTTCGGCCGAATCCACCCTTTACTCACTCCGACAGGGTCGCCGAGCAGCAGAGGAATATGCCTGTGAGTTCAGGCAATGGATGGGGGACACGAGTTGGAATGACGCTGCCCTGCGTCACCAATTCCGGGTCGGACTCTCGGAGGTGCTAAAGGATGAGCTAGCCAGAGTTGGCCTCCCAGAGTCCTTGGAAGATCTGATCACCCTGGCAATCCAAATCGATCGCAGGTTGTGGGAACGCCGGTCTGAGAGGTCAGGCCAGGGTCAAGGAGTCACATGGGCACCTCCCAGGGGCACAGGTCAAGTAACCTCCACCGATAATCTACCATCTGTTCCCGTGGATACTTCTGAACCCATGCAGCTGGGGTTGGCTCGGCAGACCCTCACCCCAGAGGAACGCCAGCGAAGACGCACCAGGAACCTCTGTTTTTATTGTGGAGAAGCTGGACATGTCGTGCGGACTTGCCCGGTGAAAGCACGTAAGTCGAGAACTTCAGTTCCTTCTTGTTCCATGGGAAATATAAGCCAATCCAGTTACTTAGCGGTGCCCCTCTTTTTTCAGCTTCCAGGAAGGATCGTGGAAACCACAGCAATCATTGACTCGGGGGCCTGCAGTTGTTTTGTGGACCTTGACTTTGCCCGTCAGCAGGAAATTCCTTTACAGGCCAGGAAATGGGGGCTTAACTTATTTTTAGCTGATGGTTCCCAGATTAAATCGGGATTAGTAGATCAAGAGACTCCCCCTATGCTTACCACCATAATGGGTTTTCACCGGGAGTTGTTACGTTTTGACGCCATCGCGTCACCCCTTTTCCCAGTGATCCTGGGGCTTCCGTGGCTACAAGCCCACAACCCCCAGATCAACTGGGAGACCGGTTCCCTCAGTTTTCCTTCAGCATATTGTCGGGAAAATTGCCATGCCTCAGGGCCCGGGGCCCCCCAAATTCTCCTGTGTGCTGAGGAGGATTCCAGTCTGAGACAGGTTGTTCCAGTAGTATATCATGACTACCTTGACATTTTTAGCAAACGTGGGGCCGACACCTTGCCCCCACATCGCCCATATGACTGTCGTATTGATTTATTACCAGGATCCGAGATTCCCTTTGGCCGCATTTTTCCATTATCTGAGGTGGAATTGGGGGTGTTGAAGGAATATATAGAGGAGAACCTCCGGAAGAAATTTATCCGTCCTTCCACTTCACCGGCAGGGGCGGGTATTTTCTTTGTGGAAAAGAAAGATAAAACCTTGAGGCCTTGTGTAGATTATCGGGAATTAAATCGAATTACGATTAAGAACCGCTACCCTTTACCGCTAGTCCCAGAGCTCTTCCAAAGCCTGAGAGCGGCGGTTTGCTTTACCAAGTTGGACCTCCGTGGGGCATACAATTTGGTACGCATCCGGGAAGGGGACGAGTGGAAGACAGCTTTTCGCACTCGGTTCGGCCACTTTGAGTATCTGGTTATGCCTTTTGGACTCTGCAACGCTCTGGCCACCTTCCAGCATTTTGTTAACGATGTCTTCAGGGATTTCCTAGACATTTTTGTCATTGTGTACCTAGATGACATCCTGATATTCTCACCATCCTTAGACACCCATAGAGTTCATGTGATTAAGGTTCTGGAGCGTTTGCGCCTACACGGCTTATATGCCAAGGCCGATAAGTGTTGTTTTGAACAGCAGAGCATTTATTTCCTGGGTCTGATCATCTCCACTGCGGGGGTCGCAATGGATTCCCAAAAAGTCGCGGCAATTCTTGAATGGCCAATCCCAACTGATAAAAAAGGCGTCCAACGATTCATTGGGTTCGCCAACTTCTACAGGAAGTTCATTAGGAATTTTTCAAGTCTGGTCTCCCCTATCACGCAGCTGACTAAGTCAGGGGTCCGCTTTAAATGGACATCAGAAGCTCAGGAAGCATTTGAAACTTTGAAACGATTGTTTACCACAGCTACCATTCTGGGCCACCCGGACGCAGCACTACCATATGTGCTAGAAGTGGATGCATCCGAAAACGCGGTGGGATCAATTCTGTCCCAGAGGAAAGGGCCAAAAGAACTGCTGCATCCAGTGGCATTTTTCTCTAGGAAACTCACCCCGGCAGAGCGTAACTATGACATTGGGGACCGAGAGCTACTGGCCATCAAGACCGCTTTGGAGGAGTGGAGATACTTGCTGGAAGGAGGAGCCCACCCGATTTTGATCTTCACAGATCACAAGAATCTCGAATATCTAAGAACAGCTAAATGCCTAAGGCCACGCCAAGCTAGGTGGGCACTCTTCTTTTTTTGTTTCTCGTTCCACTTCACTTATAGGCCGGGTTCAAAGAATACTAAGCCAGACGCCCTTTCGCGCATGTTTGAGGACCCCAAGGAGGAACTCAGGCCGGATACCATCCTGTCATCAGGGAACTTTTTGGCCCTTCAAACTGATCTGCGTGCGAAACTGCAAGACGCATCAGGGACATGGTCTTCCTTACCAGAAGTACCACTGTCCCGCGAAGGAGGTTTGATACGAAAGGAGGGATTGATTGTGGTACCAGAGGAGGTGCAGACGCAGGTCTTGGGGCACTGTCACTATCATCCAATGGCAGGGCATTTTGGAGTAGCAAAAATGCTGGAGCTGCTGAAACGCACCTTCTGGTGGCCTAACATGAACAGAGATTGTAAACGATACGTGAAGTCTTGTGCTGTTTGCCAGAGAAACAAGTCAACTAGAAACAAGGCCTGGGGCCTGCTATGCTCACTACCCATTCCTGCTCGCTCGTGGCAAATGATAGCCATGGATTTTATAGTGGAGCTACCTCCATCCCAGGGTCATACTGCAATTTTTGTCATTGTTGATCGCCTGTCGAAAATGGCTAATTTTGTACCCTTGAAGAGTATTCCTTCGGCTATAGACACTGCTCAGATTTTTATCAGAGAAGTGGTCAGGTTACATGGGGTTCCAGAAGACGTGGTATCCGATCGCGGGGTACAATATACCTCCAAATTTTGGAGAGCCTTGTGCAGGGCCCTGGGTATCAAGCTATCACTCTCCTCCACTTTAAATCCCCAGACCAACGGACAGACAGAGAGGACCAACCAGACCTTGGAGCAGTACCTGAAGTGCTACATGTCTTTTTTGCAAAACGACTGGCTGACACTCCTGCTCCTAGCAGAATTCGCTTTCAATAACGCAAACCACTCAGCCACAGGGCAATCGCCGTTTTTTGCAAATTACGGATTCCACCCCACCTTCATGCCTGACCTGATTGCTGAAAGCACAGTTCCAGCCACCCAAAGCATGGTCAGTTTTTTTTCTGATAACAACAAACTACTGCAGGAGGCCATGGCTAAGGCCCAGGAAGATAACAAAGATGTTTGACAAGAAGCGAAGGGGGGAACTAGTGCTGCAACCAGGGGATAAGGTCTGGCTAGCAACAACTAACCTGAAACTACTTTGTCCCTCGAAGAAGCTAGGACCAAAATTTTTAGGACTCTTTCAGGTCAAACGCATGGTTAACAAAGTGGCTTATGAGCTTGTCCTTCCAGAAACCTTTAAGATTCACCCGGTGTTCCATGTTTCATTACTGATACCGGTGGTCTCAGATCCATTTCTGGACCGGGAATCCAGACCCCCTGAAGCCATTACTGTTGAGGACCAAGAGGAATTTGAAGTGGAAGCAATTCTAAATTGTCGAAGGAGGGGAGGCCAGACCCAGTTCTTAATTAAGTGGAAAGGCTATGGTCCAGAGGAGAACTCTTGGGAACCAGCCCAAAATGTCCATGCCCCTAGACTCATCCGGGAGTTCCATCGTAGCCACCCGCGGAGGAGAGATCAGTTGGGCACCCAGAGGATGCCCATAGGGGGGGGGAAATGTCAGGGACCATCGCGACGCTTGGGTCTACACATGCATAGGTGTCTGTCAAGACATGCAGGCAGCAGGACACTAGTACCCAGGCGCACCCGTCGTCTATGACAGTACTGGGCAGGCACTAGGACCTAGGCTGCGCCTGTCAGGTGCAGGACGGGCTACTTAAACCAGCCCTGCACAGACACTTGTTGCCGAATGGTCTTTGCGTATCCTGTTGCCTCTGTTGTGAGTACTCTGATCTGGATTGTCTGACCTTGTTGCCTTCTCCTGTCCTGACCCCTTGGCTTGCCTGACTCTGCTCCTGGATGCTCCCTTATAGATCTGATCTTCTGGTATTGACCCTGCGTGTGACCCGACTATCCCTTGCCTACCATCTTGTACCGCACCGACCCGCTAGTTACCGACACGACCTGTTTGACTCTGATCTTGCTCATCCATCCATCCCTCAGGGATCCCCGGGCTCCCTCACATCAGACTCTTAACCCACAGGAGCCTCTGGCAGACTCCTCTACCTCTGGTAGAGATACCCGGTAGCTGCGACCTGGTCCCGGAACGCTCCAAGTCCATCCCCACCATCAGGGGCCCTGGTGAACAAGTGTTCCGGTACTTAGACTCCGCACTCTGGGGAGGCTCTATCAGGGGACTGATAGAGGTGCTGTCAGGTGGTCTATTACACCCACCCTGATGGATGGATGGAGCTGGATGACTAACCCATAGCTGCCAGCATACCGCTGCACCCCCATATGTGTGATGTGTATAACCTATGCGCATTAATACCTTAACATAGAATAGTTACATGATTAAGAGAAGGAAGCTATATCATTATATTGGGAACTTAGAACTAGACATTCCAAATTATTTGAGATATAAGTGTGAAAATGTTTAACATTTGAAAATAGAATGTATGACATTCATTAGTAAATGCATTAGTTGTCTGATCATTTTGGAGAAACAGCAAAAAAAAATAAAAAATTATAATATAGGTGTACTTTTTATGTTACATTCTCAGTATTCTCTTATGCAAACAGGAAATCGCCAAGGGTACAAAGCCCACGCTTACAGGTCTTGATTGATTTAATTGAGTCTGCCTGAATGTTCAGAGTCTGCTGGTAGACTCAAGTCTTAGTAAATCAGGGCCCATGGGTCATGTAAGTGCAAGCATTAATCTCACGCAGTTGTGGGGATTTTCATCATCTTTTATCCCTGTTTAAGTCCTTTATGGCTTTGTTGGAGTTTAATATATTTTTACACATATAATTCAAGCTGATGGCATCTGCTGCTTTTTAACACTGGTCCAAGACACAGATTTTTACAGTGGACAATTGACTGGGAGTCCTGAGTGCTTGTGGATAATTTGTTTCCATGTCTGTTTTCTCCACTCTACTAGTGCTTTTATCTTTAGCAGCTGTGGATTATCCTTGGAACTTTATTGGGGTTTGTCTCCATGGTGATCTAAACTCATAGACTTTGGCTCTAGATTCTTTTAGATACTTCAAACACAATATAATACCTATTTTTTGGTAGAATATAGAAGGGGTTCTGTTGAGAGAGAGAGTCAAAGTTATCTATGGATGCTATGACCCTGATTTACTATTGTGCCTAGGCGCATTTCCGTGGGCTAACGTCTACTTTTTAATAGCGACCGTCTACTTTTAGACGGCAAAGACAAGTCACCGCCAAATCGAATTTACTAACTAGACACAGTCCAGGAATCAGACCCAAAAAGCAGTTGCTAAGTGCTAAGAAGCACGTCCAATACCATGAAAAATCACTGCAGAGACATGTTCACATTGAAATTTGCTTTGCCAAATATCAGGACTTCACTTTAAACAATATTTGACATTTCGAAAATTTTTTAAAATGTGTAAAAAATTGTTTTTTTAAAGCGAGTCGTCACAGTGAAAAACGAGACACTTTTTCAGCGTCTATGGCCGATATAAATGCGCATGTGCAGAACACATTTTAGACGTCTTCCGTGGGCACCTTCTTTTTAGACACTGTTCAGTAGTAAATCTCTGTGTGGAGTCCACTGACAGACAGTACTCGATCGCGTCTACTGTGTTTGACAAACAGCACTAGGCATATCTTTATGTATTCTAATTTGATTTCCTTAGTTCTATTGATTCTATTTTTGTTTCTTATCCTTTATAATTATTTCTGTAATGATTTTACTTCTTTCGAAGGTCTAGATAATATTTATTTTGACAGCTGAATGTAAAAATAAAGGTCTGCAATAAAAAAAACAAAATACACATGGGGTCCCCCCTTCCATCCATACCAAGCCATTCGGGTCTGTTATGGATATTAAAGGGTAACTCCATGCCGAAATAAAAAAAAACAGTATGGGGTTCCCCCCAAAATTCATACCAGATGCTTAGCCGAGCATGCAGTTCAGCAGGTCAGGAAAGGGGGGAGATGAGTGAGCGCCCCCCCCCTCCTGAACCATACCAGGCCACATGCCCTCAACATGGGGGGGGTGCTTTGGGGCAGAGGGGCTCCTGCCTTATGGAGTGAGCCAGGGTGATATTTCTTAAATAGGTAAGGGGCGGGGCCAGCCGGGGACATCATCCGAGTGACCCTGCCCCATGTGACATCATTGATGTCACGTGGGGTGGGATCACATGCTTGATGTCCCCGGCTGGCCCTGCCCCTTACCTATTTAATTGCTGTCAGCGAGACTCACTGCATAAGGCTGGTGAACCTCCGTCGGGAGCAGAACGTTTTTTTTTTTTACTTTTTTCGGGTCGCTGGAGCATGACACCATGATTGACGTTGGATCTACTTTGGGGGACATTGTTTTATGAAAGGACTTGTCAAAGACCCTGTCCTGTGGTTTTTTACACTACACTTTTTGTTTTTTGTGAATTAGTAGCGGTACCATGTACCGCATACTCATTCACGTAGGGGGGTGGAGGGATCTGGAGGCCCCCTCGTTAAAGGGGCTTCCAGATTCTGATAAACCACCGGCCAGGGTTGTGGGGAAGAGGCCCTTGTCCCCATCAACATGGGGACAAGGTGCTTTGGGAGGGAGCCCCCCTGCCCCAAAGCACACCCCATGTTGAGGGTATGTGGCTTGGTATGGTTCGGGGGGGGCACTCGCTCATCCCCCCCTTTCCTGACCTGCTGGGCTGCATGCTCGGATATGGGTCTGGTTTGGATTTTGGGGGGGGACTCCACGCCATTGATTTTTAAATTTTGGCGTGGAGTTCCCCCTTAATATCCATACCACACCTGAATGGCTTGGTCTGGATGGGAGAGGGGACCCCACGCCATTTTTTTAATTTATTTAATTTACGGAAATTATTTAAAATTCAGCTGTTAGTGGGGAACCCCGCTGACAGCTGAAACATTAATGCAGGCCATAGACGAGTCAAAAACTGGCCGTTTAAAAAAAAAAAAAAAGAAAGATCAGTCGTTCAATAGGCTGATGTTACCACCAACGGTAAAAAAAATCGGCCGATTTTCGTCCTGTCTACGGCCGGCAAATATAATAGCGGAGCTTTCTTCAGGCATAAGGGTCTGTTATGGATTGGGCGGGGGGACTCCATGCCATAATTTTATAAAAAAAAATTTTAAATCCTTTTCTCTCTCTCACTCACTCTTCTCTTGGTTTGACAAACCTTCCCAAAAAGGGGTGGAGTGCAAACCAGCATTATCCAATCAATCATTAGTCCAGGCCCTTATCTCATCCCATCTTTTGACATTCACATAAGGTGCAACTTTAAAGGTGTTTGAACAGACAAGGTCTCATTCTAATTCACATTCTAGGGATCATTTAGACAGAAAGCAAAGATGCTGCCACCAGTACATGTATGATAGGGTAGTCACAAGGAAATCATGCAAATTCATTGCCGTGGTTGGGATTCAAACCGACAACCCTAGCATTGTGAAGCAGCAGTGCTAACCACTAATCCACATGCCTTCAAAGATTTATTTTCTTTGTTGAATTGCCTGCTTGGTTCACACTAGATGCAATTTAAAATTGTGCTTTTTGTTGGCAATTTCACCATGTTTTCTGTAGATTTACCAATGAGTTATTGCATTTTCAATTGTGTTTTGCATTGCGATTTCTATTGTAGTCTATATGTGAAATCGCTACAAAATGCTGAAAAAGTTAGACAAGAACTACTTTTGAAATTGTGCTGCAGCAAATCGCTTACGTTAAGACACTCACATCCACATTCATTAGATCCGATATCAGGTCCAATTTCAATTCCCAAATTGCACCTGAAATCATGCACCCTGGATGCGACTTGGCATGCGATTTACATGCCCCGCGACTTGCAAATCGCATGCCAAATTGCACCAACTTACAGAGAAGTCGCATGATATCAAAATCAGATTGGATGTGAATGGAGCCCATAGTGGAAAATAGGGTGCGACTTGCCCTATGATTTGCAAGTCGCCTAGCATGCAAATCGCATGCCAAATTGCACCCGATGTGACTGGGGGCCACCCCGGGCAAAAGAAAGTGGATTTTGAAGTGGTGTGACTTACACTACGGTCACATCATATGATTTACAGTGAAGTCACATGATTTCAAAGTCAGGGGACATGCTGATTTAAAGTGTGATTTGCAAGACAACTTTAGAAATTATTGCAGCTCCAACCAAGTTTGAACCACACCAATATGAATGCTGCACAGGTACACTTCACTGTGGCTTTCTTTCTGACTCTGATTTGTGGGGCCTGTATACCAAGGGTTAACGCAGGTGGGAAGAGAATTAATCAGGTGCAAACACTTTCTCTGACCAAATGAATGACAGTGGTGGGTGTGGCCTACCTTATATAAACAGTTGCAGTAGTGGGTGATTTTTGCCTTGTACAGGCCACATTATTTTCTGCAAGTTCTTGTCTGTGGTGGTTTGGAGAGGAAGAGATATTGTGGTGAATTGCCCCAGGCCACACTCACACTGTGTTTTGATGTGGGCTGTAAATGTTTTGCATTTTTTCCTTCCAAGGTGTGTTTGTGTGTTATTGTACAGTGATTGTGTGTTTATTATCTGTGCATTGTAATCCTAACACATGTCAATTGCTCTGCGCTTCCAAGTTTGCTTTATTTAGACTAAAAAGCAGCTTTCAGACAAACCTGATGAGAAATGTATGTTTGGAGGATTTGGGGAGGTGGGAGGTGTTTTATTTTGGCACATATGTATTTTTATATTGATATTTTGATCTGCAGCTTGTTTTGTGGATAGATAAGCCTACTATGTGATTTATATTAACTGTTTCCTGCTGTAACCTGTGAAAGCACAGTTCATTAGAAGTATAATCTGTTAGATTGTAAGCTCTTATGAGCAGGACCGTTCTATTTAAGCAACATCAAGCCTGTTTTTTTTTTTTGTTTTTTTTTGTTTTTTTCCTCTAAGAAATTGAATGAACCTACTTGTTGTTGCTGTACAAATAAATGTGGAATGTGTATTTGAGCAATAAACATTTGGACTATGTATTTTTTGGAGGGATTATTTCATGTTCTCGTACTGTAGCACAGTGGTTAAATGGTTAGCACTTCCACCTGGCAGTACTAGGGTTGTTGGTTTGAATCCCAGCCACGGTACCTCCTGCCTGGAGTTTGCATGTTCTCCCTGTCCCTGCGTGGGTTTCCTCCAGGTACTCTGGTTTCCTCCCACACTCTAAAGACATGCTGGTAGGTTAATTGGATTCTGTCAAAATCAGCCATGTATATGTATGAATGTAAGTTAGGGACCTTAGATTGTACACCCCTTGAGGGTTAGGGACTGATTTGAATTTACAACATATATATGTAAAGTGCTGTGTAAGTACCTGAATTAAATGTACTAGCACCGCACCCCTAACACTTATTTTTGCTAGCTATATAATATGCCCAAATCTTCCTTGTTGGAGTGCACATATGCAAGTATGTGCAAACTAACAAACCAAAAGCCCCCTATTGCACCACAAGACCATGTTATGTACCAATGAATAGGTCGTGTTCAATGGGCAGCTAGCTATTCTTTTTCTACAATCCTCTTAACAGTAATAAATTGGGCCCCCAATTTATGTTGACTTTGGGCCTTTACTGGCAAACATACATTCACCAATGTCATATACACAGTAGAGCTGCAAGCATACATTCACCAATGCCAAATCCACAATAGAACTGCAAACATATATTTGTGAATGTCATATACACAATGGAGCTGCATGTAAAATTGCTGTGGTGCACAAACGCCAAGACGGCTGTTGTCATACTGGAAATACGTCATGAAAGGTTTGCGAAAGGTCGTTTGCACACACCCGGAAGTGGTAGTGGGGAGTGTTAGTAGATGGGAGTGTGTAGTTAGGAGAGTTTAGTGGTAATTTGCAAGTCTATTTTTTAGTTTTGTTGTACTGTTGTGCTGTACAGGCCAGAGGACCTGTGTGAATGGGGCATTTTTACTTTTTTTTTTTCCTCAGCTCATTAATTTCAATGGGCTGCATAACGTGTGGGAACATGCAAAAATACTGCAGGCATATTATTCTAAAAGTGTGTTGCACCTAACCACACAGTAGTGTGGTGCCATGCGTTTTGGTGGCTGTGAATGCATCTGTGTTTACTAGACATGTGGAGGTGCAATTAAGTGTTCATCATGGTACCCGTGCATATCTGCAGAGGGCATTGCATTTCTGTGCTGTGCTGGAAAAAACATGCTCTTGCATGCGTTTCTGCACCACAAATGGTGTGAACAAGTCCTAAGGGCCAGTTCACACTATGGAAACACAGTCTAGATGTGTTCCAGATGCATTTTTGCATGCACTTTTTGAATGCATGTTTAGCGTGTTCCAGAGCATTTTGGATGCATTTTTTGTGTGTTCCAGTGCATTTTGGATGCGTTTTTGACGTGTTTCAGTGCATTGTTTTATGCATTCCAGTTGATTTTTTACCCTCTTTTTCTTCAATTTAATTAGGGATATATGTGTTTTTGTGCAGCATATGTGTTTTATGTGTGGGCAGCACAGTGGCTAAGTGGTTAGCACTTCTGCCTGGCAGTGCTAGGGTTGCTGGTTCAAATCCCAACCATTGCACCACCTGCCTGGAGTTTGCATGTTCTCCCTGTGCCTGCGTGGGTTTCCTCCAGGTATTCCAGTTTCCTCCCACACTCCAAAGACATGCTGGTTGGTTAATTGGCTCCTGTCTAAATTGGCCCTAGTATGTGTATGTATGAATGTAAGTTAGGGACCTTGGATTGTACACCCCTTGAGGGTTAGGGACTGATGTGAATGTACAATATATATGTAAAAGCGCTGCATAAATTGATGGCGCTCTATAAGTACCTGAAATAAATAAAATAGTGCATTTTACCACGTTCCAGTACAGTTCTATGCATAAACAATGCAGCCTGTTCAACTTTTTTGCCAGCACCTGCAACGCACTGGAACTGCAAGCGCTGATGTGAACTATGACATTGACAACCATATAACGTTCTTTCTGTGCAATTTGGATGCAAAAAAAGCAACTGAAACACATATAGTGTGAACTGGCCCTAAAGGTTATTATAGGTAAGGGAAAGGGACTGACCAGAAATTGTAAATTCCATCAGACTAGTGGTGAGATACAATCAGGAATCATATAATAATGCGAGATCTGAGCTGTAGGTGATAGGAAATGAGACACATTAACTTGATCAGTAAATAAATAGTTAAATAAAAAGAGTGGGACGGTGATACATAGATTTGCAGATGGAACAGGTGATGACAGGGGGGTGGGGGAGGGGGTCAAGTTGTATAAGGAGAGAGGTTTAAGAGCTTGTTCTAACTCTTGCCAAACAGCCCTATAGCGTTTGACAGGCATTTGGGAAGCATTTTTAACGCTACCCCAACATAGATGTGCTGGTGGCAGCATCTTTGCTTTGTCTAAATGGTCCCTAGAATGTGAATTAGAATGAGGCCTTGTCTGTTCAAACACCTTTAAAGCTGCATCTTATGTGAATGTCAAAAGATGGGATGAGATAAGGGCCTGGACTAATGATTGATTTGATAATGCTGGTTTGCACTCCGCCCCCTTCTGGGAAGGTTTGTCAAGCCAAGAGCTGAGAGAGAGAAAAGGATTTAAAAAAAAAATAATGGCATGGAGTGTTTCTCCCCCCCCCCCCCCAAATCCATAACAGACCCTTATCCGCGCATGCAGATACCACATGCCTTCAAAGATTTATTTCCTTTGTTGAATTGCCTGCTTGTTTCACACTAGATGTGATTTAAAATTGTGATTTTTGTTGGCAATTTCACTGTTTTCTGTAGATTTAACAATGAGTTATTGCATTTTCAATTGTGTTTTGCATTGTGATTTCTACTGTAGTCTATATGTGAAATCGCTACAAAATGCAGAAAAAGTTAGACAAGAACTACTTTTTAAATTGTGCTGCAGCAAATTGCTTACATTAAGACACTCACATCCACATTCATTAGATCTGATATCCGGTACAATTTCAATTCCCAAATCGCACCTGAAATCGTGCACCCTGGATGCAAATCGAATGCCAAATTGCACCCGATATGACCGGGGGCTAACACCACAGTCGCATCTAATCCGATTTGGAAATTGGTCAACTTACAGTGAAGTCGCACAATTTCAAAATCAGATTGGATGTGAATGGAGCCTATAGTGGACAATAGGGTGCGACTTGGCCTACGATTTGCAAGTCGCAGGGCATGCAAATCACATGCTAAATTGCACTCAGTGTGACTGGAGGCCACCCCCGTCACATCCACGTGGGTTTTGAAGTGGTGCAACTTACACTACGGTCACATCATGTGACTTACAGTGAAGTCGCATGATTTCAAAGTTTGGGTACATGCTGATCTAAAGTGCGATTTGCAAGACATCTGACACAGATCTCTCTGTAAATCTCATGAAAAGTAGTGTATTCAACCAAGTTGGAACCACACCAATATGAACGCTCTAATAGCGGTCACATTGAGTGTGACTTGGCATGTGATTTGCATGACATGTGACTTGCAAATCGTATGCCAAGTCGCATCCTATTGTCTGCTATTAGAGCAGTCACATGGGTGCGTTTCCAACATTGATTTCTAAAGTAGTACTTGTACTACTTTTGTGGCGATTTGCATAGATATCTGTGTCAGATGTCTTGCAAACCGCAAGGAAATCGGCATCTTCACTGTAAGTCACACAATTTCTAAATCGGCTTTGATGTGACCGGGGTGTAAGGCCTTTTTATGTTTGGGATTTCCCATAAATCAAAAAACACTCAGGAAATCACATACTAGCAAAAGTAAATTGACATTTTCAGTATTGCATGCGAGATGTGGTCATGTGACTGCCTTAACTCATGCGATAATCTGGAGTGAATTGTGCCCATAGGGCCAAGAAATATTGCCAATAGGGTTCCCTTTTTACATCCCTGTTCAATGTTCTGTTGTATGCTGCACAGGTACACTTCACTTTGGCTTTCTTTCTGACTCTGATTTGTGGGGCCTGTATACCAAGGGTTAACGCAGGTGGGAAGAGAATTAATCAGGTGCAAACACTTTCTCTGACCAAATGAATGACAGTGGTGGGTATGGCCTATGTTATATAAAAAGTTACAGTAGTGGGTGATTTTTGCCTTGGAAGAGGCCAGGCATTTTCTGTAAGTTTGCTTTGGAAAGGAAGAGATATTGTGGTGAATTGCCCCAGACCTCACTCACGCTGTGTTTTGATGTAGACTGTAAATGTGTTGCTTTTTTTTTGTTCTAAGGTGTCTGTGTGTTATTGTACAATGATTGTGTGTTTATTATCTTTGCATTGTAATCCTAACACTCTGCTCTTCCAAAGATTTTTTTTGGACGGCGGAAGTAATTGAGATCTGGGAACCGGATTTGGAGGTGCAGAGAAGTACCCAGGGATAAAACATGGAGGGGTAAAGTAACTACTGTATAGTGAAGGAAAAAAAAACGGACCCAGGTCCCATCCAACTTGGAGAATGGATTAATTACCCTATGACCAGAAAATTTCTTACCATCCATGAGAGGGACCTCTGATTGACCTCACCTATACGCCCATACCATCAGAGGGAAAGGTTTCCAGACCAGGTTCCAGTGAAGGGAGATCTCCAGGCTGGCAAGTACTGATTAATGCGCATTAAGATTGCGCTTCTGGTGAGTTTGCAATACTACTAATCTATCGCAGACCACCGGATGTTAAGCACTTCCCACTTTATGGTTTGATTCCTGATTTCCAGAATTTACGTGCACAACCTGCTGGATTTTGGAATAGCACCTTCACGTTACAGAGCTAACCTATTTACCTTTTTGTTTATCTATACTACCTTTTAACTGATTGTGATTTTAATTTGATATGAGGATCATGATGTTTTAGATGGATTTTTATTCTGGTGATTATGAGGCTTTAGATGAATATTGATTGGTTTATTATATGCGCTGCACTTTTCTTTGACATATTTGCTATTTTAAAAGTGTGTTGCACCTAACCGCACAGTAGTGTGGTGCCATGCGTTTTGGTGGCTGTGAATGCGTCTGTGCTTACTAGACGTGTGAAGGTGCAATTAAGTTTTGCATGGTACCTGCACACATCTGCAAAGGGCATTGCATTTCTTTGCTGTGCTGGGAAAAACATGCTCTTGCATGCGTTTCTGCACCACAAATGGTGTGAACAAGTCCTAAGGGCCAGTTCACACTATAGGAACAAGATGTCAAGATGTGTTCCAGATGCGTTTTTGCATGCACTTTTTTGATGCATGTTTAGTGTGTTCCAGTGCATTTTTTTTATGCATTCCAGCTAGTTTTTTTTTTTTCCCCCACTTTTTCTTCAATTTAATTAGGGACATGTGCATTCCAGGGCGTTTTTACCTCGTTCCAGTACAGTTCTATAAATAAACAATGCAGCCTGTTCGATTTTTTGGCAGCACCTGCAACGCACTAAAACTGTAAGCGCTGATGTGAGCTATGACATTGACAACCATATAACCTTTCTGTGCATTTTGGATGCAAAAAAAGCAACTGAAACATGCAGTGTGACCTGGCCCTACAGGTTATTATTAGAGATGAGCGAAGTATTCAAAAATTCGATTCGACTGATTCGGCGAATTCGTGGAAAAATTTCGATTCGAGTCGAATATATTCGCTGTGAATTTAACTTAAAAAAGGGTGTTTCTAGGCTTCAGAGAGACTTAATATTAGTGCAGAACACTGTACCTTTAATTTAAATGCCCTTGGAGTCTGCTGGGGAAGAGAAATAATACTGTCAGTCAGTATGACATGCAGATGAGTGCCGTCGATCTTAGAATCACCGCACACTTCACTCATTTGGGCAGTCACGGGGCCAAAACCAGAGTGTGGAGCCACAGTGTGGCGGTGGAGGCAGCAGCAATGGGAGGCCATACAGCACCCTATGACAAAAATGGAAACCACCAGCAGTGTGAGGAGACCTGAAAGTGGCACATGGCAGAGTGTGGCGATAGAGACAGCAGCAATGGGAGGCCGTAAAGGGACCCATGACACACTCTGGACCTGGCAGCAGCATGAGGAGGCGGTACAGGGGCCCATGACAGATTACGGGCCTGGCAGCAGCATGAGGAGTCGGTACGGGGGCCCATGGCAGATTACGGGCCTGGCAGCAGCAATGGGAGGCCGTACAGGGACCCATGACACACTCTGGACCTGGCAGCAGCATGGGGAGGCGGTACAGGGGCCCATGACAGATTACGGGCCTGGCAGCAGCATGAAGAGTCGGTACGGGGGCCCATGACACACTCTGGACCTGGCAGCAGCATGAGGAGGCGGTACAGGGGCGCATGACAGATTACGAGCCTGGCAGCAGCAACTTGGACAGGAGGACGTTCAGCTTCTGCACCGTCGGGTGCGTACTCGCAAACTGTTGTCTCTTGGAAACGGATTCCAAGAAAGACTGCTGACGGAATCCGTGAAGAGGAGTAGCAGGAGAAGGAGCATCTGAACGAGCGGAATATGCCAACAAGCGACAACAGGGGCCCATGACAGATTACGGACCTGGCAGCAGCATGAGGAGTCGGTACGGGGCCCATGGCAGATTAGGGGCCTGGCAGCAGCTATAGGAGGCCCGTAATCTGCCAGAACCCTATGTCAAAAAATTCAACACACCAGCAGTGTGAGGAGACCTGAAAGTGGCACATGGCATGAGACACTGTGGACCTGGCAGCAGCATGAGGAGGCGGTACAAGGGCCCATGGCAGATTAGGGGCCTGGCAGCAGCTATAGGAGGCCCGTAATCTGCCAGCACCCTATGTCAAAAAATTGAACACATCAGCAGTGTGTGAGGAGACCTGAAAGTGGCACATGGCAGAGTGTGGCGATGGAGACAGCAGCAATGGGAGGCCGTACAGGGACCCATGAGAGACTCTGGACTTGGCAGCAGCATGAGGAGGCGGTATATAGGGGCCTATGGCAGATTAGGGGCCTGGCAGCAGCTATAGGAGGCCCGTAATCTGCCAGCACCCTATGTCAAAAAATGCAACACACCAGCAGTGTGAGGAGACCTGAAAGTGGCACATGGCATGAGACACTGTGGACCTGGCAGCAGCATGAGGAGGCGGTACAGGGGCCCATGGCAGATTAGGGGCCTGGCAGCAGCTATGGGAGGCCCGTAATCTGCCAGCACCCTATGACAAAAAATGGAACACACCAGCAGTGTGTGAGGAGACCTTAAAGTGGCACATGGCAGACTGTCGCGATGGAGACAGCAGCAATGGGAGGCCGTACAGGGACCCATGAGACACTGTGGACCTGGCAGCCGCATGAGGAGGCGGTACAGGGGCCCATGGCAGATTACGGGCCTGGCAGCAGCAATGGGAGGCCCGTAATCTGCCAGCACCCTATGACAAAAAATGGAACACACCGGCAGTGTGAGGAGACCTGAAAGTGGCACATGGCATGAGACACTGTGGACCTGGCAGCAGCATGAGGAGGCGGTACAGGGGCCCATGGCAGATTAGGGGCCTGGCAGCAGCTATAGGAGGCCCGTAATCTGCCAGCACCCTATGTCAAAAAATTGAACACACCAGCAGTGTGTGAGGAGACCTGAAAGTGGCACATGGCAGAGTGTGGCGATGGAGACAGCAGCAATGGGAGGCCGTACAGGGACCCATGACAGACTCTGGACCTGGCAACAGCATGAGGAGGCGGTATATAGGGGCCTATGGCAGATTAGGGGCCTGGCAGCAGCTATAGGAGGCCCGTAATCTGCCAGCACCCTATGTCAAAAAATTCAACACACCAGCAGTGTGAGGAGACCTGAAAGCGGCACATGGCAGAGTGTCGCGATGGAGACAGCAGCAATGGGAGGCCGTACAGGGACCCATGACAGACTCTGGACCTGGCAGCAGCATGAGGAGGCGGTATATAGGGGCCTATGGCAGATTAGGGGCCTGGCAGCAGCTATAGGAGGCCCGTAATCTGCCAGCACCCTATGTCAAAAAATTCAACACACCAGCAGTGTGAGGAGACCTGAAAGTGGCACATGGCAGAGTGTGGCGATGGAGACAGCAGCAATGGGAAGCCGTACAGGGACCCATGACAGACTCTGGACTTGGCAGCAGCATAAGGAGGCGGTATATAGGGGCCTATGGCAGATTAGGGGCCTGGCAGCAGCTATGGGAGGCCCGTAATCTGCCAGCACCCTATGTCAAAAAATTGAACACACCAGCAGTGTGTGAGGAGACCTGAAAGTGGCACATGGCAGAGTGTGGCGATGGAGACAGCAGCAATGGGAGGCCGTACAGGGACCCATGACAGACTCTGGACCTGGCAGCAGCATGAGGAGGCGGTATATAGGGGCCTATGGCAGATTAGGGGCCTGGCAGCAGCTATGGGAGGCCCGTAATCTGCCAGCACCCTATGTCAAAAAATTCAACACACCAGCAGTGTGTGAGGAAACCTGAAAGTGGCACATGTTTGAGGCATGATTCATGGCGGATTTAGTCAGTTGTGTCAGGAACTGGTGGTTTGAAATCCAGACTAATCCACGCCTGATTCATTTTCACAAACGTGAGTCTCTCCACACTTTGGGTGGACAGTCGTGTCCTCCGCGGAGTTACAATACCTCCTGCCGCACTAAACACGCGCTCCGATGCCACGCTACTGGCCGGGCATGACAGCCTTTCAAGGGCAAATTCAGCTAGTTGGGGCCAAAGGTCAAGTTTCGTTGCCCAGTAGTCAAGGGGATTGTCTACCTCGGTTGGCAGGGTGCTGTCCAAGTAGGCCCAAGCCTGTTTGAGGTCCTGCTCCAGGTCCACCTGATGCTGCTGCTGCTGCGGCTGGTTAGTAGTTTCCTCACTGCGCTGGTGAAGAAAGCTACTCATCATCGACTGCAGACTGAGGCAGCCGCTGCTGGTGGAGCTGCCACTGCTCCTACCACCCCACCCCTCCCCTGCTGCCATGGCAGCGGAACGCGAGCGCACAGGGCCCACAGTGTCTGAGGATGGACGTTGGCGCACAAAGGCAGAGACCAACTGACTACATAGGTGGTTTTTATAGTACGTTATTTTGGCCTCCCTCTCAGCAGGTGTGAAAAAGGCCACCATTTTTGAACGGTAGCGAGGGTCCAACAAGGTGGACAGCCAAAAGTCATCCCTCTGTCTGATGGTTATTATTCGGCTGTCGCTACGCAAGCAACCGAGCATGCTATGGGCCATTTGTGCCAAGGAATGCGAGGGACTCCCTGCCTCCATCTCCACAGCATACTGCCACGGTGCGTCTGGGTCCTCTGTCTCCTCTTCCTCCTCCTCTACCAGATGCTCCTGCTCCTCCACTCCTGTCCGCTGAGTGGAAAAACCACCCATTTCACTCAATAATTCCTGAGCACAAATGTCCTCCTCTACCTCCTCCTCTTCTTCCTGTCCTGCCCCACAGGGGTCATGTGGCGTTGAGATCTGTGCGCCACGTCTACCGCACCCTGACCAGCCATTGTTAACAGCATTTGTTCAAGGACGTGCAACAGAGGAATGACGTCGTTCATCCCATAGTCCTGCCGACTCACGAATAGCGTGGCCTCCTCAAAGGGCCTGAGCAAGCGGCAGGTGTCACGCATGAGCTGCCAATGGCTGACATCGAAGTTACACAGGGGAGTACCTTTATCCGCTTGTAACATCAGGAAATCGGTGATGGCCTTTCGCTGCTCGTAAAGGCGGTCTAACATGTGTAGGGTTGAATTCCACCTTGTTGCAACGTCGCAGATCAGGCGATGATGTGGAATTCCGTTCTGCCGCTGCAGCTCAATGAGGGTGTGCTTTGCGGTGTAGGAATGGCTGAAATGCATGCAAAGTTTACGTGACATTTTAAGGATGTCTTGCAGTGGGATGGTGGATTTTAGGAACCGCTTGACAACCAGATTGAACACGTGAGCCATGCATGGCGCATGGCACAACCTTCCTTGACGCAGAGCAGACACCATGTTCTTTCCGTTGTCGGTCAACATGGTTCCGATTTTCAGTTTGCACGGAGACAGCCATCTGTCGATTTCTCTGTTCATTACACTCAGAAGTTCCTCCCCTGTGTGACTACGTTCGCCAAGGCATACCAGGTGCAGAACAGCGTGACACCGTTGCGCCCTGCACATGTGATATGCCGGTCGGGTAATGGGACTTGGCACGGGGGTGGCGGCTGAGGACACGGCGGAAGAAGAGGTGGTAGAGGCGGACATCTTTTGTGGACCAAGGACGTGCAAACGTGGAGGCAAAAGCGGCGTGACCTGTCCAAGTTGCTGGTGCGGCTGTGACGGCACCACGTTCACCCAGTGGGCCGTAAATGACATGTACTGTCCCTGACCGTAGTTACAGCTCCACACGTCGGCGCTGCCGTGCACTTTGGCAGAGACCGACATGCTCAAAGACTGGCCCACCATCTCTTCTACATGTGAATGCAGGGCTGGCACTGCCTTTTTGGCGAAGAAATGACGGCTTGGCACTCTCCACCGCGGCGCGGCACAAGCCATCATTTCTCGGAAAGGTGCTGAGTCCACCACTTGGAAAGGGAGGGACTGCAGCACCAGCAACTTGGACAGGAGGACGTTCAGCTTTTGCACCGTCGGGTGCGTGCTCGCAAACTGTTGTCTCTTGGAAACGGATTCCAAGAAAGACTGCTGACGGAATCCGTGAAGAGGAGTAGCAGGAGAAGGAGCATCTGAACGAGCGGAAGATGCCAACGAGCGACAACTCCCCTCAGCAGAGGTGTTGGAGCCTTGACTGGCTGATGGAGGGCGATTGACGTTGGGTGACGGAGCAAGTAACGGAGCTGGTGATGGAGCGGGGGCTGGGGCGGGCAGAACAGCCGTATCTTTATCACGGTTTTCCCAGGCCACCAAATGGCGACGCTGCATATGCTGCCGCAACGCTGTAGTCCCAACATGGGCCCCCTGGCCACGCTTGACTTTCTGGCCACATAGTCGACATACGGCTACGTTTACTTCCTCGGGCGGCTTGACGAAAAATTGCCACACCGCCGAGTAGGAAACTTTGCCCCCGATACTCCTCACTGGCTGACTGCTGCTTCCTCCGTGCACACTGGCACCACTACTGGCCGTGGTGGTAGGCTGCAGTGGAGCTGGTGCTCTACTCCGTGGCCGTTTGGCTCCACTGACACTGCTGCGACCCTGCTGCCTCCTGGGCAACCCACCGACTGTTTCGCTCGCTGCCAAGCTGCCACCCTCTTCTCCTGATGATGCGGAAGAAATTGTCTGATGACGACGAGGCTGCCAAGTGCGATCAACCTCCTCATCATCAAGTAGGGTCTCCGCCTCACTACTAGCCCCCTCGGCTGCGTGTGGGTCAGGAGACAGACCTGTCTCTAGACCGGCTACCGAGCCACTCTCCTCGCCACTACTTCTTCGCCTGGCTGCTGAAAAGGCGGATGTCTCCCCCCGTTCCTGACCGCCCTCTGTTAGCTCTTCCTCACTGTACAGTGGGGCTGAGCCCACAGCATGCGATACTTCGCTTGGTGAGGGAACACCAAAGGACAGGGGCAGGTAGAGGACACGTGATTTCAGTGGGCTTGGTCCCGGGCCATGCCAACTAACGGTTGTGTCTGACGTACCCACCGACCGTTGGCTGTAGGTGTCAGAGGTGACCTGGGAAGAGGAAGACGACCGAGCCAACCAATTGACGACGGCAGGGTTGTCGGTGGAGACACGACCACTGGATGACACCGGGAGCACTGGCCTCTGGCTGCGAATAGTGCTGCCTCGACCCCTTCCTCTGCTGCCACGTCTGCTCGCTCCTAAAACATTGCCTCCTCTGCCACTCCTCTGCATGTTGTCTGACATACTCTTTAATTAAACGATTATGTGTCCCTGAGTAACAATTCTGTGTCCCTGAGTAACAATTCTGTGTCCCTGAGTAACAATTCTGTGTCTGTCCCTGAGTAACAATTCTGTGGCCCTAAGTAACGGTTCTGTGGCCCTCAGTAACAATTCTGTGTCCCTCAGTAACAATTCTGTGTCTGTCCCTGAGTAACAATTATGTGGCCCTAAGTAACGGTTCTGTGGCCCTCAGTAACAATTCTGTGTCCCTGAGTAACAATTCTGTGTCTGTCCGAGTAACAATTCTGTGGCCCTAAGTAACAGTTCTGTGGCCCTCAGTAACAATTCTGTGTCCCTGAGTAACAATTCTGTGGCCCTCAGTAACAGTTCTGTGGCCCTCAGTAACAGTTCTGTGGCCCTGAGTAACAATTCTGTGGCCCTAAGTAACGGTTCTGTGGCCCTCAGTAACAATTCTGTGTCCCTGAGTAACAATTATGTGTCTGTCCGAGTAACAATTCTGTGGCCCTAAGTAACAGTTCTGTGGCCCTCAGTAAAATTCTGTGTCCCTGAGTAACAATTCTGTGGCCCTAAGTAACAGTTCTGTGGCCCTCAGTAACAATTCTGTGTCCCTGAGTAACAATTCTGTGGCCCTAAGTAACAGTTCTGTGGCCCTCAGTAACAATTCTGTGTCCCTGAGTAACAATTCTGTGGCCCTAAGTAACGGTTCTGTGGCCCTAAGTAACGGTTCTGTGTCCCTGAGTAACAATTCTGTGTCTGTCCGAGTAACAATTCTGTGGCCCTAAGTAACAATTCTGTGGCCCTAAGTAACGGTTCTGTGGCCCTCAGTAACAATTCTGTGTCCCTGAGTAACAATTCTGTGGCCCTAAGTAACGGTTCTGTGGCCCTCAGTAACAATTCTGTGTCCCTCAGTAACAATTCTGTGTCCCTGAGTAACAATTCTGTGGCCCTAAGTAACAGTTCTGTGGCCCTCAGTAACAATTCTGTGTCCCTGAGTAACAATTCTGTGGCCCTAAGTAACGGTTCTGTGGCCCTCAGTAACAATTCTGTGTCCCTGAGTAACAATTCTGTGTCTGTCCGAGTAACAATTCTGTGGCCCTAAGTAACAGTTCTGTGGCCCTCAGTAACAATTCTGTGGCCCTAAGTAACGGTTCTGTGGCCCTCAGTAACAATTCTGTGTCCCTAAGTAACAATTCTGTGGCCCTAAGTAACGGTTCTGTGGCCCTCAGTAACAATTCTGTGTCCCTGATTAACGTTTATGTGGCCCTAAGTAACGGTTCTGTGGCCCTCAGTAACAATTCTGTGTCCCTGATTAATGTTTCTGTGGCCCTAAGTAACGGTTCTGTGGCCCTCAGTAACAATTCTGTGTCCCTCAGTAACAATTCTGTGTCTGTCCCTGAGTAACAATTCTGTGGCCCTAAGTAACGGTTCTGTGGCCCTCAGTAACAATTCTGTGTCCCTGATTAACGTTTCTGTGGCCCTCAGTAACAATTCTGTGTCCCTCAGTAACAATTCTGTGTCTGTCCCTGAGTAACAATTCTGTGGCCCTAAGTAACGGTTCTGTGGCCCTCAGTAACAATTCTGTGTCCCTGAGTAACAATTCTGTGGCCCTAAGTAACGGTTCTGTGGCCCTCAGTAACAATTCTGTGTCCCTGAGTAACAATTCTGTGGCCCTAAGTAACGGTTGTGGCCCTCAGTAACAATTCTGTGTCCCTCAGTAACAATTCTGTGTCTGTCCCTGAGTAACAATTATGTGGCCCTAAGTAACGGTTATGTGGCCCTCAGTAACAATTCTGTGTCCCTGAGTAACGTTTCTGTGGCCCTAAGTAACGGTTCTGTGGCCCTCAGTAACAATTCTGTGTCCCTGAGTAACGTTTCTGTGGCCCTAAGTAACGGTTCTGTGGCCCTCAGTAACAATTCTGTGTCCCTCAGTAACAATTCTGTGTCTGTCCCTGAGTAACAATTCTGTGGCCCTAAGTAACGGTTCTGTGGCCCTCAGTAACAATTCTGTGTCCCTGATTAACGTTTCTGTGGCCCTCAGTAACAATTCTGTGTCCCTCAGTAACAATTCTGTGTCTGTCCCTGAGTAACAATTCTGTGGCCCTAAGTAACGGTTCTGTGGCCCTCAGTAACAATTCTGTGTCCCTGAGTAACAATTCTGTGGCCCTAAGTAACGGTTCTGTGGCCCTAAGTAACGGTTCTGTGGCCCTCAGTAACAATTCTGTGTCCCTGAGTAACAATTCTGTGGCCCTAAGTAACGGTTGTGGCCCTCAGTAACAATTCTGTGTCCCTCAGTAACAATTCTGTGTCTGTCCCTGAGTAACAATTATGTGGCCCTAAGTAACGGTTATGTGGCCCTCAGTAACAATTCTGTGTCCCTGAGTAACGTTTCTGTGGCCCTAAGTAACGGTTCTGTGGCCCTCAGTAACAATTCTGTGTCCCTGAGTAACAATTCTGTGTCTGTCACTGAGTAACAATTCTGTGGCCCTCAGTAACAATTCTGTGTCTGTCCCTGAGTAACAATTCTGTGGCCCTAACTAACGTTTCTGTGGCCCTAAGTAACAGTTCTATGGCCCTCAGTAACAATTCTGTGTCCCTGAGTAACGTTTCTGTGCCCCTAAGTAACAATTCTGTGGCCCTCAGTAACAATTCTGTGTCTGTCCCTGAGTAACAATTCTGTGTCTGTCCCTGAGTAACAATTCTGTGGCCCTAACTAATGTTTCTGTGGCCCTAAGTAACAATTCTCTGGCACTCAGTAACAATTCTGTCTGTCCCTGAGTAACAATTCTGTGGCCCTAACTAACGTTTCTGTGGCCCTAAGTAACAATTCTCTGGCACTCAGTAACAATTCTGTCTGTCCCTGAGTAACAATTCTGTGGCCCTAAGTAACAATTCTGTGTCCCTCAGTAACAATTCTGTGTCTGTCCCTGAGTAACAATTCTGTGGCCCTAAGTAACGGTTCTGTGGCCCTCAGTAACAATTCTGTGTCCCTGAGTAACAATTCTGTGGCCCTAAGTAACGGTTCTGTGGCCCTAAGTAACGGTTCTGTGGCCCTCAGTAACAATTCTGTGTCCCTGAGTAACAATTCTGTGGCCCTAAGTAACGGTTGTGGCCCTCAGTAACAATTCTGTGTCCCTCAGTAACAATTCTGTGTCTGTCCCTGAGTAACAATTATGTGGCCCTAAGTAACGGTTATGTGGCCCTCAGTAACAATTCTGTGTCCCTGAGTAACGTTTCTGTGGCCCTAAGTAACGGTTCTGTGGCCCTCAGTAACAATTCTGTGTCCCTGAGTAACGTTTCTGTGGCCCTAAGTAACGGTTCTGTGGCCCTCAGTAACAATTCTGTGTCCCTCAGTAACAATTCTGTGTCTGTCCCTGAGTAACAATTCTGTGGCCCTAAGTAACGGTTCTGTGGCCCTCAGTAACAATTCTGTGTCCCTGATTAACGTTTCTGTGGCCCTCAGTAACAATTCTGTGTCCCTCAGTAACAATTCTGTGTCTGTCCCTGAGTAACAATTCTGTGGCCCTAAGTAACGGTTCTGTGGCCCTCAGTAACAATTCTGTGTCCCTGAGTAACAATTCTGTGGCCCTAAGTAACGGTTCTGTGGCCCTAAGTAACGGTTCTGTGGCCCTCAGTAACAATTCTGTGTCCCTGAGTAACAATTCTGTGGCCCTAAGTAACGGTTGTGGCCCTCAGTAACAATTCTGTGTCCCTCAGTAACAATTCTGTGTCTGTCCCTGAGTAACAATTATGTGGCCCTAAGTAACGGTTATGTGGCCCTCAGTAACAATTCTGTGTCCCTGAGTAACGTTTCTGTGGCCCTAAGTAACGGTTCTGTGGCCCTCAGTAACAATTCTGTGTCCCTGAGTAACAATTCTGTGTCTGTCACTGAGTAACAATTCTGTGGCCCTCAGTAACAATTCTGTGTCTGTCCCTGAGTAACAATTCTGTGGCCCTAACTAACGTTTCTGTGGCCCTAAGTAACAGTTCTATGGCCCTCAGTAACAATTCTGTGTCCCTGAGTAACGTTTCTGTGCCCCTAAGTAACAATTCTGTGGCCCTCAGTAACAATTCTGTGTCTGTCCCTGAGTAACAATTCTGTGTCTGTCCCTGAGTAACAATTCTGTGGCCCTAACTAATGTTTCTGTGGCCCTAAGTAACAATTCTCTGGCACTCAGTAACAATTCTGTCTGTCCCTGAGTAACAATTCTGTGGCCCTAACTAACGTTTCTGTGGCCCTAAGTAACAATTCTCTGGCACTCTGTAACAATTCTGTCTGTCCCTGAGTAACAATTCTGTGGCCCTAAGTAACAATTCTGTGGCCCTCAGTAACAATTCTGTGTCTGTCCCTGAGTAACAATTCTGTGGCCCTAACTAACGTTTCTGTGTCCCTAAGTAACAGTTCTGTGGCCCTCAGTAACAATTCTGTGTCTGTCCCTGAGTAACAATTCTGTGGCCCTAACTAACGTTTCTGTGGCCCTAAGTAACAATTCTCTGGCACTCAGTAACAATTCTGTCTTTCCCTGAGTAACAATTCTGTGGCCCTAACTAGCGTTTCTTTGGCCCTAAGTAACGATTCTGTGGCCCTCATTAACAATTCTGTGTCCCTGAGTAATGCTTCTCTGTCCCTAAGTAACGTTTCTGTGGCCCTCAGTAACAATTCTGTGTCCCTGAGTAACAATTCTGTGGCCCTAAGTAACGGTTCTGTGGCCCTCAGTAACAATTCTGTGTCCCTCAGTAACAATTCTGTGTCCCTGAGTAACAATTCTGTGGCCCTAAGTAACAGTTCTGTGGCCCTCAGTAACAATTCTGTGTCCCTGAGTAACAATTCTGTGGCCCTAAGTAACGGTTCTGTGGCCCTCAGTAACAATTCTGTGTCCCTGAGTAACAATTCTGTGTCTGTCCGAGTAACAATTCTGTGGCCCTAAGTAACAGTTCTGTGGCCCTCAGTAACAATTCTGTGGCCCTAAGTAACGGTTCTGTGGCCCTCAGTAACAATTCTGTGTCCCTAAGTAACAATTCTGTGGCCCTAAGTAACGGTTCTGTGGCCCTCAGTAACAATTCTGTGTCCCTGATTAACGTTTATGTGGCCCTAAGTAACGGTTCTGTGGCCCTCAGTAACAATTCTGTGTCCCTGATTAATGTTTCTGTGGCCCTAAGTAACGGTTCTGTGGCCCTCAGTAACAATTCTGTGTCCCTCAGTAACAATTCTGTGTCTGTCCCTGAGTAACAATTCTGTGGCCCTAAGTAACGGTTCTGTGGCCCTCAGTAACAATTCTGTGTCCCTGATTAATGTTTCTGTGGCCCTCAGTAACAATTCTGTGTCCCTCAGTAACAATTCTGTGTCTGTCCCTGAGTAACAATTCTGTGGCCCTAAGTAACGGTTCTGTGGCCCTCAGTAACAATTCTGTGTCCCTGAGTAACAATTCTGTGGCCCTAAGTAACGGTTCTGTGGCCCTAAGTAACGGTTCTGTGGCCCTCAGTAACAATTCTGTGTCCCTGAGTAACAATTCTGTGGCCCTAAGTAACGGTTGTGGCCCTCAGTAACAATTCTGTGTCCCTCAGTAACAATTCTGTGTCTGTCCCTGAGTAACAATTATGTGGCCCTAAGTAACGGTTATGTGGCCCTCAGTAACAATTCTGTGTCCCTGAGTAACGTTTCTGTGGCCCTAAGTAACGGTTCTGTGGCCCTCAGTAACAATTCTGTGTCCCTGAGTAACGTTTCTGTGGCCCTAAGTAACGGTTCTGTGGCCCTCAGTAACAATTCTGTGTCCCTCAGTAACAATTCTGTGTCTGTCCCTGAGTAACAATTCTGTGGCCCTAAGTAACGGTTCTGTGGCCCTCAGTAACAATTCTGTGTCCCTGATTAACGTTTCTGTGGCCCTCAGTAACAATTCTGTGTCCCTCAGTAACAATTCTGTGTCTGTCCCTGAGTAACAATTCTGTGGCCCTAAGTAACGGTTCTGTGGCCCTCAGTAACAATTCTGTGTCCCTGAGTAACAATTCTGTGGCCCTAAGTAACGGTTCTGTGGCCCTAAGTAACGGTTCTGTGGCCCTCAGTAACAATTCTGTGTCCCTGAGTAACAATTCTGTGGCCCTAAGTAACGGTTGTGGCCCTCAGTAACAATTCTGTGTCCCTCAGTAACAATTCTGTGTCTGTCCCTGAGTAACAATTATGTGGCCCTAAGTAACGGTTATGTGGCCCTCAGTAACAATTCTGTGTCCCTGAGTAACGTTTCTGTGGCCCTAAGTAACGGTTCTGTGGCCCTCAGTAACAATTCTGTGTCCCTGAGTAACAATTCTGTGTCTGTCACTGAGTAACAATTCTGTGGCCCTCAGTAACAATTCTGTGTCTGTCCCTGAGTAACAATTCTGTGGCCCTAACTAACGTTTCTGTGGCCCTAAGTAACAGTTCTATGGCCCTCAGTAACAATTCTGTGTCCCTGAGTAACGTTTCTGTGCCCCTAAGTAACAATTCTGTGGCCCTCAGTAACAATTCTGTGTCTGTCCCTGAGTAACAATTCTGTGTCTGTCCCTGAGTAACAATTCTGTGGCCCTAACTAATGTTTCTGTGGCCCTAAGTAACAATTCTCTGGCACTCAGTAACAATTCTGTCTGTCCCTGAGTAACAATTCTGTGGCCCTAACTAACGTTTCTGTGGCCCTAAGTAACAATTCTCTGGCACTCAGTAACAATTCTGTCTGTCCCTGAGTAACAATTCTGTGGCCCTAAGTAACAATTCTGTGTCCCTCAGTAACAATTCTGTGTCTGTCCCTGAGTAACAATTCTGTGGCCCTAAGTAACGGTTCTGTGGCCCTCAGTAACAATTCTGTGTCCCTGAGTAACAATTCTGTGGCCCTAAGTAACGGTTCTGTGGCCCTAAGTAACGGTTCTGTGGCCCTCAGTAACAATTCTGTGTCCCTGAGTAACAATTCTGTGGCCCTAAGTAACGGTTGTGGCCCTCAGTAACAATTCTGTGTCCCTCAGTAACAATTCTGTGTCTGTCCCTGAGTAACAATTATGTGGCCCTAAGTAACGGTTATGTGGCCCTCAGTAACAATTCTGTGTCCCTGAGTAACGTTTCTGTGGCCCTAAGTAACGGTTCTGTGGCCCTCAGTAACAATTCTGTGTCCCTGAGTAACGTTTCTGTGGCCCTAAGTAACGGTTCTGTGGCCCTCAGTAACAATTCTGTGTCCCTCAGTAACAATTCTGTGTCTGTCCCTGAGTAACAATTCTGTGGCCCTAAGTAACGGTTCTGTGGCCCTCAGTAACAATTCTGTGTCCCTGATTAACGTTTCTGTGGCCCTCAGTAACAATTCTGTGTCCCTCAGTAACAATTCTGTGTCTGTCCCTGAGTAACAATTCTGTGGCCCTAAGTAACGGTTCTGTGGCCCTCAGTAACAATTCTGTGTCCCTGAGTAACAATTCTGTGGCCCTAAGTAACGGTTCTGTGGCCCTAAGTAACGGTTCTGTGGCCCTCAGTAACAATTCTGTGTCCCTGAGTAACAATTCTGTGGCCCTAAGTAACGGTTGTGGCCCTCAGTAACAATTCTGTGTCCCTCAGTAACAATTCTGTGTCTGTCCCTGAGTAACAATTATGTGGCCCTAAGTAACGGTTATGTGGCCCTCAGTAACAATTCTGTGTCCCTGAGTAACGTTTCTGTGGCCCTAAGTAACGGTTCTGTGGCCCTCAGTAACAATTCTGTGTCCCTGAGTAACAATTCTGTGTCTGTCACTGAGTAACAATTCTGTGGCCCTCAGTAACAATTCTGTGTCTGTCCCTGAGTAACAATTCTGTGGCCCTAACTAACGTTTCTGTGGCCCTAAGTAACAGTTCTATGGCCCTCAGTAACAATTCTGTGTCCCTGAGTAACGTTTCTGTGCCCCTAAGTAACAATTCTGTGGCCCTCAGTAACAATTCTGTGTCTGTCCCTGAGTAACAATTCTGTGTCTGTCCCTGAGTAACAATTCTGTGGCCCTAACTAATGTTTCTGTGGCCCTAAGTAACAATTCTCTGGCACTCAGTAACAATTCTGTCTGTCCCTGAGTAACAATTCTGTGGCCCTAACTAACGTTTCTGTGGCCCTAAGTAACAATTCTCTGGCACTCTGTAACAATTCTGTCTGTCCCTGAGTAACAATTCTGTGGCCCTAAGTAACAATTCTGTGGCCCTCAGTAACAATTCTGTGTCTGTCCCTGAGTAACAATTCTGTGGCCCTAACTAACGTTTCTGTGTCCCTAAGTAACAGTTCTGTGGCCCTCAGTAACAATTCTGTGTCTGTCCCTGAGTAACAATTCTGTGGCCCTAACTAACGTTTCTGTGGCCCTAAGTAACAATTCTCTGGCACTCAGTAACAATTCTGTCTTTCCCTGAGTAACAATTCTGTGGCCCTAACTAGCGTTTCTTTGGCCCTAAGTAACGATTCTGTGGCCCTCATTAACAATTCTGTGTCCCTGAGTAATGCTTCTCTGTCCCTAAGTAACGTTTCTCTGTCCCCAAGTAATGTTTCTGTGGCCCTAACTCTGTCCCTAATACAGAGCGGTCTGCCTCTCTTGAATGACTGGAGGCAAATGAAGAATTCTAAAATGGCCGCTATTTATAGCTCGACGATTACACAGTGCTGGCTGGCTGGCTGCTGATTGGCTAATGCGATCACATGTCATTAAGGAATGCATTATGGGTCAGCGCGCCTTCCCAGACATCCCCGCTCCGTCGCCGCACATGTCCGCCGCCATTTTAGGAAAAATTTCGATTCGCGCGTCCGAAGTAGGCTATTTTTCGGATTCGACTCGAATTCCACTTCGCCTACTTCGATTCGCTCATCTCTAGTTATTATAGGTAAGGAAACTGGACTGACCAGGAATTGTGAATTCAATCAGACTAGTGGTGAGATACAATCAGGAATCATATAATAATGTTAGATTTGAGCTGTAGGTGATAGGAAATGAGACACATTAACATGATCAGTAAATAAATAGTTAAATAAAGAGTGGGGCAGTGATACATAGATTTGCAGATGTAACAGGTGATGACAGGGGGGTGGGGGAGGGGGTCAAGTTGTATAAGGAGAGAGGTTTAAGGGCTTGTTCACACTTGACTTTATTTCTAACTCTTGCCAAACGGCCCTATAGCGTTAGACAGGCGTTTTGAAGCATTGGTAGCGCTCCTCAAATGCTCCCCAAACGCCCTATGTGCAGTTTTGAGGCATGTGATAAGCATTTGTCAAGCATTAAAACTGCACCACAAATGCCTGTAATGAAGTTAAATGGTATTAATGCTCTGAAAACGCCTTGCAACCGCACCACAAACGTCTGCCAGGCGTTTGAGGAGCGGCACCATAGACTTGGATGGGAGGCTTCAACTCTTCCTGACTCGACATGAGGGGCCAGTTTTGCCGTGACGCAACGCTAACGCTTCAGTGTGAACACTGTGTGCTGCGATGTGCAGAATTTTCATAGGCGTTTGAGAAGCGTAAAAAACGCTTCCCAAATGCCTGTCTGACATGGGTATTAGAACCCATGACCCAAGTGCTGTAAGTTCTGAGTTCTAACCACTAAGCCACTGTAGGAGACAGAGTTTGAGCTGGAATGTAGAATATTTACATTGTTTAAAAATAATGATAAAGCAAGCCCTGGTAAAATTATATAGACTACTAAAATGGTATTACACAAGATAAATATAGGTATAGATATGAAGGTAGCAGCTAGTACTCAGGGTATTGGCAACAGTCCCAGAATAGAAATATGTTAAAGTAATAGTGCAGCGCTATAAATGCATGTTAACAATCATAAACGCATGTAAAGTCAACTAAGTGCAATAATGATGTCAACTGGTAAATGGTGCTAAAAAAAAAGTTCATATAATCATTCCTGAATAATGGAATGTCCTTCGTATGAGAGTAGCAACTCAGAGTGCCTAATGAATGGCACGTGTGTTTATCCGTGACGAACAGTAGTGCATGAACTCCAATAATCCAATCTTGGGACAGGTGTACACTCACCAGAACAAAAGTATTAATGCGCATGGGTTATACACCTCACACATCTCGGGGTGCAGTGGTATGCTGGCAGCTATGGGTTAGTCATCCAGCTCCATCCATCCATCAGGGTGGATGCCAAAATGGCTCTGGGGAGGAATTGGCTCAGCCACAGGAGCCAGAAAGGTGCTTAATAGTGTAGTACTTTATTATAATGGTCATGAGTAACCATTTAAAATATCCATGTGGAGTAATAAAAATAATAGCAAAGTGAGTAGCAAGATGGCCACTGCTCCTCAATGGCGGCGGCATGACGTCAGCAATAGGGCTCCACCCAATGCCTTTCATGTACCAACACGTCTTCAGGGGCACCCCAGTAGGACGTGTTGGTACACGAAACGCATTGGGTGGAGCCCTATTGCTGACACCACGCCGCTGCCATTGAGGATTGGTGGCCATCTTGGTACTCACTTTGCTATTTTTATTACTCCACGTGGATATTTTAAATTGCTACTCGTGACCATTATAATAAAGTACTACACTATTAAGCAACATTCTGGCTCCTGTGGCTGAGCTAATTCCTTCCCAGGACCATTTTGGCACCCCCCCCTGATGGATGGATGGAGCTGGATGACTAACCCATAGCTGCCAGCATACCGCTGCACCCCCAGATGCATGATGTGTATAACTCATGCGCATTAATACTTTTGTTCTGGTGAGTGTACACCTGTCCCAAGATTGGATTATTGGAGTTCATGCACTACTGTTCGTCACGGATAAACACACGTGCCATTCATTAGGTATCGACTCACTCTGTTCAAGAATAGGCGCCTACATTGACCAGCATTTACAACCTTTAGTACTTAACACTCCATCATACTTAAGAGACACGAAGCATGTTCTCAATTCTATTAAAGATCTTTGTATTCCTCCATCCGCTTTTTTGGTCACAGCGGATGTGGAGGCGCTGTACAGCAACATCAATCATAAAGATGGGATGACTGTCGCTAAACATTATCTCACACATGAGAGTTCGTTACTTTCTCCACACATTGATTTTATACTAGAACTTCTGGACTTTGCCATGTCAAAAAACTATATGTGGTTTGATAGTAAATACTATCTGCAGGTCAAGGGTGTTGCTATGGGGGCAAAGTTTGCCCCCAGCCTAGCAAACCTGTTTATGTCCTTTTGGGAGGAGGACAACATCTATGCTATGGACTGGCCTGAGTTACTTTTCTATAAACGGTACATCGATGACATACTTTTATTTTGGCATGGCACGGAGCAGTCCCTTATCAACTTTTTCGCCTCTCTCAATAACAATAAGGTTAATATAAAATTGTCATATAACTACAGCAACACAGAAATCGATTTCTTAGACCTCACTTTACTAAACCTAGAGGGGAATATTGCTACAAAATCCTTTTTCAAGCCCACCGACCGCAACAGCTTTATTCCTCTGGGTAGCTGTCACCATCCCAGTTGGTTAGCAGGAATACCGAAAGGGCAATTCCTCAGACTCAGGAGAAACTGTACCAGTATTGATGCCTTTTACACGCAGGCTAATATCCTAAAGGATAGATTCCTTGAAAAAGGTTATGACAAAGCGATGTTAGATGGCACTATGGAAGTAATCGCCAGTACAGACAGACAGGAATTATTAAGTATCCAAACTAAACCGTCCAAAACTTTGGTCTGCCCATTTATTACTACTTTCTCGGCTCAGTACAGATCCATAAAACACATTATCACGAAAAATTGGGGGATCTTGAAGGCTGATTCCACGCTCTCTAAGATACTTCCAGATAAACCTGAAGTTATCTTCCGCAGGTCTTCCACTCTGAGGGATAAAATAGCTCCTAACGTGGTCTCTTTGCCTACACCACCCCCCTCTCTGTTCAGCTATACCGGTTTCTATCCCTGCAATAAATGCATTGCTTGTAAGTGCAATGGAGTGAGGAAGAAAAAGCTAGACACGTTCTCCTCTAACCAGACTAATAAATGCTACAATATTGACAAATTCATCTGTTGCAATAGTAGGTACGTTGTATACTTATTAGAATGCCCCTGTTCCAAACAATACATTGGGAGGACGACTAGGCGACTTAGGGATCGCCTCCGGGAACATGTCAATAACATCAAAAAGGGATATAAGGAACACTCCCTGTCCCTCCATTACAGGAAATATCACCATAGGGACCCCTCCAGTCTGAGATTTGTTGGTATTGATGTAGTAACCGCACATTGGAGAGGAACTTTTAAGACCAGGGCGGTCTCACAGATGGAGACTAAATATATTTTTGAATTAGAGACTTTGCACCCTGCAGGCTTGAATATTGAACTTGATGTCAACTGCTACATCGATAATAGCTGAACTTACTAGGGTCTATAGCAGGATATTGACACGAGAATCCACGTTGACTATACTTTAGGTCAACGGTGAGTCACTATACACTTAACCTAATTTTTATCTTAACCACTTGTGTATGGTAATTAGCATAAACCCATTTCCACACACGCTCATTTGAATTGGACCATATCTATCCTTAAGCTTCTTGGTTTTACACATTGTGACATATGCTTGTGACAACTGTTCTCTTTTTTATTAATTTTAATCTGTCGCTGAATTCTAACATGCATTTTTATATATATTCTTTGTTTATTTACCTTGTCATCATGGGTTTGTATTTCCATGTGACTGGTATTTTATATGCTTTACAATGCCAATTTACCATGTTGCCTCGTCCCTGCATATGTGATTAATACCTATGCATAGGGCTTGATACCGTATTCAGTTAAGATTTACATTTTATTCATTAGATCATTTTATGGGGCTTATGTACCTATGGGCCCCTGATTTTGGTATTTGTTTACTCATGATTGACCTTTTGAGCCCTTGTTCTGACCATTCATACTCTCTGGGAACATGTTTAATTTTTTCTCCCCTCAATATTATTTCTCATTGGATGTCCTCTGAGGGGGTTCCCCACATAATATTATTTAGTTTGCTATTTTATTACAGTGCATATCACGTCCGGTACTCATAATAACGCTTCAGTTAGCGCTGGGTATTCTACCTTTTGGCACATGACATAATGGTGCCCGCACATGCGCAGTTGCGCAATACAGATGCCCGGACTCCACTAGTATGGAGCCGCTGTCTGGAGACTTGCATCTACTTTGGCCCATGGTAAAATGGCATTCGCGCATGCGCACTTGTGAATTGCGGACGCCCGGACTTCGGCAAGATGGCGCCGCATCAGTGCGCATGCGCCAGATTCGGTATAAACGTTAGAGGAGACGGTCACGGCGGTCCTTGTTCCACCTCTGAAGAAGTGCGTGCGCACGAGACGCGTCAGAGGGACCTGGGACGCCGTTGACACTAAGCCGCCGGTGCCACGAGGAGGCCCGGCGGCCATCTTTAAATTCCAAGGGGTCAGTGTATTCATGCATACCTGTCTACACCCGTTTTATTATGCACCTATGTTTTTATAATAAAAGCCTATCTACTACACTATGAGCACTTCCCTGTGTTCCCTGTGAGGAGCTTCCTCAACTTTTACAGCCCCAAGGGATCTCCTGGTCATCTTCAGTGAAGGGGGAAGGCTTACTCTGTTTGGCATCGTTCTGACTTGCTGGACCACTCTTTCACCACAAGAGGGCGCAGGACGTCTATCCTTTCCAGCTACCTATTTGACCAGATCTGAGTGCAGAAGGGGACCCTACAGGATATATGTACACATGCGTATAATTTTACGCTATCTGGTTAGTGTAAATTTTTACCATCTGCACTAGGAACACGGAGCACTTTTTTTCACTGGACTGTGTCTTATCATCACCTTTCTTCTCAAGCGCTGCATTTTTATATACATTATTCAGGAATTATTACATGGACTTTTTTTAGCACCATTTACCAGTTTACATCATTATTGCACTTTTTTGATTTTACATGCATTTATGATTGATAACATGCATTTATAGCGCTGCACTATTATTTTAACATAGAATAGTTACATGATTAAAGAGAATGAAGATATATAATTATATTGGGAAATTAGAACTAGACATTCCCAATTATTTAAGATATAAGTGTGAAAATGTTTGACATTTGAAAATAGAATGTATGACATTCATTAGGAAATGCATTAGTTGTCCAATCATTTTTGGAGAAATGGCAACCAAAAAAAAAAAGTTTAATATAGGTGTGCTTTTTATTTTAAATTAAGTATTCTCATATGCAAACATAAAAACTCCAAGGGGACAAAGCCCGTGGTTGTGCGCCACCTAGCAAACATATTTGGCATTGCATCTAGAAATGTGCAGAAATTGAGTCTGCCTGAATGTTCAGCGTCTGCTGGTAGACTCAACTCTTAGTAAATCAGGGCCTCTGTGTCACCTCGCATGCGGTCATATCTACGACATTAAGGTGGAGTCCAGTCCAGGTGGAAGAGGTGATTCTAGACCAGTTTTTGTGGTCCACTGATGACCACCAGCAGGTGGTATAAATAAGGCAGGACTGAAGCAAGAAGTTGCTCTTGGCCTGGGACTCAGAGTCATATCTGAGCTGTGGATGAAAGTTTGTATTACAAAAGAAAGGAAAAGGTTTTTATACGGTTTTGATTTTGTTGGTGACAGGGAGAATCTTCTGTGTTTAGTTAGCCTGGATGGCGAGGATTTATTTTCTGTTTTGTTTGTTTCTGATGCTTGCAACCTTTTAAATAAAACTGACAACAAGTCAGATTTTATGAAAGCCCTGCTGTCTGGACTACCTTTTTCCCAGGGAAGGGGATCCCCACCTGAGCTACTAATAAATATATATATATATATATATATATATATATATATATATATATATAACTATAGCCATTTACCTGTCCCTCAGTCCAGCGGTGTCCTCACCACCCCTGGCTTCACCGGCTGTCTTCTCTCCCTGGCACTGGCATTTTTAGTGTGGGCACCCGGCAGTGACCAATTGCGGCTTCACAGCCAGGTGGCCACTGGGCATGCACGAGAGGCGCTGCACTTTGTGAATGGCCTCGTAATCCTCTTGGACCGGTCATGTGTCCCAGAAGACTACGTGGAGGGACGGAGGACAACTTCTGCTTCCGATCGCCTAGGCGATCGCAGCGGAAGTGGGAGCGGGTACCTGTCAAATTTGGGTACCCGCTGCCCAACGGTGCAAATCCTTAATGCGGAGTGGGGGACAAAGTATTAAAGAGGAACTTCCCCTATTGCGTGGAGCTCTTTTTAAAATGTATTTATGGAAGGCAATTATTCTACTATAAAATATTTGTATGGTGTCCAGATTTTGCTGCCAACATTTTATTTTAACTTAATAAAACTTAAAATAACTGTTACATTTTAATTATTAAATGAATCACTGTTATTTTAATTTCTTTTGCAGCTGTAGTCAAAATCCGTACGAATGCTGCATGCCCACACATACATTATGTGGGAAAAATAAAGCTGGTTTGTGATGCACTGAAACTCCTCCTTACGCGTTACGTGCGCACGCACATCTTCAGAGGTATGGATCCTGGACATCGAGACGCTACGCTGCCGGAGCCACGTGGAGGCCCGGCGGCCATCATTCTAACTGTTAGGGTTAGTTTTATCATCACATCTGGATGACACTTGCTGTTTGAATCTGGTATCACTGTCTTTAATAAAGCTGTTTATTTTAAACATACTACACTATGGGCGTCCTTTCCTGACTCCCTAGGAGGAGTACCTCCTTTGCAGAGTCCTTATTATGAATTCAAGCATCCACCTGAGAGGAGAAAGAATTTTGCTCTGCACCCTTGAGGAAAGCAAAAGCCAATCCACAGTGACCAGACCTGTTTCTTCTTGACCGAGGATCCATGAGCTTTTGATATATACTGCTTATATATATCTGCCTTTTGGTGAGTGCGCATTTCTGCTACTTCCTCACGGATCACCATTGTGGATTTCCATTTGTTACCTGGCACGTTTATATGAACTGGACTTACAGTGGACAATTTTCTGATTTATTACTTAGCGCTGCACTTTTATTTATATTACTCATGACACAAGTTTGGTTTCACCACAAGATCTAAGCATGTCAGAATGACTTTGGATGTGACTGACTCAGAAGTGACTTTGGATTTCCACAGGGGAATGGGAAAAAAGATGGCTTGGGTTAGGCTGTAAATTACATTGTTTAGGTACAGTTGTTTCTCATCAAGTAACTTTGTAGTGTATAATTTTGTGGAAAAAAACCACCAGATGCATTAAAACTACAGACAAACTCTAAAATCATAATGCAATTTAATCTGTGCAGCCAGTAGTTCAGTTTGCTCTGATTTCTGCAACATACTCACTCCGCAGTCACACCGACACATATAAATTAGAAAATGAGAGGGAGATTTTGAAGCAAAAAATCATGTAATATGAAATCTGATTTTAGAAAATTCAGATTAAGGGGACTTTTTCCTGAACAGGATTAGCATTTTGCCGATTAACCTTTTAACCTGGTAATTTCAAAATTGTAGTTGATGAAAATCTTATAAAATGTCAAAAATACTTTATTTTTAATACTATTGTTGGTTTCAGAAATATTAACTCCAGCTTGAATTGCTGAGTTGGGAATTGAAAAACAAAACACAGAAAGCATTTGAGATGTACCCAGAATATTAAAATGATTCGTTAGGAAGAGAGGAGCTTTGAGACATATTAATCAATATACTGGTGGAAAAGGGATGAACTTATGGTTGTACAGCATTTTAACATGTTCTTAGATACAATATTTCTAGTCCCAAAGCATTTGGAAAAGTAATGTTTACAATTCAAGGCATATTGCTTTCTTTTCTTCTGATGTTAGGCAGGCATTTTTTTTCCTCTCCTAGGAATTCTATGTTACATTCAATTTACACTTTGAATAAAGAATGTAGTTCACATCATAATTCAATTTTTAAGCAGCTATATACCCACCTGAGCCAGTTCAGAACTGTCTAGATGACCATCGTTGTTTATATCCAAATAGTTAAACATATCTTCTACTAGGGCTCGCTTATGAGATATTGTATCTTCCAGTGAGTTACTCTGCTGTTTCTTCATATTAGACTGCGGATCAAGAAGAATGTTTTTGAGGCGGTTATAGTCAGCCATAGTGCAGGTTTCACCTACGGCAAAAGAGGTCAAAATTACTATGTGTGGTGCTAAAAAATGTCATAAGGAGGCATAGAATATTTATATTTTGACCAGAATTCAATAATCAGTCAATCCAATTTGATATAAACTCACTAAAATGAAATGTAACCCTTTAAAAACCACAGGTGCTCGATATCAGGGCCATATTTAGCAGCATCAGGTTAAAGTGGAGTTCCAGCCGTTTTTGTTTTTATAAAAAGTCAGCAACTATAAAAACTGTAGATGCTGACTTTTAATAAACACACACTTCTCTGTCCCGGGGTCCACTGATGTACTCACCCACGCAGTCCCTGCTCTCCTTCTGTCCTCCATGGCACCGGCATCTCTACTGTGGGCACCAGGCTATGACAGCTTTCACCTTCACAGCCTGGTGCCCACTGCACATGCGCGAGTTACGCCCCGCTTCCTGATTGGTCCAGGAGTCTCCTGGGGCCTGTGAAAGTTCCCAGGAGACTGCAGGAGCAAGGAGGGGGCTGAACTTCACTGCTGTGAACTGAGCTGGTAGTGGGAGCGGGTACCTGTCAAAATCAGGTACCCGCCCCCCCCACCCCAAAAGGTGCCAAATATGGCAGTGGAGGGGGGAGGGGAGAAGGCAAATAAGAGGAACATCTGCTTTTGAGTGGAACTCCACTTTAACTTAATAATTGCTCTATGACAATTTGTATACCAAAATATTTTTATACATATTTTTAAGGACATAGTTTTATATGGTACACTGATTTAGTAAGAAAAATCCTTCTTTCTATTTTAACATTTTTTTTTTTTTAATTTATTGAAAATGTATCAGACTGAAGAACTAATAAATTCATAGCATTGCGGATGAACACCACAGCCAGAGTCCTGCAGAATGAAAGCTTTCATTTTTGTCTTCAGCCTGCATGTGATTACTGTAGCAGAGCTGATGACATAGTGATCACATGATCATGTTTTGGTTTCTGATCTTCATTAGGGACCCCAGCTGGGGCCAAAGTTAAAAACCAACACCAGCTTATAAGAGAAGGCGGTTTATTAACATATACTGAGCTTAGGCATAACACAGGTGAACATTCATATACAAATTGCAGGAGGAAAGGAGTTAATAGAAGTGCCTTAAAAAAAATATTGAACCCTACTCATATACTGGTATATACAATTTTCTATATATGCAAAAATAAAAAATTACATATAAGTGTTCGAACGTGCTATTGTGTTCTAATTAATCAGAAACTCATTGTAGGCAGATTAACAATTGTATGGCAAATTAACCCCTTAACTTGCCATATGCATACACATACTGTATATCAGATTCCTGATACTTAGTTTGATTCCTATCAGTGGGAATAGGAAATGTAACTTCTGATAAGCCCCGCTTAACAGGCACAAGATTACTCATTTCACATGCGTCCATCAGACAGTTCATAGATGTAAAGTCCTTGTTGACTCTAAGTACACTGAAAACTTCCGATAGTACATGTTACAATAAGCCAAGTTTCTAGTTAACTAGAGCTAGAGACCGAATGTGCACTTTTCTTGAACCATGTTTCTGATCAGTATATATTGTACTTTTATCTTGTTGATTTTTAACAGGCTTTTGTTTTATGATTTCAGAGGCACTGGACTTTGTTGGACTTGTATGTCTGTAACATTTTGTGCATTTGTTTGCTATGTAACAGTACAGCTGGTGTTACAGGTGTAGTTGTATGTCTAACTGCTTTGTAGACATGTAAGAAATCTGTAGGATAAAAGCTTTTCAAGATTGTCCTGTAAATTTTTCAGTCTGGAGCATGTCTAAGGATTCTGCTTTCAATCTCCCCATTTGTTTGGGGATAATCTGATTATTTGCTATGTACAATATTTCTCTGCCTCTGTGAGGAAGAATTAAAACTCACATGAAACAAATTGTAGTCCATTGTCAGACACTAGTTTCTTTGGGTTACTGAAGACTGGAAAGAAAAGTAACGGTAGCAGATGTAATATGTGAGACAAATGCATTTTATGGTCATTGACTGTAATAATCCATAATTGATTTGCAATTTGGCAGTCCATAGGTGCCTCTGTGAAAGGACCTAGAATACCTACAGCAATATTCTCCCAAGCACAAACAGTAAATTTCATTGGCATGAGTGGTTGAGTATGGTAACAGTTTGCCACCACTATAGTTCATAGTCCTTGCTTTGTTCTTACAATTTCTTGGTGACTTTCATGTGAAAGCTGTATAAGGCACTCTCTCAAGGTCACTGGTACTAGCAAGCTATTAAATCCATGGACAATATAGTCATCAACAAAGGACATGTCATGGCTAATCCTGTAGTAAGGTCACCGAACAAAGCTCAATTTATTTTTTGAGTTTGGTCATTGCTTTGTAGAATGTCACACAAATATACTTGTATTGGGCATGCAAGACAAGCTTGTTCTAGTATTTCCTTAAAGTGGTTGCAAACAATTGCATATCTCTTAGATTGTAAACTCCAAAGAGCAGGGCCCTCCTAACCCTCTTGTATTGTTACTGTATTGTCTCCCTTTATAGTATAAAGTTTGCTGAGCAAACTGTTGGTGCTTTATAAATCCTGTATAATAATAATATAAGAATACCCAGTTAAATGACTGGCCTCAGGTGACACACAGAGATTAAACAAATTCTCCTACATAAGTTGTACCTGTCTATCAGCAGTCTTCTCTTCCTTTGTTCAAAGTGCTGAATTTATAACCCTTGTCTGAGAGTTCAGAAAAAAGTGGACAGAGAGCTGCAGTTACACATTGCAGAGCTCAGTGAGGAGAGCTCTGAGAAATGATTAGAGGGAAGAGACACAGCCCCTTCACACAGCTCACAGGAACAGAGCTGAGGCTGTCAATCTGCTGGAGCTCCCTCCCCGTCATAATTTTTTTCCTGGTGTCAGGAAAACTTGTCAGGAGTGACCCATACTGATAGCAGAGCAATGAAGCAGCAGATAGAAATTACACTTAGTGTTCTGGATAGAGACAAGTATACACCACAGATGGATATGCCTTGTTCACATTTTCAGCACAGTGGCTAAATGGCTAGCACTTCTGCCTGGCAGTACTAGAGCCGCTGGTTCAAATCCCAACCATGGCATCACCTGTCTGGAGTTTGCATGTTCTCCCTGTACCTGCATGGGTTTACTCCGGGTACTCCGGTTTCCTCCCACACTCCAAAGACATACTAGTAGGTTAATTGGATCCTGTCTAATTTGGCCCTAGTATGTATAAATGTAGGCTAGGGACTTTAGATTGTACACCCCTTGAGGGTTAGGGACTGATGTGAATGTACAATATATATGTCAAGTGCTGCGTAAATTGATGATGCTATATAAGTACCTGTAACAAATGTCTGAGATTTGCAACCTCTAATCTTTTTGGGACAAATCTTTTCCTACAGAGAAGGGTATATATCTCAATTTCTGACACACTAGCCACACATTTGATCATATTTTTGTTGTGTACAAAGTTCTTTGCACAGCCCAGTGAACTGTCATTGAGTGGAGAAGCTTTGGACACTAGTAGCATAGGGGCAGCTGGAGGGATTGTTAAAGACAATCAACTAATTGTAGATTTAGTTCAGCTAAATGACCCCTACCCAGTAGAGTGCTGTATTTCAATGTAGTAGTCAGTGTCAGGAATGGGCTCAGCACAGGTGGTGCTGGGGCTCACCTGCCTTGTAGGCTGCAGTACCAGTGCTGGCCAGTGGGTGCTCTCAGCAGCCAGAATCTCTCTCCTGCAATCAAGCCATCACCTGAGGCTGATTGCAGGAGGTGTATTTAAGCAATGGCCAAGCCTGCAGTCAGGGCCTTGGTGTTTGTTCCCATGAGCCCCTGTACCTGCATCCTGTCTGATATTCCTGCCTGATCTGGACTCTGCTAGAACTCTGCCTGCGCCAACCACAGCTATTCCTGACCACTCTCCTGCCTGCTCCTTTGTACCTTGTCTGCCAGATAGTTACCGACCCGGCCTGCCTGACTACGCTTGTGTTTCCGCACATACTGGGATCTGTTGGAGGTTTGGTTCTTGCACTGTGTGTTTGGGTGTACTGTGTAGCTTTTTAATAAATTATATTGTTTGACACCATACTTGAAGCCTGCATCAGTCCACACATCTCTGGTCATACCTTGAGCCCCGACAGTCAGCTTGCACACTAGTTGATTAGTTGATTTAAGTTTTACAGTCACTGCCAGTCAACAAAGCACAGACATAGGGTTTCTAAAATAACTAATACATTTCTGAGTAGGTTTTGTAAGTGGTTAATTTGCAAAGTATTTCTGGTAGATGTCTATACTCGGGCAGTATAAAGACAGCAGAACCTGTATCCAGCATTAGAAGAATGGAGTAGCCATTCTGCAACATAGTTTTCAACTTGCCATCTTAAATTAGACCTAAAGCAGAAATTGTTCTGCGCATGCGCAAGTCTTGTTGTACCCTTGTACTGGGCCTGAATGTATACCTAATGAGGCAGATTTGAAATTTACAGCCTGAATGGTGCTAGTAGCCCCCAACTAGTAGCCACCTTGGGTTGAAATTGTAATAGTCTCGGGGCGTGGCTGGCCGTGGTAGGAGATGGCCGCATAGTGCAGGAGCTCCAGGACCTGCCCGCATACACAGCAGCTCACCGCGATGAGGGACAGAGCTGACAGCTCCCTCCCTGCCTGGCACCTGTATAAGGAGTGTGGGACCCGATCGATAAGCATGGGGAAGCGCAAGATCAAACAGGAGCCCCACAAAGTAAGAGTTCTTCACTCCGGTGGGCGTCCCCTCCTCCTCCTCCTCCCAAGATGGCGCTGGTCCCAGTACCTCTCCCTCACCACAGCCATATATGGCAGAGGAGAGGCAGCATTCACACCCACAACCTCCTAGCCCTGCCATATCAGCAGGAACTACACCTGCCAGCAGTCCTTCAAAGCAAAAACAGCGCTGCTCCCTGGACTCACAGCTGACTGGTAAGCATGCCATGGATTCCTTTTCTCACATTAACACCACAGAGTTTGTTGGGCATTTAGAAGATTACCCTGCTGAAAATCTACCTCTATGACAGAAAGATATGATGAAAGATATGCTTGTTACTCTTAACCACTTCCAGTCCGGACACTTTTACCCCCTTCCTGTCCAGGCCAATTTTCAGCTTTCAGCGCTATCACACTTTGATAATTGCGTGGTCATGCAACACTGTACCCCTATGAATTTTTTTGCAACAGATAAAGCTTTATTTTGGTGATATTTATTCACCACTGGGATTTTATTTTTTTTGCTATGTAAATGAAAAAGTCCAAACATTTTTGAAGAGTGTTTGTTTTTCTTATAAAATTTTGCAAATAAATAATATTTCATCATAAATCTTGGCCAAAATTTATTCCGTTTTTTATCTTTTTAGTAAAAAAAAAAATAACCCAAATTAGTTTATAATCAAAATTTTAAACTTTTTTTTACTTTTTTATATATATATATATATATATATATATATATATATATTTTTTTTTTTAACATACTGCCACCCTAGCAGTACAGTGTCACCATGGTGTACTACTTGTGGGGGGTGATGAAGATTTAATTTTTTTTACACTGATTGCTTTTACACCCATAAAGGCTGTAAAAGCAATCATTTCTCCTTCTCTCTAGCTGCATTCTTGCAACCATTGAGAACTACTGTGTGAGCGGTGATTGGTCACAGCTTGCAACATGGTACAAGGCTGTTGTGAATAATCTTGTATTGTACCATGTGATTTATGTGATCATTCACAGATTTCACACGTAGTAAGCAATGATCTCAGAAGTGACATCTTGTTTACTACTTTGCATGTGATTACTGATTGGCTAGTCAGTGATCACATGATCGGGACCTCGCAGAGGTCCCATCCGACCGGTGTTCCACTGTGTCCGGAGGACACAGCGGGCACCGGATTGTGGTGCTGCACGCTCCCAGGGAGCGCACACAAGCAGGGTGTGGGGAGGCTGTTTATAAACGGCCACCCAACCTGCACTGCCACCGTCTGCCCGTTTTTATATACAACAGCCAGACGGGAGGTGGTTAAAGGTTCTTTTGCACAAGGACATGATGAGTTTTGTGACATGGGTGAATGCAGAGGTTGAACAGCTGGATGAGCGGGTTAATCGTGTGGAAACTAAGATGGGTGAATTTGCGACTGCTCACAACGAATTGGTGGACACACACAATGATGAGGAAGAGGAATTGAAGGCATTCAAAATGGCGGATCTTGTGGATCGCTCACACAGGAACAATGTTCAGTTTAGTGGTGTGAGCTAAATGGTCCCTGCCGCTGACCTGAGAAGGTATATTCAGCAATTAATTACAGCTTTATTGCCAAGTCTGTCTGAAAAGGATGTGATTGTGGATAGAGCGCATAGACTGGCAAAACCTTCCTTTCTCCCTGACCATGTCCCAAGGGACGTAATCGCTAGAATCCACTTTTACCATGCGAAGGAGTCGCTGATGGCCTCCAATCCTTTACCAGTGTCGTATAATGGGATATCTTTGTTCACTGACCTCTCCCAGTATACCATTCTTGCTCGTAAAAAAATTATTATTATTCTTATTATACAGGATTTATATAGCATGCTCAGTGCTTTACAATATAACTGGAGACAATACAGCAACAGTACAGTTCAATACAAGAGGGATAGGAGGGCCCTGCTCCACGGAGCTTACAATCTAGGATGGAGGGGCTAGTGGTACAAAAGGTAGTAACTGTGGGGGATGGACTGGTTGGAAGAGTAGAAGATTCCATTATTAGCTGAGGGCAGGATAGGCTTCCCTGAAGAGATGTTTTCAGAGATCGCCTAAAAGTGAGCAGAGTAGTCTGATAAATTGGAGTAGAGAGTTCCAGAGGGTGGGGGAATCTCTGGAGAAGTCCTGGAGATGAGCATCGGAGGAAGAGACAAAGGAGCTAGAGAGCAGGAGGTCTTGCGAGGAGCGAAGAGTACGATTTGGGTGATATTTAGAACCAGATCGGTGATGTAATTTGGGGCTGAGTTATAAATGGCTTTATACGTGGTTAACCACCTGCCGACCGCAGATAGCCGAATGACGTCTACACTGCAGCCTGCCAGTTCTGGGAGGGCGTCATATGAAGTCCTCCCAGAATGCGATCATGTGATGTGGTAAAAGGCCAATCACAGCGGCCTTTTACCACGTGATCAGCCGTGTCCAATGACACGCTGATCACCGGGAAATGCAATTGCCGGTTCTTGGCTGCACTTTCCTCAAGCTGTCAGAGCGCGAGGAAAGTACTGCCGAGAACCGGCAGTTGTCAGAGCAGGGATCGGTGCCGATCATCAGGGCACTGATGATTAGTACCCTGATGATCGGTGCCCAGCAGTGCCACCCATCAGTTCCGCCCACCTGTGCTCAGCAGTGCACCCACCTGTGCCTAGCAGTGCGCCCACCTGTGCCACCCAGCAGTGCCACACGCCTGTGCCCACCAGTTCCACCCACCTGTGCCACCTACCTGTGCCCACCAGAGTTGGTACTTGTGAGTGGTTTTGTACAAGCTAACATTGATGTGCTGCTAATATCTTTCAGGCCACTAGTTGCCGAACATGTAATATCTATTTTGTATGTTTTAAAATGGTATTGAATGTTGTATCTATTAATGCTCATGGCCTTAATAACCCAATTAAACGTAGTATGTTGTGGAAGGAGGCAAATCTACATGGGGATGTTCTTTGTGTGCAAGAAACTCATTTCTCAGCACTTAAGGCCCCGCGCTGTTCCCATAAATGGTTTTCCCATGTGTTAACAGCTAATGCCCTCCAGAAAAAATGTGGGCTCCTGATTGCTGTTAAACAGTCCGTAGCATTCTCTCTGCTTTCCCTGGAGAGAGATAGGAAGGGCAGGTTTTAATAATGGTGTGCGAACTTAATAACACTCTTTACACAATTGTGAACCTTTTATGCTCCCAACGCTAACCAAATTTCATTTAACTCACTACAGAACAAAGTTTGAAAAATTCAGAAAGGCTATCTACTTTATTGTGGCGATTTCAATGCTATTGTCCATAACTCTTTCAATATTTCAGGGCAATCACCGGGAGTGTGGTGTTCGATGGCATCGACCCTTCGAGAGTCTAATCTATATGATCCCTGGAGGTGTCTCCATGACTCAGAGAAAGATTTTATGTATTACTCCTATTCGAGAATAGATTATTTCCTGACCGATTGTCAAGGTCCTACCTTTTCCCAGAGGTTTTGTTACTCCATGTGCTAGCATCCATCTTGGATTTCTGCTGAGCATGATGGGAATCTTTTATGCCTTCAGGTCTCTGAGGTCCATCCCCCAGAGGGGCGTGGCTGAGTACATATAAGCCTGGGATCTGCACATGCTCTTTGCACTTGTGTCTTGTGTCTTTGTCTTGCTACAGCTCTGTGTATACGCTCGTGACTCTTCTGGTATTCTGACTCGGCTTGTGACTAAGACCATTCTCTGTGTTTCCCCTTTGATCTGACCTTCCATTGCTGAACCCGGCCCGTGACCTGTGATTCTCTGTCTACTGTTCTGTACTGTTTTGTCCCGTTGTTATTGATCCGGCTTGTCTCACTACGCTATTGTCATTCTCACCAGCTACACGCCATTGGCGGCGGCCATTACCGCAGCTGGGGTGTCTCGGGGGCCGCGACCTGGTCCCTGGTTGCGTCAAGTCCATCCCCACCATCAGGGGCCCTGGTGAAGGGCAGCCTGGGACTTAGACTCCGCGCCCTGAGGGACTTCAGTCTGTTGGTGGTGGTTGTCGTCAGCCAGTGCATTACCCTGCCACTAGGCCTACCTGTCCGTTCCACAGCCCTGCCCTGACACCGATTTACAACTGCTAAAACATATAACCAAAGCGACCATTCATCCTATGACGTGCTCAGACCACGCGCTCATATCCATAAGTATAAAAGAGAATTTACAGTTTTAACCGATATTCCTGTGGCGCAATGATTCTTCTATGTTCCTCAACTCTAGTAGATGTGCTCATATCTCTAAATCATTACAAGAGTACTTCAATGTGAATGCCTCTTCAGAAACGGATGTATTTAACGTGTGGTGTGCACATAAGGCCATATGCCGAGGTGTGCTGCTCCAGTTGGCTTCCAGGGAGAAGAGGTGCAGACTAGGTGTTCTATCAGATCTTTTAGCTAAGATCGCTAGTTTGGAATCCCAACATAAGCAGAGTCTGTCAGCTACACTGCTACAGGAGTTAGACTCATTGATTAGCCCTTAGGGAACTTCTCTTACTCAAACATGAAAAATATCTTGGAAGGGCCAAGGCTACTTACTACACCCAGGGTAATAAGGCCAGTAGGCTGTTGGCCTCTTTCATCAATACTAAACAGGTAAAAGCCAAAATCCCATATCGTTGAAAAAAGTCTTCCATCCTAACAAAATTGCTGAGGCATTTCGAGCCTACTATGCTCAATTGTATAATCTCAAATATGACCCAAACACTCATCAACCTACCCCTGCTCTTATTGAGAGCTTTTTTAAGGGTCTCTCTTTACCTAAACTGGATCAGTCTAGGTTGGAGATTCTGAACCAACCTATATCAGATAATGAGGTGAGAACCGTCATTAAAGCGTTGCCGAAGGGGAAATCGCCTGGGGTGGACTGGTTCACTGCAGAATATTATAAGGAATTTCAAGGCATCTTATTGCCCCATCTTAAGTGTTCCTAGAGGCAGCCAGTAAGGCAGCCTTTCCCATTGAGATGTTGAAAGCAATTATAGTTACTAAACCAGGCAAATCCCCAGATTGTCTTCAACATTTTCGCCCAATATCCTTACTAAATACGGATCTAAAAATCTATGCTAAAATTCTTGCTACTAGATTAACAGGGACCCCTTCCCTTATCCAATCAGGCCAAGTGGGTTTTGTTAAAGGTAGGCAGGCAGCAGATGGTACATGAAGAGTGCTTAATTTGTTACGAATCGCTAAACTCCGTAACTCGCAAACTATATTTTTGGCCCTGGATGCTGAGAAGGCTTTTGATCGAGTTCATTGGCGATATCTTGACTCTATTCTTGGCAATTTTGGTATGCATGGATACATTAAATCAGCTATTACGGTGTTATACACTGTGCCCTCTGCAAGTTTTTACATCCAATGCTATGTCAGATCCTTTTTCAATTACCAATGGGACTAGACAGGGATGTCCCCTCTCCCCTATCATTTTCTCTTTAGTGATTGAACCCTTGGCAACAGCTATTAGATTGAACCCCTTGATCTCCGGTATAAAGACTGCGCATATGGTTCATAAGATAGGTCTATTTGCGGATGATGTTGTTCTCACTGTGACGGACCCCTTGACTTCAATGACAGCAATTTCATCCACCTTGGATACATTTAGCAGGGGTTCCTACTATAAACTCAATATTACCGAATCTTGTGCGCTTCCTATAGATATTTCAAGGAAAGTTTTTTTACAATGCCTGCAGGATAGGTTCCCGTATAGCTAGTCCTCTAAAAGGCTAGACTACTTGGGTATTCGTGTATCCTTTCCCTCTTCTAACATGTTTAGGGATAATTATGAGACACTGTTTCAGGCACTTTTAACCTCCCTAGCGGTCTGATTATGTCCATATTTCTGTGCTCAAAGTGGTACATTTTTTTGCATGGAAATATGTACTGTATTTGCCGGTGTATAAGACGACTGGGCGTATAAGATGACCCCCTACTTTTCCTGCTAAAATTTAGTGTTTAGGCTATACTCGCCGTATAAGACTACCCCTCTTCCAATGCACACCAGTGGAAGGAATAGTGCCCCATCATCGGTGTCAGTGGCAGGAATAGTGCCCCATCATTGGTATCAGTGGCAGGAATAGTGCCCCATCATTGGCATTAGTGGCAGGAATAGTGCCCCATCATTAGTATCAGTGGGGGGAATAGTGCCCCATCATTGGTATCAGTGGCAGGAATAGTGCCCCATCATTGGTATCAGTGGGAGGAATAGTGCCCCATCATTGGCATTAGTGGCAGGAATAGTGCCCCATCATTAGTATCAGTGGGGGGAATAGTGCCCCATCATTGGTATCAGTGGCAGGAATAGTGCCCCATCATTGGTATCAGTGGGAGGAATAGTGCCCCATCATTGGTATCAGTGGCAGGAATAGTGCCCCATCATTAGTATCAGTGGGAGGAATAGTGTCCCAACATTGGTGTCAGTGGGAGGAATGGTGTCCCATCATTGGTGTCAGTGGGGGGAGGAATAGTGCCCCATCATTGGTATCAGTGGCAGGAATAGTGCCCCATCATTGGTATCAGTGGCAGGAATGGTGCCCCATCATTGGCATTAGTGGCAGGAATAGTGTCCCATCATTAGTATCAGTGGGGGGAATAGTGCCCCATCACTGGTATCAGTGGCAGGAATAGTGCCCCATCATTGGTATCAGTGGGAGGAATAGTGCCCCATCATTGGTATCAGTGGCAGGAATAGTGCCCCATCATTGGTATCAGTGGCAGGAATAGTGCCCCATCATTAGTATCAGTGGGAGGAATAGTGTCCCAACATTGGTGTCAGTGGGAGGAATGGTGTCCAATCATTGGTGTCAGTGGGGGGTGGAATAGTGCCCCATCATTGGTGTCAGTGGGGGGTAGAATAGTGACCCATCATTCGTGTCAGTGGGGGTGGAATAGTGCCCCATCATTGGTGTCAGTGGGGGTGGAATAGTGCCCCATCGTTGGTGTCAGTGGGGGGGGGGGAATAGTGCCCCATCGTTGGTGTCAGTGGGGGGGAGGAATAGTGCCCCATCATTGGTGTCAGTGGAGGAATCAGTGGCAGGAATAGTGCCCCATCATTAGTATCAGTGGGGGGAATAGTGCCGCATTATTGGTATCAGTGGCAGGAATAGTGCCCCATCATTGGTATCAGTGGCAGGAATAGTGCCCCATCATTAGTATCAGTGGGGGGAATAGTGCCCCATCATTGGTATCAGTGGCAGGAATAGTGCCCCATCATTGGTATCAGTGGCAGGAATAGTGCCCCATCATTGGTATCAGTGGCAGGAATGGTGCCCCATCATTGGCATTAGTGGCAGGAATAGTGCCCCATCATTAGTATCAGTGGGGGGAATAGTGCCCCATCACTGGTATCAGTGGCAGGAATAGTGCCCCATCATTGGTATCAGTGGGAGGAATAGTGCCCCATCATTGGTATCAGTGGCAGGAATAGTGCCCCATCATTAGTATCAGTGGGGGGAATAGTGCCCCATCATTGGTGTCAGTGGGAGGAATAGTGTCCCAACATTGGTGTCAGTGGGAGGAATGGTGTCCCATCATTGGTGTCAGTGGGGGGTGGAATAGTGCCCCATCATTGGTGTCAGTGGGGGGTAGAATAGGGACCCATCATTGGTGTCAGTGGGGGGTAGAATAGTGACCCATCATTGGTGTCAGTGGGGGGTAGAATAGTGACCCATCATTGGTGTCAGTGGGGGTGGAATAGTGCCCCATCATTGGTGTCAGTGGGGGGTGGAATAGTGCCCCATCGTTGGTGTCAGTGGGGGGGAGGAATAGTGCCCCATCATTGGTGTCAGTGGGGGGGGAGGAATAGTGCCCCATCATTGGTGTCAGTGGAGGAATCAGTGGCAGGAATAGTGCCCCATCATTAGTATCAGTGGGGGGAATAGTGCCGCATTATTGGTATCAGTGGCAGGAATAGTGCCCCATCATTGGTATCAGTGGCAGGAATAGTGCCCCATCATTAGTATCAGTGGGGGGAATAGTGCCCCATCATTGGTATCAGTGGCAGGAATAGTGCCCCATCATTGGTATCAGTGGCAGGAATAGTGCCCCATCATTGGTATCAGTGGCAGGAATAGTGCCCCATCATTGGCATTAGTGGCAGGAATAGTGCCCCATCATTAGTATCAGTGGGGGGAATAGTGCCCCATCATTGGTATCAGTGGCAGGAATAGTGCCCCATCATTGGTATCAGTGGCAGGAATGGTGCCCCATCATTGGCATTAGTGGCAGGAATAGTGCCCCATCATTAGTATCAGTGGGGGGAATAGTGCCCCATCACTGGTATCAGTGGCAGGAATAGTGCCCCATCATTGGTATTAGAGATGAGCGAAGAAATGAAAAATTCGATTCGACTGATTCGGCGAATTCGTGGACAATATTCGATTCGAGTCGAATAAATTCGCTGTGAATTTAACTTAAAAAAGGGTGTTTCTAGGCTTCAGAGAGACTTAATATTAGTGCAGAACACTGTACCTTTAATTTAAATGCCCTTGGAGTCTGCTGGGGAAGAGAAATAATACTGTCTGTCAGTATGACATGCAGATGAGTGCCGTCGATCTTAGAATCACTGCACACTTCACTCCTTTGGCCAGTCACGGGGCCAAAACCAGTGTTTGGAGCCACAGTGTGGCGGTGGAGGCAGCAGCAATGGGAGGCCATACAGCAACCTATGACAAAATGGAAACCAGCAGGAGCGTGAGGAGACCTGAAAGTGGCACATGGCAGAGTGGGAGCAATGGGAGGCGGTACAGGGACCCAGGTCACACTGTGGGCCCAGCAGCAGCGTGACCAGGCGGTACGGGGGCCCATGGCCGATATGGGGCTTGGTGGCACCTATGGAAGGCCTGTAATCTGCCAGCAACCTATGACAAAATGGACAACCGCAGGAGTGTGAGGAGATTTCAAAGTGGCACATGGCAGAGTGGAAGCAATGGGAGGCCGTACAGGGACCCAGGTCACACTGTGGGACCAGCATCAGCGTGAACAGGCGGTACGGGGGCCCATGGCCGATTTGACCTCATTCATCCCATAGTCCTGCCGACTCACGAATAGCGTGGCCTCCTCAAAGGGCCTGAGCAAGCGCAGGTGTCACACATGAGCTGACAATGGCTGACATCTAAGTTACACAGGGAGTACCTTTATCCGCTTTTAACATCAGGAAATCTGTGATGGCCTTTAGCTGTTCGTAAAGGCGGTCTAACATATGTAGGGTTGAATTACACCTTGTTGCAACGTCACAGCATGAGGAGTCGGTACGGGGGCCCATGGCAGATTACATGTCTGGCAGCAGCAATGGGAGGCCCGTAATCTGCCAGCACCCTATGTCAAAAAATTTAACACACCAGCAGTGTGAAGAGACCTGAAAGTGGCACATGGCAGCAGAGTGTGGCGATGGAGACAGCAGCAATGGGAGGCCGTACAGGGACCCATGAGAGACTCTGGACTTGGCAGCAGCATGAGGAGGCGGTATATAGGGGCCCATGGCAGATTAGGGGCCTGGCAGCAGCTATGTGAGGCCCGTAATCTGCCTGCACCCTATGTCAAAAAATTAAACACACCAGCAGTGTGAAGAGACCTGAAAGTGGCACATGGCAGCAGAGTGTGGCGATGGAGACAGCAGCAATGGGAGGCCGTACAGGGACCCATGAGAGACTCTAGACTTGGCAGCAGCATGAGGAGGCGGTATATAGGGGCCCATGGCAGATTAGGGGCCTGGCAGCAGCTATGTGAGGCCCGTAATCTGCCTGCACCCTATGTCAAAAAATTTAACACACCAGCAGTGTGAAGAGACCTGAAAGTGGCACATGGCAGCAGAGTGTGGCGATGGAGACAGCAGCAATGGGAGGCCGTACAGGGACCCATGAGAGACTCTGGACTTGGCAGCAGCATGAGGAGGCGGTATATAGGGGCCCATGGCAGATTAGGGGCCTGGCAGCAGCTATGTGAGGCCCGTAATCTGCCTGCACCCTATGTCAAAAAATTAAACACACCAGCAGTGTGAAGAGACCTGAAAGTGGCACATGGCAGAGTGTGGCGATGGAGACAGCAGCAATGGGAGGCCGTACAGGGACCCATGACAGACTCTAGACTTGGCAGCAGCATGAGGAGGCGGTATATAGGGGCCCATGGCAGATTAGGGGCCTGGCAGCAGCTATGTGAGGCCCGTAATCTGCCTGCACCCTATGTCAAAAAATTAAACACACCAGCAGTGTGAAGAGACCTGAAAGTGGCACATGGCAGAGTGTGGCGATGGAGACAGCAGCAATGGGAGGCCGTACAGGGACCCATGAGAGACTCTAGACTTGGCAGCAGCATGAGGAGGCGGTATATAGGGGCCCATGGCAGATTAGGGGCCTGGCAGCAGCTATGTGAGGCCCGTAATCTGCCTGCACCCTATGTCAAAAAATTTAACACACCAGCAGTGTGAAGAGACCTGAAAGTGGCACATGGCAGCAGAGTGTGGCGATGGAGACAGCAGCAATGGGAGGCCGTACAGGGACCCATGAGAGACTCTAGACTTGGCAGCAGCATGAGGAGGCGGTATATAGGGGCCCATGGCAGATTAGGGGCCTGGCAGCAGCTATGTGAGGCCCGTAATCTGCCTGCACCCTATGTCAAAAAATTTAACACACCAGCAGTGTGAAGAGACCTGAAAGTGGCACATGGCAGCAGAGTGTGGCGATGGAGACAGCAGCAATGGGAGGCCGTACAGGGACCCATGAGAGACTCTAGACTTGGCAGCAGCATGAGGAGGCGGTATATAGGGGCCCATGGCAGATTAGGGGCCTGGCAGCAGCTATGTGAGGCCCGTAATCTGCCTGCACCCTATGTCAAAAAATTAAACACACCAGCAGTGTGAAGAGACCTGAAAGTGGCACATGGCAGAGTGTGGCGATGGAGACAGCAGCAATGGGAGGCCGTACAGGGACCCATGAGAGACTCTAGACTTGGCAGCAGCATGAGGAGGCGGTATATAGGGGCCCATGGCAGATTAGGGGCCTGGCAGCAGCTATGTGAGGCCCGTAATCTGCCTGCACCCTATGTCAAAAAATTTAACACACCAGCAGTGTGAAGAGACCTGAAAGTGGCACATGGCAGCAGAGTGTGGCGATGGAGACAGCAGCAATGGGAGGCCGTACAGGGACCCATGAGAGACTCTAGACTTGGCAGCAGCATGAGGAGGCGGTATATAGGGGCCCATGGCAGATTAGGGGCCTGGCAGCAGCTATGTGAGGCCCGTAATCTGCCTGCACCCTATGTCAAAAAATTTAACACACCAGCAGTGTGAAGAGACCTGAAAGTGGCACATGGCAGCAGAGTGTGGCGATGGAGACAGCAGCAATGGGAGGCCGTACAGGGACCCATGAGAGACTCTGGACTTGGCAGCAGCATGAGGAGGCGGTATATAGGGGCCCATGGCAGATTAGGGGCCTGGCAGCAGCTATGTGAGGCCCGTAATCTGCCTGCACCCTATGTCAAAAAATTAAACACACCAGCAGTGTGAAGAGACCTGAAAGTGGCACATGGCAGAGTGTGGCGATGGAGACAGCAGCAATGGGAGGCCGTACAGGGACCCATGACAGACTCTAGACTTGGCAGCAGCATGAGGAGGCGGTATATAGGGGCCCATGGCAGATTAGGGGCCTGGCAGCAGCTATGTGAGGCCCGTAATCTGCCTGCACCCTATGTCAAAAAATTAAACACACCAGCAGTGTGAAGAGACCTGAAAGTGGCACATGGCAGAGTGTGGCGATGGAGACAGCAGCAATGGGAGGCCGTACAGGGACCCATGAGAGACTCTAGACTTGGCAGCAGCATGAGGAGGCGGTATATAGGGGCCCATGGCAGATTAGGGGCCTGGCAGCAGCTATGTGAGGCCCGTAATCTGCCTGCACCCTATGTCAAAAAATTTAACACACCAGCAGTGTGAAGAGACCTGAAAGTGGCACATGGCAGCAGAGTGTGGCGATGGAGACAGCAGCAATGGGAGGCCGTACAGGGACCCATGAGAGACTCTAGACTTGGCAGCAGCATGAGGAGGCGGTATATAGGGGCCCATGGCAGATTAGGGGCCTGGCAGCAGCTATGTGAGGCCCGTAATCTGCCTGCACCCTATGTCAAAAAATTTAACACACCAGCAGTGTGAAGAGACCTGAAAGTGGCACATGGCAGCAGAGTGTGGCGATGGAGACAGCAGCAATGGGAGGCCGTACAGGGACCCATGAGAGACTCTAGACTTGGCAGCAGCATGAGGAGGCGGTATATAGGGGCCCATGGCAGATTAGGGGCCTGGCAGCAGCTATGTGAGGCCCGTAATCTGCCTGCACCCTATGTCAAAAAATTTAACACACCAGCAGTGTGAAGAGACCTGAAAGTGGCACATGGCAGCAGAGTGTGGCGATGGAGACAGCAGCAATGGGAGGCCGTACAGGGACCCATGAGAGACTCTGGACTTGGCAGCAGCATGAGGAGGCGGTATATAGGGGCCCATGGCAGATTAGGGGCCTGGCAGCAGCTATGTGAGGCCCGTAATCTGCCTGCACCCTATGTCAAAAAATTAAACACACCAGCAGTGTGAAGAGACCTGAAAGTGGCACATGGCAGAGTGTGGCGATGGAGACAGCAGCAATGGGAGGCCGTACAGGGACCCATGACAGACTCTAGACTTGGCAGCAGCATGAGGAGGCGGTATATAGGGGCCCATGGCAGATTAGGGGCCTGGCAGCAGCTATGTGAGGCCCGTAATCTGCCTGCACCCTATGTCAAAAAATTAAACACACCAGCAGTGTGAAGAGACCTGAAAGTGGCACATGGCAGAGTGTGGCGATGGAGACAGCAGCAATGGGAGGCCGTACAGGGACCCATGAGAGACTCTAGACTTGGCAGCAGCATGAGGAGGCGGTATATAGGGGCCCATGGCAGATTAGGGGCCTGGCAGCAGCTATGTGAGGCCCGTAATCTGCCTGCACCCTATGTCAAAAAATTTAACACACCAGCAGTGTGAAGAGACCTGAAAGTGGCACATGGCAGCAGAGTGTGGCGATGGAGACA